>NC_057713.1:73617077-73659299 GCF_004010195.1 Chiloscyllium plagiosum
GGGGGGGTAGGTATAGGAGAGATGTTAGGGGTAGGTTCTTTACTCAGTGAGTCGTGAGTTCATGGAATGCCCTGCCAGTAGCAGTGGTGGACTCTCCCTCATTATGGGCATTTAAGCGGGCATTGGATAGGCATATGGAGGATAGTGGGCTAGTGTAGGTTAGGTGGGCTTGGATCGGCGCAACATCGAGGGCCGAAGGGCCTGTACTGCGCTGTATTCTTCTATGTTCTATGTTCTATGTGGAATTTAGCAAGTCTTTTAACATCGTTCCAAATGGGAGACTAATTAGAAAAGTAAAAAATACAAGTGGAAGACGCAATTTGCAACCACAACTAGCTCAGTGTCTCGAAGCAAAGGCCAATGGTAAATGTATATATTTGTAACTGGAAGGCTGTTTCCTGTCTAGTCCCACAGTGTGACGTCAGCTTGAGTATATTGCTAGCTCCTATAACATGAACATTGAGGCAAAGTTCTGAGATCAAGTATCAACAACTAATTATAACTCCATCACAGACACGATCATGGTCTAGGCTCTCTCACTTAAGATGCTGATTGACAAAGTGAGTTTCCTGATAGATTCCAAAGTACAGCGCCCAGTTCCACAAAGTGGAGATGACACATTTTATATAAGGGTGTTATGTGACATGATGTCATAATATCACATAGCATGATGGCATACCTAATGTTACACATTTGTCTGACCATGGGAGTATTAGCATTAATATAGCAATGAGATTTAGATTTAAATGTTGGAGGGTACAAATCATAACAAAGTTGGCCATGTGGTTCATCGTGAAAATTGTAGGAAGACATCACTCAACAGATCTAATAACATGCAGAGAAGTGGCAAATGGAATTCAATCCATAGAAATTTGAGATGATGCATTTGGGGGAAGACAAAGCAGGAAATACACAATAAATGATAGGATACAGAGAGGTATAGAGGATACAGAGAGGTATAGAGGAACAGAGGGACATTGGAATACATGCACAACTGCCTTCCCATACAAGTGTTCAGGGCCATATGGGATACATTCCCTCATTACTTGAGGCATAGATTACAGGAGGAGGTTGGTTAAGCTGAAGTGTATACCACACTGGTTAAGTCAGTGTTACAGTATTGTGGAGTCTTCTGGTCATCACAGTACATGAAAGATCTAACTGCATTAGACAGAGTACTGAGGAAGTTTACAAGGATGCTGTTAGGATGAAAGAATACCAGCTATGAGAAAAAAAAATTGAATAGGAAGAGGTTGTTTCATTGGAACAGAGAATTATGAAGGGAGCATAAACAGAAATTGTTGACAAAATTCAGGTCTGGCAGCATCTGTGGGAAGAAAGCAGCATTAATATATGTCGAGTCTCGCGACTCTTCATCAGATGAAGAGAAGTATGAAGGGAAATTTATTTGGTGCATATGTAATTCTGAGAACCCTCGATAGACTGGATAAGAGGACCTATTTCCCTCACCAGAAAGATCAATAACTATGAAGCATTTATTTAAAATAATTAAAAGGATTGCTCTTTTATAGGAGGTGGTGAGATTAGCGAACAGAAGAAAAAAATCAAGGAATAATTTTACCCCAGAAGGTGATCTGAATCTGAAACTATCAGGAGGTTTTGGAAACAGAAACCTCTCATCACATTTAAAACATATGTGTATGAAGTGTTGTAACATGCATAGATTTGGAAAAAGATTTGAAAAGCAGCATTTGAAATGTTTAGATATTTTTCAATTGATACTGACAATAGTTTGAATGGTCTCCTTCTGTCATAAAGATAGATGATTCTGTATATCAGAGACTGAATTGTACTTACAATAATCACCATGTTCTAACTATTTGGCACAGTAGAGATCATAAAATCCCTATAGTGCAGGGCAAGCCATTTGGCCAGTCCACTCTGAAGAGCATCTACCTAGACCTGTGCCCCCACCCTATCCTCATAACTTCCAAGTTTACTAGTCCACCTAGCCTGCACATCCCTGTACCCAACAGGACAATTTAGTATGGCCAATCCATCTACCCTGCACATTTCTGGACTGTAGGAGGCCATCACAGCACCAGCAGAAACCCATGCTGATACAGGAAGAATGCGCTAACTCCATATAGACAATCAACCAAGGTTGAAATTGGTACTGAGAGACAGTAGTGTTAACCACTGCGCCACAGCTCGGTCCTAATTTCTACTGCTTGCTATTTCTGAGATCAGCAAAAAAAGTATCATGTCATGAACAATCTTTTGGAATTTAGTCATAAATAACTTTGATATACATCATTTATGCAATACAGTTCCATGTTCTGTTTACAGTACGCAACCAAAACAAATATTTATATCCTCTGATAAAAAACTGAAACCTTCAAAAATGCATTTTAATTCCATGGGACAAATAAAGGTTTTTATTGCATTTGGGTACAGCCATAATGAACTCTAGAACACTATAGCCTTGAGTCCTCTCTCTCAACCTCTGACATTGACTAGGAAAAACCTTCAGTAGAATCATCACTATTAAGTCTCTCCCAACCTATCATCCTGATCACATATCTGATTCCAGATTCTCCTTTAGCAGCTGAAGCCAGTCTCTGAGCAGTCATTCCTATCCATTGGTCTGTTTCCCAAAACAACTTTGCTTTGCTTCCCTTTCCCTGTATTCAAAAGTCTAAAATTTTATATATCACATATGATACTGTATCATAAGTTAATGATGAATTACAGTTGCCAATCTTACCTTTGTGGCACAGACTGTATTTAAGTCCAAAGTCAGAACACAAAAATACAGTACTCAATACTTTGTGCGTTAACATGGGTGGGTTAGCTCCTCCTGCAAGCCTTATGACTAAGATTTGTAAAAATGTTGACAAGTTCACAATTTTGTTTCATTCTTCATTCTGCAAATCATGGTAGCATCTCTGGCAAAATTATTTATTGTTCATTCCTAATGACTCATAAGTGGCAGTGGTATTCCTTCTTGAAATTCTTTTTATTTCAAAAATATACTTTATTCACAGAAAATAAATCTTTGGTACAGGGACAGTTCATGAACCTGCTCAGATCTATACTCTTTTTACTTACAGATAAATTAAGTCTTTGATGTACACCATACTCTATATTTACAGACAGCCTGTTGGCCTATAGCCGTGGTGACAGCAGGGTCCAAGAAGGATATTCCTTCTTGAAATATTGCATTTGAACTAAAAATGCAGTGCTGTTAGGAAGAGAGTTTAGAATTTTGACCCAGTAGTAGGAACTGTGATATATTTCTAAGTCAGGGTGATGTATAGTTTTGGGGGGAGTATTCAGATGTTGGTGTTGGATTCCTTGCTCTTCTTCGCAGTAGATGTCACAGATTTCAAAAATGCTATCAGGGAGCATGGAGGATATCGACACTGCTGGCACTTTGTGTCGGTGATGGTAGGAGTGCATGCTAAAGGTGGAAAATGAGGTGACTATCAAGTAAGCTGCTTGGTCAGGATTCATCAGTATGGTTGGAGCTACACCCTTTCAGGAAATGGGCTGCATTCCATCACAATCCTGACTTGAGCCTTACAATGGTGGCCAGGCTTTGATGAATCAGGAGGTGAGTTACTTGCTGCAGAACTCAATCACTGACTTTTTATTGCAGCCTCAGGGTTTATTATTGCTCATCCACGTTAGCTTCTGGTCAATAGAAATGTCAAGGATGCTTATGGTGACAAAAAAAAAACTGCAGATGCCAGAATCCAAAGTAGACAGGCAGGAGGCTGGAAGAACAGCAAGCTAGGCAGCATCAGGTGATGTGGAAGTCGACGTTTCAGGTATAACCCTTCTTCAGGACCCCTGAAGGGTTACACCTGAATCGTCAACTTCTACACCTCTAGATGCAGCCTAGCTTGCTGTGTTCTTCCAGCCTCCTGCCTGTCGACTAAGGATGCTGATGGTGCCAGAGTTTGCAAAAGTTTGCCGTTGAATATTGAGGGTTAAACCTTCTATATTTGGAAATAGTAATTATTTGGCATGAAACATTATGTCAGCCCTATCAGCCCAAGCATAAATTTTATTCAGATCTTGATACATATGGACATGGCCTGTTGCAGCATGTGAGGAGTGGGGTAAGGAAAGGAACAGATCAAGCAGAGCAATCAGTGAACATTCTCATTCTGATATCATGGTGGAGGGAAGTTCATTGATGAAGAAGTTGGAGATGGTTGGGTCATCATGAAGATAATGTATCCACTCACAAGCATAAGGTTCACTTTGTTGCTTCATATTGTATAGAGACAAAAAACTGCAGATGCTTGAATCCAAGGTCGACAAGCAGAAGGCTGGAAGAACACTGCAAGCCAGGCAGCATTAGGAGGTGAAGTAGTCAACATTTCGGGTGTGACCCATCTTATTGTATAGTACAATGACATCCATTTTATAATTACTGGATGGTGCATCCCAACTTATGTACTGTGAAAAAATATCCAAAATAACAATGTGTTGAGTAAATTCTTGAAGCACAATTGTATGCAATATTTCAAATACAGTTTGATATACCTTCTCAGGGGAAGAGGAAATCTGATACCTTGTCTCACACTTGATATCAATCAATCATGGAAGTGCACTTATATTGGAGAAGAAGTCGTACTCTGAAGCTCAAATCAATCTGTCACTGAGCTAACAGTGAGCTAACATTTAGAATATTGTTTAAATATTGTAAGTTTCAGAAACAGTTCATTAATCTTAATTTAATAGCTTCAGATCTTATTGGTGTGAATTTAGGAATTTAATTAAAAATCTGAATCTGTTAGCTGACAACCATAATGGCAAGTGATCTATTTTAATACAGTAAACATTCTGACAAATGTATGTACTATGACGATCCTCAGATTTTGGGAAATAATAAATTAATCTATTAAATGAGTACAATCAACTTGTTGATGAATCATCCACAGGCTTGGCACATATTGCCAATTGATTGCATACTCCGCTCACACAATAATAATGTTACCCAATAAACAGGATGCTCACATTATTGTCTTCTATTTATAATGCAAGATGTCGAGAGAAAAATTAATAGCATCAGTTAAATCACCTGTGGTAATTACAGGAATTATTTATTTGTACTGTTCAATACTTAGTAACAAAATAAACATAACACATTACATATATCATGTCTTTCTTACGTGCTAGCTGGACAAGCTGGAAAGCACTACCCCACTGTAGTTCAAACTGGAAAAGACTGGTTACATTGTCAGACATAAAATAAATAGTGTCAGTCCAAAGATTAAGCTGACAAATAGTAATGTCTGACAGGCATATACTGACAGAGGCATTCAATTTCCATTGTTGCAAATGGAAAACCAGTTATTGGGAAAATGACTAAGTATCCTGCAGTCAAGTAACATCACAAAAATGTTTACAACAGTGAAACAAAATCTAAATAATTAAATAACACATTACTATTTAGAGAGTTCAGATAAAATTCCATTTATTCCTACTCATTGTTACCTATTGCCAGGTAGCTCTCTATCCAAGTTAGTAAATTGCCCTCAATCTTATGCACTTCAATTTCATGTGGGAACTTATCAAAAGCCTTTCGAAAGTGCAACTAAACCAAATTCACTGGCTTCCTCTTGTAAACTCCACGAGTTACATCCTTGGATAATTCCAGTCGATTTGCCAAGCACGATTTCCCTTTCATTGATCCTTGTTAACTCTGTCCAATCCCATGACGGTTTCCAAGTACATTCATATTAAATATTTTATAATAGACTGTGCATCTCCACTCTAATCCAAAACTTGATCACCCTTAAGATTCTGACCTGTCGACAACAAAAGAACATTAACACATGCCTAAGTCAGCATGACAACTGTCTTGGAGAAGTTGAATGTTTCTACCCATGCGTTTGTGTACCTCCTTATGTCATACAAACTTGATTGAGTTTTTTGAAGAAGTAACAAAGAGGATTGATGAGGGCAGAGTGGTAGATGTGGTCTATATGGACTTCAGTTAGGCATTCGGCAAGTCCCATGGGAGACTAGTTAGCAAGGTTAGATCTCATGGAATACAGGGAGAACTAGCCATTTGGATACAGAACTGGCTCAAAGGTAGAAGACAGAGGGTGGTGGTGGTGGAGGGTTGTTTTTCAGATTGGAGGCCTGTGACCAGTGGAGTGCCACAAGGATCGGTGCTGGGTCCTCTACTTTTTGTCATTTACATAAATGATTTGGATGCAAGCATAAGAGGTACAGATAGTAATTTTGCAGATGACACCAAAATTGGAGGTGTAGTGGACAGCGAAGATGATTACCTGCACTCCAAGGTCTCTTTGTTCAGCAACAATATATAGGATCACATTTTAAAGTTGGAGTTCTTGGCACAATTAAATGACGAATGATCATGAAAATTAGAATCACTAATTTTAATTCCGATTATCCTATTAAGTGAAGCGGTTTAAGAAACACTAGCTTTATTTATCAAGATTTATTAAATGATATTCAGTATTTTCTGTATCATAACTTTCTGGCATTTACAGAACTGGCCTACATTTCTTGGACTTGGTCACTTCAGTTTCAAGCAGGATAAATGCTTCTTGTGTAAGCCATCTAAATCTTCTCAGATTGCATGCAGATTATCCACATCAGAATTAATCAAGAGTGGGTGATGCACTTAGGAAGGTTGTGAAAACAGGAAGTGCAGAAGTGGTCTACATGGATGAGAAATGTCAGTTACGAAGATAGATTGGAGAAGCTGCGTCTGTTTTTGGAGAAAAGGAAATGGAGAGAAGATCTGATTAAAGTACCCAAAATCATTAGTGATCTGGACAGAGAAAATAGGAAAAAATATTCCAATCATGCAAGGATAGAGAATGAGAGAGGGCAGATTTTTAGCAATACAAGAAGCAAAAGCGATAAGCTGGAGCTAATGACAGGAGCCACAAGCATCTCAGCTGGATGTGGATGGAATGTAACAGCTCCCTTCATCTCAGCCTTAAACGCAGACAAAGCACCTCATAAGAATGGTAATCAATGGAAGGCACAGTACCATTATTTTCAATACACCTGAGTGATGTTAGCTTTTTTCATGTTCATTGATTTATGTAGTTATGAAAACATTGTTTATGATTTTGTTCAGACTTCTGTGTACTAATGGATTTTAACAGGGGATGAAAAGTTCAAGGAGTAAAAGGGTGAAAGAGGGGAAAGGGCAAGTGAGAGGGAAACTCATGGGTGTGGGTACTGGATAGCAATGGAGACACCATGTTTCTTTATGTGGATGGCAATGGAATTATCCAGATGTGTGCACTACGAGGAAATCTTGTCTCGATAGTTCAAGTTCAGACTGGGAGTCTCATGATATTGGCTTGGAAGGCATTCAGGTAAAGAATTGAGAAATCAGCATAGCTTCTCTGTTATGACATGCCAGCAGTACCCTTTAATCCATATGTTCTGGGTTCTTCTACAGCCTCCCCCTTCATCCTTGTTCTTTCCTCTTCCCCATCATCCTATGAGAAATAGTAAGGCATCATCCCCCCAATTGCCCAGCTCCACGCCTCTTTGAATAGAGGCATTCTGAAACACATAATCACAATATAGGAGACCATGACTGGCTCATAGTGGAGGATGTCTCTTGAGCATTCAAGATAATAGATTGCATTTTCAGCTTGCCAATGATCAGCTCTGTGCAGTGCAGGTAGATGGCTCCAAATTTTCACCACATCATTGCAATGTCACGTCTCTAGGAATTCAAGATACCTTTTAAGTGGATAACCATAACCTTCCAGGAACCACTTGCAGAATTTGGATGCTGTCTCAAACAGGTTCACACTCATGGTAATGCAGGATGCAAGAGTCAAGGTAGCTGCTCAGGAACCAAGTGCAGCCCTACGTAGACCAAGTCAATATTCGATGAGTAGAGTCCTTTATAGTTGAGGAGTCTGACTGGTTCACCAATCAGTGTGCTATTGACTGCATGGGTACAATCGATGGCCAAAGGCAGTAAAGGACAATACTATGTGTCTGCACTCCATCTTGTATGTCAAAATGGATACTTTCCCTCATTTTCCAGAATAGGGTGTCCAAGAACTGCTTGAACACTTGATGAGCTGTTCAATGTGTCTAGGTCTGTGGATGACCTCGAGAAAAATTCGGACACATGAACATTCAGTACCATGATGACTTATATAGCCACATGTGGTTAACTAATGCAGGACCTATAACCATTGGGATCAGCGTTGCTCAATGTAAATTTCTGAGTCCACCCGCCTGGATAGATGCAGTTTGCTCTTAAACTGGCAATCTATCATCTGCAGAAAATTGATTCTTGCCCAATTCACCCAATGTCTTTGATGGCGCCTCTTGCAGCCCGTGTCCCAATCCTTATTAGAAGCAGGATGCCGTTAGCCTGTAAACTATAGTCTGTTTCTATCTCCAGTCCATGCTTATGTTTTATGTAGTATGGCTTCCTCTGCCAACAGCTTTCAGCAAGAGCAGGATAAAAGTTCTAATCAACCATGTAATTGAAAGAAATTGTGACTTCTATTATCACCATTTATGTATCAAGATATCTTTGTTTCCACAGCATGCCAGACCTCTTTGTACTCACAGAAGTTGACTCTTTTGCTGAGTGATTAACGTGTATCAGATTGATGCTAACGGAAGGGGGTTTGATTCTGGGTGAGGGGTGGGGTGGTTGGGGGAGGTATTGATGGATTTCTGTGCATACCAGTGATAGAGGTCGTAAGGCTGAGAGTCAAGCAGAAAATTAAAGAAAATTTGACCCTCTATTAAAAAGTCAAAAAGAATGTATTTATAGCACAATTGTGATCAGTTAGAGTAAAAGTTTCCTCACAGCAGTCAGCTGAAATGCCAAATGATCACCAGAGCTTATTCTGTATCCATAATTTAATAACACTTCATTAAAATTCATGAACCACACTGTGATTGAGAGAAATAAACTGCCATTAATTTTAGGGAATGAATGTATGAACGAGTTTTTTTAAAAAAAAGCTGAAGTCTTCTGCTGTTAATGAACTTGACTGGGTATTCTCATTAACTTAGTAGATGAAGATCCAAGGCTGCAAATTAGTTTGCAATCCACTTTAAAAGATGCACAACAGCAAACTGGATAAATCAGAATGAGTGTTTAACTGATGACAATTCATAAAGAGATTTTGAGGAAAGGAAAATAATAAATATTTGTCTAGAACTCATCTCAGCACATGGGACTGATCTTGTACATTGTTGTCATTTTATTTCCAGTCATTTACATAGAATGTAAATTTTACTACCAAAGTAAGTGTTGTTGGAAAATAAATATACACACAAGCACTAGGTTTTATTTATCATTTCACCTCATTATCAGTACTGTAATGTCAACAGAATGACAGACAGCAACCAGAAGATGAAATGTATTGACAGTGGGTAGTACAACGTAGGTTTACAAGAATGATATCTGAACATGGATTTATGAGAAGAGATTGTACAATTAGATCCATTTTCTTTCGAATGTGCATGTGTAAGAGGTGATTTAATCTAAGTCTTCAAATTATTAATAGGAAAAGACAGGGTATATAACAATGTACTTTACTGGTTCGAGATTCCAGAACTAGGTAGCATAGTCTTAAAAATTAGAGCCAGACCATTCAGGAGAGATGTTAAAAGCACTTCTACACAAAGAATGGTAGAGATCTGAAACTCTCTTCCACAAATTATAGTTGATGCTAGATCAGTTGTTAATTTCAAACGAGGTAAATAATTATTTGTTAAGCAAAGGTATTAAGGGATATGGGCCTAAGTCAGATATGTGGAATTGGTCACAGATCAGCCATGATCTCATTGAATCATAGAATAGACTTGAACAACTAAATGGCAGATTCCTGTTCACATGTAACTGTCTGAGAATATATTTCAATGCAGAATGAAATGCATCAAGTACCTGCAAGTGCGGTTTTACTTAAAGATTTTTAAGTACTTTCCACATTGTTCAACCAGGCCATTCACAGTAGTCTATGCTGATGAGGAAGGTTCCAATTCCAGTTGTGTCTTTTGCTAACATCAGATATATAGGGCATAGGAACTCTAATTGTCATCGACATTATTTTATAAACTGAACCATCTTGCTGCCTTTGCTGGAAATTTATGTAACGTATTTGTGAATGTGAGGACAGAATAAGATCCAGCCATGATGCACCCCTCCCCTCCCAATAATCTTTTACCATTCATCAAATAATGATTTGTGCTCACTTTGGTTAAATTCCAAGTGACACTGTACACAAGCAATTAATCAATAAGGAAGGAAGGATAGTTCACTGGATGTGGAGATAAGATGTGACATGAAAATTTGACATGAAATTCCGAGCAGTGAATTTAATCCCATACAAAGTGACCACTAGATGGAGTCTGTGTACTAATGTTTGAAAGCTTTGAAGATATCCTCCTTGAAGATATTAGAATTACAGAAATAATGTTCGATGGCCATGACAACAATAATGCTGGTGCAAAGAAAGAATAGTTCACATTATGATGAAATGTGTATCAAAATACATTCATTGGATGAATCATGTCTTGGTCTGGGATTAATCAACCAAAAAAAATTTGCATTTATATACAGCCTTGCACTAACTTTAAAAATCGCAAAGCACTTTGCAGACAATGAAATATTTTCTCAAAACATTGCATGGCAATTGAAATACTTTTCAAGTATAGCCAGTGTTGTAATATAGGGACAGCAATGGGCAATTTGTGCACTGCAATGAGACCATGACCAGATAATCAGTTTTATTTTAGTGACTTTGGCCGAGGGATGCTGATGGAAAACTCTGCTCCCCTTCAAAGTAACGGTTCTTCTTTTTTCTTTAGTTAATGTCACTATATGGGTGATAACATGCTGGAACATTTTCTAATGCAGTACTGCCAGGGAGATGAGCAGGATGAAAACATTTCCTTCAGGTATCCGCAGGCACTCTAGGCTGAGATAGTGAAGGCAATGAGAGCAGACAGCTATTGTGGTCAAAGGCAACAATTGAGCCATAAGAACCTGGATGTCGGACCACAAGATTGTTTTGATCACCTGTAGTTACGTTTTTATTTTATATATGAGAAAGAAACAAAACAATGCTTCTCATCTAATTCAACTAATTAAGTGAACCTGGACAATTTTCTACTTTATGAATGGGTACTTTATAAATACAGAATTTTCTTTATTTTTTAGTGATTTTTATGAGTATCATCATTTGCCTTTTCCTCTCTTCCTTTCAATCTTTCATTATAGCAAGCCAGGGAAGCATGCATGCATTAGGTGTGTGGCAATCAAAATTATTTAGCAAACATGATCCAAATGACAGAATGGCATCTACTGGTGCACACTGCGTTCTGAGTACTTGCAAAAACCAGAACATAATGACCAATATTTGATGTTACTCAGTGATCGAACAACACAATCTCGATTGTATCAAGACCAATATTATAACCAATTTAAGATTATTAGTTGTGTTTACAGGCTCACGTGCTCACTCGAAATCACATTCACACAGAGGATCCTGTCCTTTGCATACAGAAAGAACTTTATTCACATATTCTGCCTTTCTCAACTAAACAACAGTTCGGGAGACAGCAATTTTCTGATGCTATCCCCATGACAATGTCTTAACCAATCAGAATTGACTTCCTGGTTTGAATTTAAAAGTGCATTCTCAACGATATATATACCAATGAGAGCCCACTTGGCAACTAATTCGCCCCCTCTTCTCATGCAGTACAAATGATTGTTTCCTTTGAGATTTGATATTCTTGCAAATCTGTCGTAATGAGTGCAAGATGAAAAGTTTTAATAATGTCTCTTGTTTCAGCAATAAAGTTAAAAAAAAGGGAAAATGAAGAATGCATTAATCCAATTGTTTGTTCCATGTGCCCCAAGTTATGAATGTAGCTTGAAACATTTAGTCATATTTGTGTTTTGTTGGTGGGTCCCTCAGGTTAGTTCTCAAAACTGAAAATTACACACTGGAATTTATCTAATATTGACAGCTCTGCAGTTCATGCACTATGGCAACAAAATAAACATTAATGCTACCAAAATAAATATTTCCATAAATGCTCTACACAAGTAATATTACTAGTTAAGTAATGCTTTAAGGATCTAAAGCCAAGGTGCCATCAAATAAATTGTCAATGTTTTAGCAATGCATGAAGTTCAAAGTCCTGCGTGGTAAAAAGCTCTATTGGGCAGAATCAAGAGTGATCTGTCTCAATAAGTGTCTATAAAGCTCACACCTTGACAGAGTTTGTCAGCTCAAGGGATCCTATATGTACTGTAATTCATCATCTAAAATCAGTAAGAACTTCCCAGAGGTGAACACTGATCCATAATTTAATTCATGAAGAAATTTCCTTCTTGTAAGAAATAGTATTTCTTGAGTTAAAACCTATGATAAACACACCTTTGCTAACTTGTTGTAAATGAATTACTTGGAGAGATCTTGCAAAGATGAATAGATACTTCATAAATGCAAGCTTTATAGTCTTTACAGCCTATTAGAGCTATGTAATTAATACTCTGCACAAGTATTCCCAATTGCACATTGTTCTAAAAGGAAGTGCTTGTACTTACCACACTGATTTCTGTAACCACAATATACACTTCTGGGAAAGTTCCTAAGATTACCTTTAAGAGATGGACAACTGATAAATACTTAATGCCTATGTTATTCTTCATCTAAATTCCACTCCACTGCCCCAGTTTGTCCTTCTCTGGCCACTTTCACTTCCTTTCACTGTATCACCATCCTCCTTAACCACAATACTTCTGCCTTTTACCCAGACCAGAAAATCTATACTCTTCTAATCACTGTATTTATAACTATGAACAAACTACTACTTTTAGTTCTTTAACATCTTTACTTGACATTTAGTTCAAAACTATTACATCCATCCCAGTCCGCTCACCAGTCCAAGATCATCCTCCTTCACTGATGAACCCCAACCAACCTTAGACCTCCCCCAACAACAATTCGGAGTGTAAGAATTCCCTTATCACTACAGTTATATCCCAGTATTATAAATCCACATCCTCTGTCATACCAGACACATTCTGCATACTTGCAATGTCTTCCGTATTCGCTCATTGCCATCACTCAGGGTAGAAGGCTCACAACTCCAACAGTGCAATTTTGACATCACATCTAATTGAAACAGACATTGCACTGTCATACTGAGAGTACTGCACTGTTGAGGTATCATTTTTTGGGGATTAAGTATTAAACTAAGTACATGCATTTAATCTGCTGCCTGTTTCATTACCCTATGCACTATGGTATGATCTGCCTATATTGCGCACAAAACAAAACTTTTCACTCTGCCTAGGTACATGTGACAATAATAAATAAACAATATCCCATGGAGACAGAGGTGGCATTTAATCAGAGGGTGGGAGGTACAGCCCTACCACCTTCCCATGGTCCCCCTTCCAAATAAAATGCATGGAGGAGAGGCATGTCGATGGAAATCCCAAGTCACAACCACTAACACCTCCTCTGGTCTGGGTTCAGTCATATCCAAAGCCTCAGTTGGATGTCAAATCAACAGCAAGTCACCACCTGCCCCATTGCATTAACATTCAATAAAGCCTTGAATTGCCTCCATTAGATTCCTTCCACGTGCCTGGTCAAAACAGAGTTAAAAATCATCCCATCAAACAAAACCATCAAATCAGATTATGTGATCATACATGTTATTTGTCTTTTGTTGTGCAAGCATCATATAATGCATCTTTTTCTCCCTATTTCTTTGTTCACTTTTGCTCTGTGTATCAGAAATTTAAAACGCCAAAATTTAGTGTATAAACAAAAAAAATAAGCAAAACCTGGAGCAAGAGTTATCAATGACATAATTTATCATAATCTCAACAAATTTTATTAACATCGACAACTCTACCAATAAATGGAGTGCCTATATTCCTGTTGGCATAACATGATTCATTTACCCCAAAAATTAGATTCCCTACAGTGTGGAAATAGGCCATTTGGCCCAACAAGTCCACACCAACCCTCTGAAGAGTAACCTACCCAGACACATTTCTTTCTGACTGATGCACTTAATACTATAGGAAATTTAGTACAGCCAATTCACCTGATCTGCACATCTTTGGACTGGGGGAGGAAACCGGAGGAAACCCACGCAGACACAGGGAGAATGTGCAAACTCCACATAGACACAGGCACCCAAGGCTGGAATTGAACTCGGGTGCCCGGCGCTGTGAAGCAGCAGTGCTAAACACTGAGCCACTATGCCACCCATAAGGATTCCCTTATCATTACAGTTATTCCATACTTCATTAAAACTGGCTCAAATTCACAAACAGTAAAACATGACTTTGCTATACCTGTTTGCTTGGCAGAAAACAGATGAAAAGAGATCCAATTCTGGGAGACAATCTCCCATATTCAGACAGAATGAGAAAATGTCCATGACTACATTTGGGCCCCAGATACTACCTAACGTTAGGCCCCATATATATGCTAAAATGCTAAGTGCTCCCTAAATGCAGCAGATACTGAGCCTAACACATTCAGGATTACTTACTTAATCTGCATGAAGCCCTTAATCTGGATTGCCACCAAAAAGGCACGTCTCTTTAAACTCCCATGATGGATTTAAACCCTCCAACCCGTGGAAGTGGCTGTTGATAGAAATTATTTGCTAACTGCCCGGCCAAGTAGGACAGACTCAACCAGGACAAGTTTGATCCAATGGATTTCAGATTTCTGGGAACAATTTATCTTATAATTAGCAGTTTTTGTTTAAAGAAATGGGGAAGCAATGTCTGTTTGGTGTAAATTGCAGTTGAAAACAAGAGAACAATCAGAGGAGTTAAATGCCAAGTCATTTGAAATAGAACTGATGACCACAACATATTAACTATCTCAGTAGTTAGAAGATTGAGATAACTAATGGTTATCTCAGTCTTCACTGTCTGTCAGTAACCTGTTTAGGAAGCTTTTGTACAACTGGTTAACTGTGTCACATAATGCCTCAGGCCCTCTTTTAATCGAATTGTGGAAAACAACATTAATTGTTAATATTCAGTTTCATGTGAATAAAACTAATATAAACATTGACTATGGTTTCTCAATCCACATGTTAACGTTCATGTAACTAATTCCTTTTGATGCATCGAAAAGCATCGAAACATTAAAATTTCAACATGATTGAGACTGGACTTACAGTCCACTTTAAGACATACAAAATCACACTGGATTGTGACGTGACATTTTCAGGTTTCACTACTCCTACCTAATACTGCTGCCTGAATTTTTTTCCTGTTGTCACCAAGCCAGCTATCCAAAAAAGCCTCGTAAGTATTTTGGTGATAGTCGTCATAACTCCATGACATTTACTATACTCATGGAGAGGGACAGGAGCAGACGGTATGGGAAAGTATTTAATTGGGTGAGGGGGAATTATAATGCTATTAGGCAGGAATTGGGTCACCTAAATTGGAATCAGATGTTCGCAGGGAAATGCACAACAGAAATGTGGAGCTTGTCTAGGCAGTACCAGCTGATAGTGCTGGACAGGTTTGTCCCACTGAGGTAAGGGAGGGATGGTAGGTTGAAAGAACCTTGGGTGACAAGGGATGTGGAAAGATCTAGTCAAGTGGAAGAAGCAAGCTTGCTTAAGGTTGAGGAGGCAAGGATCAGAGAAGGCTTTGGAGGATTACAAGGTAGCCAGGAAGGAACTGAAGAATGGACTTAGGAGAGCTAGAAGGGGGCATGAAAAAGCTTTAGCAGGTATAATTAAGGAAAACTTTAATGAATACTCTCCATCAGTATTCACTACTGAGAGGGACCTTGACGTTTCTGAGGACAACATAAAACAGACTGAAATGCTAGAACAGATTGAGGCTAGGAAGGAGGATGTGCTGAAAATTTTGAAAAACATAAGGGTAGCTAAATCCCCTGGGCCAGATGGGATATACTAAGATTACTACAGGAAGTGAGGGAAGAGATTGCTGCACCTTTGGAGATGATCTTTGCATCCTCACTGTCACTGCAGTAGTGCCAGATGATTGGAGGTTGAAAAATGTTATTCCCTTGTTCCAGAAAGGGAACAGGAATAATCCTGGGAATTACAGTCCAGTCAGTCTGACATCAGTGGTGGGCAAAGTATAGGGGTGGATTCTGAGAGACAGGATACATGGTTATTTGGAAAACCATAGTTTCATCAGAGATAGTCAGCATGGCTTTGAAGGGGGCAGGTCTCACAAGCCTTATTGAATTCTTCGAGAATGTGACAAAACACATTGTTGAAAGTTGAGCAGTGGATGTGGTGCACATGGTTATCAGCAAGGCGTTTGATAAGGTTCCCCATGGTAGGCTCATTCAGAAAGTAAGGAGACATGGGATACAGGGGAACATGTGTCTGGATACAGAACTCCTGGCCCATAGAAGACAGAGGATGGTGGGTGATGGAAAGTATTCAGCCTGGAGCTCGGTAACCAGTGGTGTTTTGTAGGGATCTGTTCTGCTCTTTGTGATTTTTATAAATGACTTGGATGAGGAAGTGGAAAGGTAGGTTAGAATGTTTCCTGATGACACGAAAGTTGGTGAAGTTGTCAATAATGTGGAGAGCTGTTATAGAGTGCAACAGGACATTGAGAGGATGCGGAACTCAGCTGATAAGTGGCAGATGGAATTCAACCTGGAAAAGTGTGAAATCATTCACTTCGGAAGGTCGAATTTGAATGCAGAATTCAGGGTTAAATGCAAGATTCTTGGCAGTGTGGAGGAACAGAAGAAGCTTGGGGTCCATGAAAAGAGATCCCTCAAAGTTGCCACCCAAGTTGATAGGGTTGCGAAGAACGTGTATGGTGTGTTGGCTTTCATTAGCAGGGGGATTGAGTTCAAGAGCTGCGAGGTTATGCTGCAGCTCTGTAGAATCCTTATTAGATCACTTTTGGAATATCGTGTTCAGTTCTGATCGCCTCATTACAGGATAAATATGGAAGCTTTAGAGAGGGTGATTTACCAGGATGCTGCTTGGACTGGAGGGTATGTCTTACGAAGAAAGATTGAGGGAGCTAGGGCTTTTCTCATTGGAGTGAAGATGGATGAAAGATGACTTGATAGAGGTGTACAAGATGTTGAGAGGCATAGATCGAGTGGATAGCCAGAGACTTTTTCCCATGGTGGAAATGTCTATCACGAGGGGGCATAATTTTAAGATAATTGGACAAAGGTTTGGGAGGGGGGGGGGGAAGATGTCAGAGGTAGGTTCTTCACTCAGAGTTGAGTGTGTTGCTGGAAAAGCACAGCAAGTCAGGCAGCATCTGAGGAGCAGGAAAACCAATGTTTTGGACTGGAGCCCTTCATCAGGAATCAGCAACACACTCAACTCTGATCTCCTGCATATGCAGACCTCACTGTCTCCTTCATTACTCAGAGGTGGGTGTGTGGAATACACTGCCAGCAGTGGTAGCAGAGTCAGACACATTAAGGACATTTAAGTGACTCTTGGATAGACAGAACACCTAACAATGATGGGTATGTCTGATCTTAGGGTAGAATAAAAGGGTGGCACAACATCGAGGGCTGTACTGTTGTATGTTCTATGTCCTATGTTCTAGCGTTTATTCGCAGGAGGCAGTTTCAAATTTATCTCTCTAGAGTTCAGATCTTGAGACAGCAATACCAGGGCTCTCGACCTTTCTGCCATTTATCTTTCACAATTGGAAATTCATACAGAAAAGGAGGAAGTAATTGCTGTCCAGTCATACAGGCTCCCAGAACATTTTCTGTCACAATAGGGATCATTGCATGAACTTGACTAACTGAAACTGGACTGTATTACTATTATGGGCTATTTGTCACATTCAAGTTATCAAATCCATTTTGCACCATTTTATTTTAGAATCATGCAATGGTTACAAAGATACATACCAATTAGGACCAGGAGCATCATGTCGAGCCTTTGACTCACTAAATTTGGAATATGCAGGTTGTCCTATAAGGAAAGAGTGACAGGCTAGGTTTGTATCGCTGGCATTTAGAAGAATAAGAGGCAACTTAAACCGTGAGGGTTCTTGAGAATTTTTCATTCTGATTTGATTTGTTTTATTGTTGTCACATGTACCAAAACATAGTGAAACATGTTGTTGTTTTGCATGCTCAACAAGTAGATTACACCATACAAAGTGAATTAGGTAGCAGAGCATTGTGCAGAATATAGTGTTAGAACCGCAGAGTTGGATGTGGAGAAGATCACTATTTAAAAATTAGGGGTCATCCATTTAATAAGGATTAGGTGAATCCTTTTCTCTGAAAATCATGGTTCAGTGGAAAACTCTTCCTGAGAAAGGTGGTAGATGCATAGTCCCTGACTTTTTTTAGGCAGAGGTGAATAGATTCTTATTAAAGAAGGGATTAAAAAATTATCAAGGTTGGGAAAAAAGTGGATTTGATGTTACAGTCAAATCAGCCATGATCTCACTGAAAGACATGGCAGACACAAGGGGAAGAATGCCTATTGCAGCTTTGTATGTCTGCATGCATTTTCTTATCAGCACTTTGTACAGAACTCCAGCCTGTCTCATTCCTCGTTTCTATCCTCTAAGTCTTGTCAATTATTTTGATCTATTTTCTATTCAATTTCCTTTTGAAGTTGTACTGCAAAGTTCATTGTGAAGCGATGTGTTGCTTTAACACACCAGCTATTTGTTTGTTGACATTTCTAGTTGGATGCCAACTCTGCAGCTGTGCCCAGGTTTCTGACAGGAGAGGTATGCCAAGTCAGGAGAGAATACACCTTGCCACACATTACCAAGCTGTGATCGGATGGTCTTGTTTGAACACAGGCAAGATAAAGGACTGATGCAAAGACAATGAGTCATATTTCTGTCAGGAATCTATACACAAACAAAAAATATGCTGCCTCTGGTCACAAACAAACAATTTTGATGTTGAGTGAATGGAATCGCTTTCTATTCAGAAATCTATCAGGATGATAACCAGTAGCATGCAAGGCATTATACATGCTATAAATAGCACCTCACATCCTGGAGTTTTCTGCAATACGGATGAAGCCCAGAAACATCTCTTCCCTTTTCACCCTGTCCATGGGAAAAGAGCTTTAGGTTTTTCTCTTAACATAGAGAATTCTGGTAAGATCCTTGATACAATGATGAATTGGGAGATATTGCTGATGTCAGCTGCTGCAGTCTGGAATGAATCAGGTCCATAAAACCAAAAGGTGACAATAACCTTGGCAGCCACACACAGTACTACCCAGGCCCTAGTTTGAGGTTCAATTTGTGGCTATAGCACGTGACATAACTCAGACAGCCTCCTTTGTGAAGCATAGATAACTGGGATATAGTTCCACAGTGAAGTTCAGGTCAAGTGGTCCGGAAAGACCCACTGTGGGTATAATCTCTAATTCCTCACTTGTCACTTTAGCTGCTTCTTCTTTTCTTCCAACCACAAAGGGAGCCCTACAACCATAGATGTGCGGAGGACAGTACCTGGAAATGTGATGGAGGCAGATTTAATTGAAGACATTCACAAGAATATTGGATGATTATTTGGATGGAAATCTTGTGCAGGGATATGGGGAAAAGGCAGGACACTGGCAGTTGGTAAATAAAAAATAAAAAAGTTGGCATAGCCCTACCAGACCATGAAGAGATTGAGAAGCAAAGTCCTTCACAGTAACATCAGCTGGTATAGGAATTGAACCCATGCTGTTGGCGTTACCATGCATTGCAAAGCAGCCATCCAGCCGACAGAACTAACCAATCCACAATGTGGGTCAAATAGCCTCCTTCTGCATCATAACAGTTCTGCGATTCTGTAACGTCACAGTAAATGCATTTAGAAAGCAAACAAAAATAGTATCCAAACTTTTCCCCACAAGTCAGGTATCACAGAAAGCATAAAATTGGTTCAAAAAATCCAATAGTTAAACTATTGCCTAAAAAAAAACCAACAGTTAACTTTTATGCATCAGTGTAAATAGCACTGTGTAAAGTTCTGTGCTGTCTGCTAATGCCACAGGTTGCAAATGGCAATCAGGAAAGCCATTCGGTCTTCACCAAAAGTAGCTAGAAATGTCCCAGCCAACAGTGTGTGTTTGGGATTGCCACAATGCCAGCAAAAGTGGTGCTATGGAGTTGAATTTCCAGGCCCTGAAGTGTCAATTGTTAATCTTGAATTGAATCTTAAACAGCTCAGAACATTGTCAACAAATGCCTTCATTTCATATTGATGAACAGCTATTCATTTTAAGTAAATCATGACTGCTGTATTATTTACTGGCTTTGCTTCAAGATCTTTAGAGACAACTTTTCATTTAAGACATTAAACCAAGGCCCTCGCGGGTGTGTGGTATTATTGCACAGATCTCAGAAAGTCACAATGAAAAGCCTTCTTCATCATGGGGTCAAAATCATACAATTCCCAGTCTAACAGCCCTGTGAAAGTACCTTTACCACAAAGACTACAGAAGATGGTCTACCACCTCCTCAAGAGAAATTAAAGATGAGCAATAAAGACAAACCTTGCCAACAATGTTCACTTTTTGTGGACAAATAGTTAAGCTGCTTCATCAAATTACATATATCCATGCATACAAGTTTATTGTTGCATATCTCAAAGGTGCTTCTGTTCCACAGCAACCATACTGACATGCCTGTGATAATTTATTTCCACAACTGAAAATGAAAGTGAAACTTATTTTTTCCAAAAACTGCTTAACTGCAATCTCTCTCCAAAGTGGGTATTAATTGTTTTGCATGATGGATGTATATGCTTACATAACTTGTCAAACAGACCCAGCTTATTGCTTGTAATAAACTTACACTAAAAAAAACCTGTAAGAATTAAAATCAAAACTGCAGTTTTTTAAACTTGGATTGACAGATCCAATTGTAACCACCCACCTGCATTCTGAATACATTTGTCTTACGGGAATATACTTAATAGAGTATAAAACCCCATTATTCCACCTACTACTGACAACATTAAAGAGGTGAAGCTGCAACTATTTGAAATAAGATAATTTCAAGTCACTACGTTTGAAAAGCAATTCCCACACACCTGTGTTACACTTCTTGGAACACGAAAATAAAGATAAAATCCTTGGATATTGGACATTCAAAATAAATAGCGAATGCTGGAGAACTCAGCAATTCTGGCAACATTTGTGGAGGGAGAACCTGTGTTCATGCTTCAAATCTGGAATGACTCTTCTTCAAAACTTTTTCTAACAGTAAAGCTAAGAACAATCAATACATAAACTGACTAGTTATATCCCTGACCCTACTCAATACTTCATCCTAATAACTACCTGATGTTACACAAACCCATATAAAAGCTGCAGGCCTAAGACTTTTAATGTAATACTTTTGAAAGAATTAAAATCCACATTCTCTCATCACCTGGCTATTACAACAGCTGTATTGGAAACTGTTTCAGCCAGCCCCACTTTTTCTTATTACAATTATATTTCTAAATAAATAATCTCCATGGAGACAGATGTTTGTGTATACCAAGGTCATTAGATCTATCAGTTCATCAAAAAGAAAAACGTTAAATATACAAACTTATAAAATTTTACTATGTCTTTTTTTTCCCCCAAGAATAGAAACAGATCTGCAGTTCTGCCACTTCCAATTGTAAATGGTGTGGACTATTCAACAAGAGGAGGTGAAGGCTCCACAAGTATCTGCATCCTCAATGATGGGACAGCCCTGCACATCAGTGCAAACAAGGCGGCTGAAGCATTTGCCACAATTTTTAGCCAGACATGACAAGTGGATGATCCATCTCGGCTCCTGCAGAGGTCCCCAGCATCACAACTGCCAATCTTCATCAAGTTCACAAGTTAACAAGAAATGACTAAAAACATTGGATGCTGCAAAAGACAATTAGCCGGATGCTGCAAAGGCAAAGGCAATGAGCCTTGACAACATTCCAGCAATAATATTGAAACATCTGATCCTGAACAAGCTGCTCCAGTGCAGCTACAACTCTGGCATTTACCCAACAATACTGCAAATTGGGCAGGGATGTCCTGTACACAGAAAAGAGGATAAATTCAACCTAGCGAATTACCACCCCAGCAGTCTACTCTCAATCAGAAAAATGATGCAGGGATATCACCAACAGCGCAGTCAAGCTGCAATTACTCAATACAGCAAACTTTATATTAACCAGCACCTGACAGACCAGGAGTGTAACAGGAGATCAAATATTTCAGTTGACTAAGAGGTCCACATAATCAATTTAAAAACACACTAAGCAGTAGAAACGTAATGCAGGGAGTTATACTTTATTTATAGCATAAATCACTTAAATAATAATGAACTTTGCCTGAAATAAAACTTACCAGAAGATAGCCTTCTCACTCTCACCCTCAAATGATGACATGGGACATCGTGGAGATCGTAACAATACAGTAAGCTTCCAGTATTTCAGTTACATAATCCTTGCTGGCTTATAAAGAGTGTCACATAAAATAAAGTTGACTGTAATAACTTGCTTGCATACATTGAGTTTGGGTTCTGCCTGGCCAACCCAGCCCCTGATCTCAGTACAGCCTTGCTTCAAATAGAGACATATGAGCTGAAATCAAGGGGCAAGTGTGGATAACTGTCCATAATTGCAAGGCTGCATTTGACAGAGTGTGGCATCAAGGAGTCCTGGCAAAATTGGAATCAATAGGAACTAGAGGGCACACTCACTGCTGGTTGAAGTCATACCTGACACAAAGGAAGACGTTGTGGGCTTCTTGAATGCTATCATGTGGATCGCCATCAGCAGCAGCATTGTGGGTCAGTGGTTTACACTGCTGCCTCACAATGCCAGGGACCTGGGTTCAATTTCACCCTTGTGCTGTCTGGAGTTTGCACGTTCTCCCGGTGTCTGTGTGGGTTTCCACCAGATGGTCCAGGTTCCTCCCACAGTCCAAAGATGTACAGGTTAGGTGGATTGACCATGCTAAATTACCCATAGTGTTGCAGGACATGTAGGTTAGATGCATTAGCCATGGATAATATCTTCATCAGCATTGCATCATCACAGAGGTCTGTCATGTCATCTGCAGAGGAGTTTGTCAGATATTGAAACATCATCAGTTACGACAATGAGATCAGAAGTGGAGATGTGCACTGAATATTGCACAACACTGAACACCATTGAAGACTCCTCAGGTATTCAAACAGTCCATCTGTTCAAATGCAGCAAAACCTAGACAATGTTCTGGCTTGAGTTAATAAGTAGCCATCAACATTTGCAGTACCATACTGCAGACACAAGAGAAAGGCTGGGAATTCTGCAAGTATTCACCTCAAAGTCTGTTCATTACTGACAGGCATAAGTCAGGAGTGTGATGGAATACTCTGCACTTTCCTGGATAAGTACAGCTCCAATAACTCTTAAGAAGCTTGATACCATCTGGGACATAGCAGAATGCTTGGTCGGTTACCCATGTACAATCTTTAAACATTCATTCCCTACATCATTGATGCAGTGTGCACCACCTCCAAGATGTAATGCAACAAATCACCAAGGTTCCTTCAACACCAACTTCAAAATCCCAACTCCTACCACTTGAAGGAAGAGGGCAGCAGATGCAGAAGAACATCGCAGCACACATGTTTTTCTCCTAACCACTCACCATCCTGACTTAGAACTACGTCATTGTTTTTTCTGTCCCTTGTTCAAAATCCTGGAACTTCCTCCTTAGAACCACAGGAGTGTCCCCTACATCACATGGGCTGTAGTGGTTCAGGAAGGCAGCTCACCACCATCATTTGAAGGAAATTTTAATAAATTTTATGAATTCAAAAGAATAAAACTTAATAGAAGAATGTATATATAATGCGCGTTAAAATCCATAGAAATCACCTCCTGCATCTCCTTCATCAGAACCAAATATAACATTCCAACCTGCTTCTTGAATGGTATCATGAGGATCATCACTATCACCATCAGCATTCACATCATCTTAGAATGTAGAAAATAGAAGGAGTAGGATCTTCAAGCCTGCTCCAGTATTCAACATAAACATCGCTGATGGTATGCATGGCAGTTCAGTGGTTAGCACTGCAGCCTCACAGCACCAGGGACCTGGGTTCAATTCCAGCCTTGGGTGACTGTTTGTGTTGAGTTTGCATATTCTCCCTGTTTCTGCATACACTTCCTTCAAGTGCTCTGGTTTCCTCCCACAATCTAAAGAGAGACTCAAGGGGCAACGTTTTCACACAGAGGGTGGTACGTGCATGGAATGAGCTGCAAGAGGAAGTGGTGGAGGCTGGTACAAGTGCAACATTTAAGAGGCATTTGAATGGGTATAAGAATAGGAAGGGTTTGGAGGGATATGAGTGCTGGCAGGTAGGACTAGATTGGGATATCTGGTTGGCATGGACGGGTTGGACCGAAGCGTCTGTTTCCATGCTGTATAGCTCTATTGACTCTATGTGCAGAATAGGTGAATTGGCTGTGCTAAATTGTCCAAAGTGTTCAGAGATGTGTGGGTTAGGCCCTCCTGATGAAGGGCTTTTGCCCAAAACGTTGATTTTCCTGCTCCTCGGATGCTGCCTGACCTGCTGTGCTTTTCCAGCACCACTCTGATCTAAACTGTGGTTTCCAGCATCTGCAGTCCTCACTTTTGCCTAGGTTAGGTTCATTAGTCAGGGATAAATAGAGGTTAATAGGGTAGGGGAATGGGTCTGGGTGAGTTACTCTTTGGAGGGTTGGTGTGGACTTGTTGGGCCGAAGTGCCTGTTGCCACACTGTGGGGATTCTATGATCATCCTGCTCAAAACCGTGTTCCTGATTTCTCCCCTATATCTTTTCATTCCTTTAACCCTAAGAATTACATCTATATCTTTCTTGAAAGTTTTCAATATTTTGGCCTCAACAGTTTCCTTTGGCAGATAATCCACAGGTTTACCACAGTGAAGAAAGCTCTCCTCTCCTCTGTCTTAAACAGAATACCCCTTACCCTTCGGCTATGACCCTTGGTTCTGGACTCCCTGGTGATCAACATCATGCATCCACTCTGTCTAGTCTTGTCAGAATTGTATAGGCTTTCATGAGAACCCTCATTCATTGCTCTGAACTTCAGTGAACGCTATCCTAACTTATTCAACTTTTCCTCAAACATCAGCTCTGACATCCCAGAGATGAGTCTGGTAGACAGCCTTTGCACTCCGTCAGCACCCAGAACATCCTTCCTCAGATAAGGAGGCTAAAACTGCACACAGTCCTGCAAGTTTGGTTTTACGGTATACGTTACAGTAAATTCAATTAAATTAAATTCAATAGTCTGTCTGCTGTTTTTGATACCAAAGTGGATAACCTCACATTACCCCACCAAGTATTTGCTCATTTACTTAACTTGCCCAAATCACACAAACATCCCTGCATCCTCCTTATAGCTTACCCTTACAGCTTTGTGGCATTTTCAAACATAGAGATCACATATTGTTTCTTCATCTAAATCATGAATATGTATTGTGAATAACCAGGGTCCAAGCACTGTTTCCTGTGGCTCCCCACTATTCACTGCCTGCTTCTCAGAAAAAGACACATTTACTCCTACTTTTTATTTCCTGTCTACAACCAGCTCTCAATCCATTCCAGGGCACAACCTCTAATCCCATAAACTTTAATTTGACATGTTAGTCTCTTATATGGGACTTTACTGATAAATTTCTGAAAATCCAAGTAAAGCAAAACCAACTGCACCACATCCACCCTGCTAGTTACATTCTCAGAAAATGTTTGGGCGTAACATTTCACAAATAATCATCATTACTAATAACCAAGCATATTTTATTAATTATTTGTTGACAATCTCTGTTTTATTTCATCATAGATCTCTCTAACCTATTCACACAGGATTGCTAATGCTGGAGCCCATATGTTGTCTCCTTTGGTGAATGTCTTCTCTCCTCTGAAAATCCAGTCAGTGCATTTTTTTTTCTCATGACAAGGTGTCTCTGAGGACTGGTTTAGAAAGACATCCAATAATAGAATAAAGTCAGTTAAGCCAGGATGAATCACTACAATTTCGCTGTTTTGTGCAGTTAGCTGCAGCAACATGATAACGGCGGCACAGTGGCACAGTGGTTAGCACTACTGCCTCACAGCGCCGGAGACCCGGGTTCAATTCCCGCCTCAGGCAACTGACTGTGTGGAGTTTGCACGTTCTCCCTGTGTCTGCGTGGGTTTCCTCCGGGTGCTCCGGTTTCCTCCCACAGTCCAAAGATGTGCAGGTCAGGTGAATTGGCCATGCTAAATTGCCCGTAGTGTTAGGTAAGGGGTAAATGTAGGGGTATGGGTGGGTTGCGCTTCGGCGGGGCGGTGTGGACTTGTTGGCCCGAAGGGCCTGTTTCCACACTGTAAGTAATCTAATCTAAGGGGTGATCTGAACATGTCCCAATTGAGAAGACCTTTTCTCTCTATACTTCTCTTGGTCAAAAACTCTAAAACATGACCAGAAATATTTGAAGCCACCTTCATCGGTCCATCCTTTAGCATCCACGTGGGTGACTACTTCTGAGTTTTGCTAATTTAGGATGAGTTTTCTCTTGAAAATCACTATGGCCTCAGCTTTGTCCTGTTGGATATACACAACATCACCAATATAAATAAACTCTTTTTATGGCCAGTTGTTTTCACCAACACTCGCCTACTTGAAGTTTTCTCTCCAATTTTGTTCATTATTCAGCTGGCTGACACATCAGAATTCATAGAAGCTGACTTTGAAATGTGCAGTGTCTAAATTTCTTGCTTACTTCAACATGGGGATTCAGAGACATCCTGAATAAAGTCTTTTCGGCAATTTTTATGGATGCGACTTCAATTTCCAGCTGTGACCACAGGTCAGGTTTTTTATCTGTTCATTTATTCATGGGTATCTGCCCAAGCTATGTAGAGAAATTCCTATAATCTCTAATTTTCTTCTCAGATGTCTGGAAATTTCTACACAAATATTTGTTTGTTCTGCAATTCTGTCACATTAAATTGGAATTGGGGCTATGTCAACTATTCCTTCATGAGGTCATGTTGCCAGGAAGATGAGATTGGTGGTAAAGCACTAAAATATTCTTTCATTGAGCACGTTTACACTCGTGTTTCAGGAAAAGCACAGCAGGCCAGGCAGCATCCAAGGAGCAGGAAAATCAACGTTTCGGGCAAAAGCCAGTCATCAGTTTTTGAGTCTAATCTTCAGCATCTGCAGTACTAACTTTCACCATGTTTACACCAGGCCAAGGTTGGCCTTATTGGTGAGCAAATATTAAGTACAACAAGGATGTAGTCAATAATATGGACGAACATGGAGTAGAAACACTTGGGACTAAACGGAGATGAATAAATGTGCAAAACCTCAGTGGGAATGGACGACAGGACCTTTTGATAAATATGAGGAACTGGGATACATAAATATGGAGCTCTGGAAAGCTTCTTGCAAATGTTATAATGGGAGATTATAATTGTCACATCTAGGAGTAAAACATTGTTTAGAGGACAAAAATTTTATTATGAATTTATGAGAGGCTTTGAGAACAATGGACAAAATCTGATGACAACAGATTATGAACCTGCCTGATCTATTGGCAAGCTTTCCTGAAATTCTTCAGCATATCCCACTTCTATCCTCCAGTGATAAGGCACCCTGTCACTCAGATAATACAAGTTCACTGGGAAGGAAATCTTGCCCCAGGAGGCTGCAGATGTCGGTGTTGAGACTGACTGTGGAAACTCCGAACATCCTGAGGCACACATTCTGGCAACTGTACAGCCTTAAGTGCAGATCTCCCCTCCTTTGAGATGGATGAATCTGTATATCTAACCCCTTTGTCAAGTCAAGCTTCATGTGGCTAAGGAGAATCTCACTTTTAGCAGAAATTTTCCAGAAATAGATGTCCAAGTGGCTACGATGAATGAGAAATTGAAGGAATTTAGCATGAGAACTTTATACTGTAGAAATTAATAAGGAAGAAAGTTAATAAATCCCCAAGATATAATGATTTCCATGCCCGAATGTCAAAGGTGGCGGCTACAGATATGGGTAATGCATTTGTGATTATTTTCCAAAATTCTATAAGATTCTGAATGATCCCTGAAGTAACAAATTTCATTCCACTGTTTAAGGCAGCCTGGGAGAAAATAGGGAATGACAGGTCTGTTAGCCTTATGCCAGTAATAGGGAAAATGCTAGAATCTATTATAAAGGATGGGATAAATGGACATCAAGTTGACAATAATCTGATTGAAGGGCATTCCTGATGAAGGACTTTTCCTTCTCCTTCGATGCTGCCTGACCTGCTGTGCTTTGCCAGCACCACTCTAATCTAAACTCCAATAGTCTGATTGGACATAGTCAGCATGGATTTGTGAATGGGGGAAATCATTTCCACAAACTTAGCTTTTTGTTTGAAGATGTTACTAACAAAATTGATAAAGGATAGCCAATGAAGGATAGTATACTTAGATTTTCAGAAGACTTTATCAAAGGTCCCCCACAGGAGGCTGGTTAGGAAGATCGAAGTAAAAGGGGATAGGATGCAATGTCTTGGCATGAATTAATTATTGATTTCTGCCTATGAGCCAGAGAGTAAGAATAAATGTGGCATTCTCACATTAGCAGGCTGGGGTAGCAGTACTTTCATCAGTACTGGGACCCTAGCCACTCACAATATGTTTCAATGACTTGGAAGTGCAGAACAACTGTAACATTTCCAGATTATTAGATGATACAAAACAAAGATGGGAATGTGAGTGAGGAAAACACAAAACAGCTTCAGGAGAATTTAGACAAACTTGGTCAGACAGATAAAATATTGAAGTAGAAAAATGAAAGTTTATCCACTTGAGCAGTGTATTTCTGAAAAAGAGGTTGGAAAGTGTAGATGTACAAGGAGGTCTATTGATGTCCGAATAGATAAGTCACTGAAAGCTAATGTGCAGGTACAAAGTATTAGGATGGAAGACTACCCTTTATTGCATGAGTATTTGAACTCTTACTTCAATTGTATATGAGCTTGGTTAGATCCACCGGGAGTACACATGTGCAGTTTTGGTCTCCCAATTTCATGAAAGATATTATTGTCAAAAAGAAAAGTGCAAAGGTTCAGCACACTTGTCCCTAAAATGGTAAAACTAAGTCTGCATTGTCTGGAGTTTTGTAAAACAAAAGGTTATGTATTGGAAGTTACAAAATACTTAATGAGATAGATTGAGTGAATACATGCAAGAGTTTCCCCTGGTTGGGAAGTCGAAGAGGCACAATTTAAAAAGAAAGGGATGCCTCTTAAATTCAAGATAAGGAGAATTTATTTTAAAAATCAGAGGGTTGTGAACCTTTAGAACTCTCTACCACGGGGCCGCATGGTGGTTCAGTCTTCAAATATGTTTTAAAGTAGAGATTGATAGATTTCTGATTACACGTGACAGGATATCACACAGGTATATGAGAGATGGGGACAGGATGAGTAAATACATGTTGAAATATTTCATCAAATATGAGAGTATTGAATGGCAAGGTCAATTCAATGGTCAACCCCTGCTCCTATGTCATCAGAATGTAAGATAGGACTGCATACGCTGCTCCAATACAGTGAAGTTGGAAAACACCAGTCAAGTAGTGAGGGCGCACACTCACAGGAAGTGTAGTCTGTCAACCACGCAGAGCTGCAATTATTCAGATTCACTATTTGTTGACTACACCAAGCTCCATCAGTTCCATAGAAATAGCTCTCCCTTGTTGACCCGGAAAGTTCGACACAGTTCAAAGTTGATACATTATCTGCTTAAATGCAGAAAATAAAAATAAATCAATTAAAATTAATCAAAATTTGCATTATTCTGGTGCAGGTGAAATTTGAACCCAGAAAGTGAACTTGTTCAGGTATGTTATGCTCGATATCTGGGCAGATGGGATTTATTTTATTTCAAAAGTATACTTTATTCATAAAATTATTTGGATCTCTATACAATTGGTCATGCCATTCTTGTGCACACATTACATTGCTTTGCATACAGACATTGAAATTTATTTTTCACATATACAAGTCTGTACATTTACTATCCAGCTCTTCTGCTGAGGTGTCAGCGGAGCCCAAATGACTGGGTGGGCCCCCTGTTCTTCTTAGGCAGGCAGATGTTACACGGTGGTCTTTCCACACCGAGCCTCGCCGGCAGCTGCCCCAAGCTTCAGCGCGCCTCTCAACACATAGTCCTGGACCTTGGAATGTGCCATTCTGCGACATTCAGTTGGGGTCAACTCCTTCAGCTGGAAGATCAACAGGTTTCAGACAGACCTAAGAGCGTCTTTCAATGAGTTGATGATCCTCCAGGCACAGTTGATGTTCGTCTCAGTGTGCGTTCCAGGGAACAGACCGCAGAGCATGGAGTCACGCATCACAGCGCTGCTCGGGACGAAGCTCGACAAACACCACTACATTCCTCTCCAGACTTCTTCTGCATTGGCACATTCCAGAAGAAGGTGTGTGATAGTCTCGTCCCCCCGCAGCCGCTTCGAGGGCAGCGTGCGGTGCAGCAGAGAGTCCAGGACTGCATAAAGGATCTCACAGGCAGAGCCCTTCTCACCACCAGCCAAGCCATGTCTTGGTGCTTGTTGGAAAGTTCTGGTGATGAGGCATTCTGCCAAATGACTTTGACAGTCTGCTCAGGGAACCACTCAATAGGATCCGGATTTTCCTTTTCCCGAAGGGTCTCAAGGACACTACGTGATGACCACTTCCTGCTGGACTTGTGGTCAAAGGTGTTTTTCATCATAAATTTCTCCACGAAGGACAGGTGATATGGAACGGTCCAACTACGTGGAGCATTCCGCGGCAGCGAGGCCAGGCCCATCCTTCACAACACCGGGGACAGGTAGAACCTCAGTACCTACTGACACTTGGTGTTTGCGTACCGGGGATCCACGCACAGCTTGATGCAGCCACACACAAATGTGGCCATCAGGGTGAGGGTGGCATTGGGTGTGTTTTTCCCCCGTTGCCCAGATCTTTATACATCAAGTCCCTTTGGACCCTGGCCATCTTTGATCTCCATATAAAATGGAAGATGGCCTGGGTGTCTGCGACGGCACAGGTTCTGGGAATAGGCCAGACCTGTGCCACATATAGCAACACTGACAGTGCCTCACACCTGATGACCAGGTTTTTACCCACGATGGAGAGCGACCATAGCTTCCATCTGCCCAGTTTCTGCCTCACTTTCTTGATACATTCCTCCCAAGACTTGGCGCATGCCCCAGCCCCTTGGAACTAAATATCCAGCACCTTCAGGTGTCAGTCCTGACGGTGAAGGAGATGAAGGATTGGTCGGCCCAGTTCCCGAAGAGCTTGGCCTCGCTCTTGCCTCGGTTGACCTTGGCCCCCGTGGCCTGTTCGAACTGGTCACATATGCACAAGAATCCGTGCATGGATAGCAGATCAGAGCAGAAAACAGCAACATCATTCATGTACAGGGAGGCCTTAACCTGCAGGCCCCCGCTGCCAGGAATAGTCACCCCTCTCAGGCTCGCATCCTTCCTGATGGACTCGGCAAATGGCTCTATGCAGCACACAAACAAGGTAGGAGAGAGAGGGCAGCCCTGTCCGACTCCAGATCTGACTGGGAAGCTGTCTGATTCCCACCCATTAATTGAGACTGCGCTGACAATGTTGGTGTAGAGCAGTCGTATCCAATTGCAGATTCCCTCCCCAAAGCCCATTTTGGAGAGAACATCTCTCATATACGTACGTGATATCCCGTCAAAGGCTTTCTCCTGGTCCAGGCTGATGAGGTAGGTGTCCAGCCCCCTGTCCTGCACGTAGGCGATCGTATCCCTGAGGAGACTCTCAGCGATCTTCCTGCCCGGTACAGCATAGGTTTGGTCAGGGTGGATCACCGATCCAAGAGCAGACCTGACCCAGTTGGTGATGACCTTTGCCAAGATTTTGTAATCTGCATTTAATAGTGAGATTGGTCTCCAATTTCTGATTTCCTCCCTCTCCCGCTTGTAGATGAGGGAGATGATACCTTTCCTCATGGATTCACTCATGGTACCTGCCAGAAGCATACTGACGTACACCTCCAGCAGGTCCTGGTCAATCAAGTCTCACAGAGCAGAATAGAGCTCGACCGGTAAGCCGTCGCTTCCAGGAGTTTTAGTCTTTTCAAAGGACTCGAGGTCCTTGGTCAGCTCACCCAGACACACAGAGGTAGAGGCATTACCACTGCACCACAAGACAAGACATCCTATTTATGTTCAGATAACCCCTTCAGGCATATTATGACGAATTTCCACGGCAGGTGGAATTTAAACTTGAACCCAGAGGTCAGGACATTAAGGAAGGTCTTGTGGTGCAGTGGCAATTACGTTTAAAATCAATCTCGAGACAGATAGGGCCACTGCCACTATGCCACAACAGCCTTTGTTAAAACCAGAATGCAGATTCAAATTCCATGTTAATTGCTCCTGCATAATTGGGGCGGCAGTGGCTCAGTGATTAGCAGTGCTGCCTCATATTGCCAGGGACCCAGATCCAATTCCATCCTTGGGCAACTGTCTGTGTGGAGTTTATACATTCTCCTCTTGTCTACATGGGTTTCTTCTGGGTACTCCAGTAACTTACCACAGCCCAAAGATGTGCTGATTTATGTATTATGTAGAATGACCGAACTAAACCAGAATGTCCAAGCTAGGTGGACTAGCCATGGTAAATGCAGGGCTACAGGGATAGGGTAGGGAGTAGGTTTGAATGGAATGCTCTTCAGAGGGTTGCTGAGCTAAATGGCCTACTTTTATGCTGTCAGGATTCTATAATTCTGAAATAATGTAATGACTTATGTGACAGTTACAGAAATTCAAGCCTTCCTGTAAACCTGCTCGTTCAATCGACAAGCGTGGCAAATCATGTCAGATCCTACCAAAGTCCACCCCCCCCATTTCAGTTAGGTTTCTACCCAAAATGCTATTAAACCAGCAGATAGTCATCACTCAGTCTAGTATAGTCTAATGAACCAAAGTTAGTTAAGTATTTAAAAATAAGAACACCCAACTAATGATAACAACCACATGATTGAAATCTAATAAACAGAATGCAATGAGAGAAGTGTAAACCAAGCTTTTAAAGTTAGATATACCTAACTTGGAAGGGACCAAGCAGAAGTTGACCAGATTAAACCAAGCAGAATTGTTAATGAATAAACTGACAGACAAGAAAAGGAAGGTTTGAAGTAAGTATTGTTAAAAAAAAGAAGTTTATGTACGTCAAGAAGTCATTAAAACCATGGTCAACAAAAAGAGACAAAAGATGGGGACTCTGGTAGTGTAGTGGTCATGTCTCTACTTCTGGCCAAGACACTCAAGTTCAAGTCCTACCTGCTTCAAAAGGTATGCAATAACATCTCTGAATAGGTTAATTGGAATTATCTGAAATCAGGACAAAGGCTAATACAAACAATAAAGAGAGACTTGTTTTTATATAGTGTCTAGCAAAACCTCAGGTGTTCCAAAATAACGTATATCTAAAGTACTGTACAGTCACTGTTGTAGATCATACAGCCAATTTGTACACAGCAAGTTCTCACATACAACAATGTGGCAATGACCAGATAATCTGTTGTTGTGATGTTGATTGAGAGATGACTATAAGCCAGGACACCAGCAATAAATTCTCTGCTCTTCTTTGAAATAGTACTGGAGTTTTGCAATCATGAGAGCAGACAGAAGCAGTTTAACAACATTTCTGAATGACAGCACGTCCAACAGTGAAGTGCTCCCTCAGGACTGCAATGAAATATCACCCTAGATGTCTCTAATCTCTGGAGTGGGGACTTGAAATTTCAGATTGCTGTCAACTAAATCATATATAACACTTTAATTTACAGGATACTGGAGATCTGCAGTCGTGAGAATTCTAAAACAGAACAATGGGATACAAAGAAAATAGTGAAAAATGCAACACCAGAACAAAAGCTCATGAAAAATATCAAGGATAACAATATCTTATATTTATAGTTGAGTGTATGGTGCTGGAAAAGCACAGCAAGTCAGGCAGCATCTGAGGAGTAGGAGAATCGACATTTCGGGCATAAGCCCTTCAATCAGGAATCTTGAAAAGCTTCAGGGCAGAGGAGATTACCTGGGGATGCAGTGACAGAGGGCCTCAGTAAGATCCTTGCAGAGAGAGGAGGAGACCTTTTTTTCAAGATAGGCAACCTTGGAAGAGGCTTCACAGTAAAGTTAAAACCAACTATGAGAAAATGAGGATTACGATTCCTGATGAAGGACTTATGCCCGAAATGTCAATTCTCCTGCTCCTCAGATGCTGCCTGACCCGCTGTGCTTTTCCAGCACCACACTCAACTCTGATCTCCAGCATCTGCAGTCCTCACTTTCTCCTATATTTATATTATGAATTTAACAGAATAAGGCTTTTCAAATTGGGGTGACGCACTGGCTCAGTGGTTAGCACTGCAGCCTCACAGTGCCTGGATTTGATTCCAGCCTTGGGTAACAATTTGTGTGGAGTTTGCATGCTTTCCTGTGTCCGCATGCGTTTCCACTGAGGGTTCCAGTTTCCTCCCACAGTCCAAACATGTGCAGGTTAGATGGATTGGCAATACTAAATTGCCCCATGATGTCATGGTTTGTGTCGTCGAGGTGGACTGGTCATGGTAAATGTGGGGCAAGGCAGGATGTTCTTTAGAGGGTTAGAGACAAAAAAAACTGCAGATATTGGAATTCAAGGTAGACAAGCAGGAGGCTAGGAGAACACAGCAAGCCAGGCAGCATCAGGAGGTGGAGAAGTCAACATTTTGGTGTTCTAAAGAAGCGTTACACCTGAAACATCAACTTCTCCACCTTTGGAGGGTTAGTGCAACTCAAATGGTCCAAAAACTGCCTCTTTCTGCAGTGCAGGGATTCTATGATTTTAAGATGCTCCACAATGTAGCAACTGAATTCTGGACTAGGCAACTAAAAGCATGGCCACCAAAGGCACAGCAAATGAAATCTACAAAGTATTTACATATATATTTTTTGAAATGTTGGCTAAATATAGTGTCTGCCCTTTAAAGACAAAGAAAGCAAACACTAGAATTAAAAATAAAGAAACAATAGAATGATTGAATGATAACATTGGATTGTTTGTCATGGTTTGGGAAGATACCAGAAAATATAAAAATAAATCAAGGGAAGAAACTATTAACAGAAGAACATCAATCTTAAGTGTCATGAACAAATTTTCAAAACTTTCTGTATTCAACTCCAAAGTATTAAAAGGTGACAAAATTAATATAGATATTTTAGTGATGATTATCAATATCATAAATTATAATTCCACTGGTTAATATCTGTTGTGGGAAATTTACTCAAATCCATCATTAGTAACAGAATATGGGGAGGTGATGGCCTAGTGGTATTGTCGCTAAACTATTAATCCAGAAATTCAGCTCATGTTCTAGAGACCCAAGCTTGAATCCTGCCATGGTAGGTGGTGGAACCTCAATTCAATTTTTTTTTAAATCTGGAATTAAGACTCTATTGATGACCATGAAACCATTGTCAATTGTCTTAAGAACCCATCTAGCTCATTAATGTCATTCATGGAAGGAAATCTGCCATCCTGATCTGGTGTGTTGTACATGCAAATCCAGTTCTACAGTAATGTGGTTGACTCTTAACTGCCTTCTGAAATAGCCAAGTAAGCCACTCAATTAAAGGCATTTGTTAAGAGGTCTGGCAAAAATGAGAGTGCACAGAATGAGGCAACATTTAAGTTAGGTAAGTAATTATACAACAAATAGGAGACGGAGAGCAGACATAATGGATATTTTCTCTATTTAGTGGGATTTGGCTTTTGGGATTTACATTGGGGTCTCAGTTGTTCACTATATTTATCTGTGCCTTCAATGAGAGACAAAGAAACTGTATCAAATTAGGTGTCACATTAATGAATGTAGATAGGATTAGAGAATTAAAAGTAAAGAAATGTGGTGCCGGAAAAGCACAGCAGGTCAGGCAGCATCTGAGGAGCAGGGGAGTCGACGTTTTGGGCATAAGCCCTTCATCAGGAATGATCTCCAGTATCTGATCCAGGATTAGAGAATTGTTAAGAAACAGCAATAGATTAAAATGGGCAAAACTGTGTCAAAGAGAGGTTGATGTTAAAATTTATACTGTCATCTATTTAGTTTTAATCCAAGAAAATACATTAGAGTATTTTCTAAATGGTAAAAAAACTAGGGACTGTGGATAAGTCATAAGATTAAGCACTCACAAACAAGAAAAATCACTGAAAGCTAGTGAGTGGATACAAAAAAAATTGATAAAGCAAATGGAATGTTAGCGATCATTTCAGGGGGCAGAAATATAAATTGGAGGAAGTTTTGCTATATTTTAGAAAACTATGGTTAGACCACTTCCGGAGGCCTGCATTTAGCTATGAGCATGGTGACACTGGATTTGAACTGCATGCATTCAGATTTGCCAAACTATACTGGGGCCAAAAAAGTTAAATTATGAGTAGAGGTTTTAAAGGTTAAGCATGAATATAAATGTTTAAAGTGTGATCTAATTGAGGTACTTAAGATGATTGAAGCCTTTATTTCTTTGCTCATGGAATGTGAACAGCAAAGGCTCGACCACAATTTCCTACCCTTTCCTAATAGTTTTTTCCTGAAGACCAATACACCTAAGTACACCTACAATGTGGTCAGGAGTTTGCCCCGTTTTCACATAAGAAAGAGATGATGTGAACAAAATAATTTGCAAGGAGCAGTGAAGGTGGATAAGTCATCCAAGACATTGAAGGAGGTCAGGGAGGAAATAATAAATGCTCTGATGACTATTTTCCAATCTTCACTCAACACAGGTGAGGTGCCAGAAGATTGGAAGAGAGCAAATCTGGTTCCTGTAGTGATTGGAAGCATGTCCAGGTGGATCTCATTGACTAGTGATACTTGATTGGGGTTGTTAACCTGAGCCAATCAGGGAGCACTGACTGACAGATGTAAACAGGAGATTTACACACACACCATGGGTGCTGGGGATAAAATAAGCACTACCGCACTTAGGTGGTAGTGTGGGGGTTAATAAAAAACAAAAAAAAAGGTAAAGTGCTATACCTAAAAAAAAGTAAACAGGAGATTGGTGGAATTTGAATAAAGATTTGTGCACTTTGTGTCTTTCACTGTGTCTCACACCTGCACACACACACACACCATGGGTGCTGGGGAAAAAAATAAGCAGTACCGCACTTAGGTGGTATTGTGGGGGTTGAATTATAAAAAAGAAAAAAATATATATATAAACAAGAGTGTTTCCCTTCACTGTTTGATCACACAGCATTGCCCAAAAAAAAAGAAACAGGAGATTTCACACAACATTGCCTTTTGTGAAGGGCACTGCTTGTCACTGGCAACCCGGGTGTTTTCCAAGAAGAAAAAAATAAACTGGAGTGTCAATTCTATTTTGATTTAATCCCTGCCCTCCTGTAAAAGAAAAAAAAAAGTAAACAGGAGATTCAGATCGTCTCCTCAGGCAAGGGAGTAGCTTTCAGCTGGTTGATCACAGCCCATATAAATAAAGGATGACTTGGTGACAGGATACTGGCCTTTGTGCAGTTATTTCACTGGTGATGAAAGAGAACAGCATGTGCCTGAAGAAAATTTGCTTGCAACAGTTGTCTTTGAGTTGGGGCAAGCATTTCTAACATCATGCCTTTATTTGGGAAGCTTGACTTGTTCAATCCTGCCACTGAAGACCAGGCCCAGTATGTACAATAGTTTTTCTGGGCAAATGTCATTAGAAGAGATGAAAACCAATCAGTAATCCTTGTGGTTGTTAGGAGCTTTTTTGGTTGTTAGGAGCTTAATTTTCCCTGAGGTACCAGATACTAAAAGAGTTAATACTTTCAAGAGTTGACAGATTTAGTCGCAAATACACCCAGATAAAGAAGTGGTTTGGCAGTCATCTTCAGTGTGAGATAGTTCCACCAATGCCTGTACGAACGTAAATTTGTCTTGATGGACCACAAGCCACGGCTAGTGCTACTTAAAGACTACTAGGTTGTGCCATTCATTGCTTCTAGACTAATTCAGCGTTGGTCCCTTATTCTCAGTTGGAACAACACCCAGGAGGTCAAGTGGTAAATGCAGATACCTTAAACTGCCTCTCAGTGGCAGATATATTACCAGTGGTACCTCCCCTGCAACAGTCCATTCTGATTTTAAACTTTCTGGGCACCCTTTCAGTCATTGCTTACAACATGCAACTGTGGACACAAAGATCCTGTCCTGGCAAAACTAAAATAGCTGGTTGTAATGGAGGAAACAGAAGGGTCATCGCAACCAGGATTGAAACCTTTCTGGATCTCCAAGACCAGATCACCACATATTACTGTGCAGTGATTGTCCCAAGTAAAGGTTGCTGCCAGATACTGGCTGAAGTCCACTAGTGTCTCCAAAATGAAGATGTTGGCAAGTTATCTGGTAGCCAGGATTGGATGCTGACAGTTCCATTGGTGGGGCTGTGCATCTGTGCCAACAAGGACAAATTACTAATCATCTGTGCCCCCACATTCATGGGAATGGCTGCATAAATCCTGCACCCTGTTATATGTCAATTACGCTGGTTCTATCATGGGTTCAATGTTCCTGGTCATTGTGAATGGCCATTCAAAGTGGTTGGATGTGCACAGAGCTCATCTATCAAACTCAGGGATCACAACTAAAAAGCTGTGAGCATTGTTTGCAACACATGAACTCCCACAAGTGTTGGTCACGGAGACAGGGACATTATTTGCCAGCAAAGGATGCGTATTTCTTGATGTTACAACACGGGGTAAACCCTCCTCCTCCCCCCACACTCCGCCAAGCAGGTACACAGAAAAAAATCATTGGATTGTTTCATTCGTTTTTAATATTGTCAATACACTAAACTCAAACTTGATTGGAGGTATTTGGGGGTATCATTTAAACTGATTGGCCAAATTCGAATTAATTTTTGGCTGAGTTGCTATATGACAATGCTAGCTGCTAGACCAAATGTTACATTGTAAATTCTCCAACACATGGTGTGCTTTCTAAGTCCTTCACTCTCTTAAAGGTGCAGTACACTTCTACAGCTTCCTAACACTAAAGTTGAATGGCATTTGACATTTTCAGACTGCTCCACAGCATCCATTGTCCAATGTTCTGGTGGAAAGAGCCTAGCAAACACTGAAAGCAGGCTTAAAGAAATAGCCTGCAGCTTCACTCAATCAAACTTCCCCAGTTCTTGCTTAATTTTTGTAGGACAACACTCGTTCAACCACAGGGATAGCTCCAGCAGATTTGCTGATGTGGAGAAGTCTCCACACCAGGTTAAACCTGAAATTCCTGGAAAAGGTGTGGTTGGGGGCCTTAACTGGAGCAGGAACACACCTGAAATCTCAGGAGAAGCTTCAAGAGTGAGAAAAAGACTACATTCTGAGGGTGGGATGTGGGGGGGAAGAACCAATGAAGTGCTTTGAACCAGGACCCAGTGGATCTCTTACTGAGATCCTTTTTAATTGGGTTGTTAACCTCGGCCAATCAAGAAGCCCTGGCTGACGAGATAAACGGGGGTTTCACACAGCATTGCCTTTTGTGAAGGGCACTGCTTGTCACTGGCCACCCGGGTTTTTTCCTATCTTCCTGGTGGTGGAAATTGAATAAAGATTCATGCACTTTGTGACTCTCACTGTCTCACACCTGCACACACACACACACACCATGGATGCTGGGGGAAAAAAAAAGCACTACCGCAGTTAGGTGGTAGTGTGAAAAAAGAAAATAAAAGGAGAAAAACAAATAAAAAGAGGGTTTCACACAGGATTGCCTTTTGAGAAGGGCACTGCTTGTCACTGGCCACTCGGGTGTTTCCTTTCTTCCTGGTGGTGGAAATTGAATAAAGATTCGTACACCTTGTGTCTCTCACTGTGTCTCAAAACTGCACATAAAAAATAAAAAAAAGAAATAAAAAAAGAGAAAAAGAAAAAGAGAAAATAAAAGAAAAAAAGCAGAAAAAAAGAGAAAAAAAAATAAACAAGGGGTTCGAAAAGTCTCCTCAGTCTAGGGACTGGCTTTGAGCTGGCAGGTGACAGCCCATGCTCAATGTACATGTAAATACATGTACATGTAAAAAGAAAGGGTGACGTGGTGACAGGACAATGCCTCTGTGCAGTTATTTCCATTCCATTGTTTAAAAGGGTCTCAAAAGAAATGGCTAACAATTATAGGCCAGTCAATTTTACTTCACTGGTAGGAAAATAATAAAAATTAATCTTAAGATTGGGTAAAGTGTTCCTTAGAAAGGCATGGAGTAGTCTGGGATACAGCATGGCTTTAAGGGAAAATCTTACCTTACAAATTTGATCCTCTTCAATACTTGCTCAAACAAATTCAATGCTGGTAGTGCGACAGATGTTGTCGACATAGAGTTTAGAAGGCATTTGACAAGGTCTCACATTGTTAAAAAAGTAAAAGGTCGTGGGATACATGGTAATGTTTCAAATTAGATCCAATGTGCACTTGCTAACAGGAAACAAAGGATAATGGGCAATGGTTGCCCTTGTGAATAGAAAACTATTTCAAATATTGGGACCCCTGTTGCTTGCTTTATACATTAACAATTTGAACTTGAACATGAGCAAGGGGGGGGGATTCAGAAATTTGCAGATGACAAAGATTGGCCATGTAGTCAATAGCGTAGAGGATAGCTCTAAGCTCCAAAATGATAAAGATGGGCTGGCAGATGGAATTCAACTAAAATGTGAGAATACGTTTTAGGGAAGTCAGACAGTAAAAGGAATGCACAATAAGTGGGAATGTAGTGAGTTCTTGGTGTGCAAGTGCACAGATCACTAAACCCAGCAGTTCCAGTAGATAAAGGTTGTAACAAATGCATATGGAATGCTCCTTTTCATAGGCAGAGGTATAGACTACAAAAGTAAGGATATAATGATTACTTTTGTAGAAGACACTGAGGCCACATCTGGAGTATTGAGAGGTTCTGGTTACCACTTTACAGGAAGGATGTAATCGTGCTCTGGATAGAGTTGCTAGGCTAGAGAATTGTAACTACAGGAAGAGATTTTTCAGATTGAGTTTGATTTCCTTGGAACAGAAGACTGATTGGTGACATGGTTGAGGATTAAAGGGGACAGGAGGAGAAACATCTTTTCGACAGAGAGAGAGTGATAAGTGTCTGGAATTCACTGCCAGAGTTTGTGTGAGAGGCAAAAACTTTCATAAAATACCTGAAGTGCTGTAAACTATAGGGCTATAGGAGGGTTGCAGGAAGATGGGATAGTAAGAGCATCTGGGTATCTTTCGGTCAGCATAGAAAATGATAGGCCAAATTACCACTTTCTGTGCCATATCATTTCTATGGAGTGTAAAGGAATTATCCCCACCTGCCTGGATGAGTGCAGCTCCAACAGCACTCAAGAAGCTTTGGACATTCCAGGTAAAAGCAGACTGTCCCTCAGAACTCAGTCGCTGAGGAAGTATGGACACAAAATACTGGATATCTGGTACTATCAATCTCCAAGATGTTGTGGAAGTTAGGTCATTGGAAAATTCTGAATCCAATGCAGATTGATCTTTGTCGTTGAGTAAGAGATCCACCATGATCAAAGTGAATGGTGGCTTGAAGGACTATATGGACTGCTCCTCCTTCTAGTTTCATGCACAAGGCATGTAAACTAAGGTGTTCTTGTACCCATTCAATGATTAATACATCAGAGGCTGGGACATCCTGTAACAAAGTTCAAAATCATACATAGAGTCAGAGATGTACAGCATGGAAAGAGACCCTTCGGTCCAACCCGTCCACGCCGACCAGATATCCCAACCCAATCTAGTCCCACCTGCCAGCACCTGGTCCATATCCCTCCAAAACCTTCCTATTCATATACCAATCCAAATGCTTCTTAAATGTTGCAATTGTACCAGCCTTCACCACATCCTCTGGTAGCTCATTCCAAACACGTACCACCCTCTGCGTGAAAACGTTGCTCCTCAGGTCTCTTTTATATCTTTCCCCTCTCACCTTAAGCCTATGCCCTCAAGTTCTGGACTCCCTGACCCCAGGGAAAAGACTTTGTCTATTTATCCTATCCATGCCCCTCATAATTTTGTAAACCTCTAGAAGGTCACCCCTCAGCCTCCGACATTCCAGGGAAAACAGCCCCAGCCTGTTCAGCCTCTCCCT
>NC_057713.1:73659415-73661299 GCF_004010195.1 Chiloscyllium plagiosum
TTAATCTTACAACGTTAGTACACTACATAAGTCCAACTTAGGAATATAAGTTGTATGTCCAATCTTTTCGACTCAGTCTTCCAAATGTGGAATTGAATATGCATCGGTCTTTGTGACTGCATTGACTTTATGATAGTCCATACATAACCACTGGGTACCATCTGCTTTTGGCAACATTATTATGGGTGAGCTCCAGTCACTGTAACTCAGTTTGGTTATGTCAACTTGGAGCATGCATTCAACCTTTTTTTTAAACTGTGCCGACTTTAGAGGGTTACGCCTATAAGGATGTTGTTAATAGGAACAATATTTCCTATATCTACAACATGCGTAAGTAGGTTAGTGCTTCCCAGCTTACTTCCACATATCTCCCCATGCTATAGGAATAACTCTTTCAGGTCATTTTGATTTTCCTCTGGAAGGTAACTCAAGAATTTATCCCAATTTTTGACAACTTCCTAATTGTCCAATTTAATTTGAAGAATTCTAATTCAGAATCCTCTGAACTTGGTTCTTCACTAGATGTTTTTGGAGATAAGTCTCTTGATTAAACTTAAAATATAAGCCATAGCTCTTAATTTAACCTGGTGCAGTGTTTTGTAGAGGAATAAGACGGTGTTATTTTCTGGGTCTGTAGATTGTGAAGGAGCAAAAATGGCCTTTGCAGTGATATGTACTTCTTGTCAGATGTTGGAGTTTAAAGAGAGTTTAAGGGTGACTGCGGATTATATCAGCCATAAATGCTGTTGGATGCGAATCTTATCAGATCGAGTGGATCAGTTGGAGACACAGATAGAAGCAATGAGGAATTTGCAACAGCAACAGTATGTGATGGATGGCAGTTATAGGAAGGGGGGAAAAGTCTCACATACAGTTATATAGATGGGTTAACTCCAGGAAGGGTAAGAGAGGTCGGCACCTAGGGCAGGAGTCTTTTGTGGATATACCCATTTCAAACAGGAACACTGTTTTGGAAAATGTAGGGAGTGATGGATTCTCAGGCGAACGTAGCACAAACAGCCAAGTTTCTGGTATAGAGACTGGCTCTAATGCAATGAGGGGTACGTCAGCTTCCAAGAGATCAATTGTGTTAGGGGATTCTATAGTCCGAGGTAGAGACAGACGTTTCTGTGGCCAGCATTGGAACCAACGATATAGGAAGGGAAACGGTTGACATTCTGAAGGGAGATTACAGAGAGTTGGGCAGAAATTTAAAAAGGTGGTCCTCAAGGGTAGTAATATTTGGATTACTCCCAGTGGTACGAGCTAGTGAGGGCAGGAATAGGAGGATAGAGCAGATGAATGCATGACTGAGGAGCTGGTGTATGGGAGAAGGATTCACATTTTTGGATCATTGGAATCTCTTTTGGGGTAGAAGTGACCTGTACAAGAAGGACGGATTGCACCTAAATTGGAATGGGACTAATACACTGGCAGGGAAATTTGCTAGAACTGCTTGGAAGGATTTAAACTTGTAAGGTGGGGGGGTGGCACCCAGGGAGATAGTGAGGAAAGAGATCAATCTGAGACTGGTACAGTTGAGAACAGAAGTGAATCAAACAGTCAGGGCAGGCAGGGACAAGGTAGGACTAATAAATTAAACTGCATTTATTTCAATGCAAGGCACCTAACAGGGAAGACAGATGAACTCAGGGCATGGTTAGGAACATGGGACTGGGATATCATAGCAATTACAGAAACATGGCTCAGGGATGGGCAGGACTGGCAGCTTAATGTTCCAGGATTCAGATGCTACAGAAAGGATAGAAAGGGAGGCAAGAGAGGAGGGGGAGTGGCATTTTTGATAAGGGATAGCATTACAGCTGTGCTGAGGGAGGATATTCCTGGAAATATATCCAGGCAAGTTATTTGGGTGGAACTGAA
>NC_057713.1:73661422-73683420 GCF_004010195.1 Chiloscyllium plagiosum
GAAAGTATATTCCTGTCAGGGTGAAAGGGAAGGCCTGTAGGTATAGGGAATACTGGATGACTAAAGAAATTGAGGGTTTTATTAAGAAAAAGAAGGAAGCATATGTCAGGTATAGACAGGATAGATCGAATGAATCCTTAGATGAGTATAAAGGAAGTAGGAGTATACGTAAGAGGGAAATCAGGAGGGCGAAAAGGGGACATGAGATAGCTTTGGCAAATAGAAATTAAGGAGAATCCAAAGGGTTTTTACACATATATTAAGGACAAAAGGGTAACTAGGGAGAGAATAGGGCCCCTCAAAGATCAGCAAGGCGGCCTTTGTGTGGAGTCACAGAAAATGGGGGAGATACTAAATGAATATTTTACATCAGTATTTACTGTGGAAAAGGATATGGAAGTTATAGATTGTACGGAAATAGATGGTGACATCTTGCAAAATGTCCAGATTACAGAGGAGGAAGTGCTGGATGTCTTGAAATGGTGAAAGGTGGATAAATCCCCAGGACCTGATCAGGTGTACTCTCGAACTTGTGGGAAGCTAGAGAAGTGATTGCTGGGCCTCTTGCTGAGATATTTGTATCGATAGTCACAAGTGAGGTGCCGGAAGACTGGAGGTTGGCAAACGTGGTGCCAATGTTTAAGAAGGGTGGTAAAGACAAGCCAGGGAACTATATACCAGTGAGCCTGACCTCAGTGGTGGGCAAGTGGTTGGAGGGAATCCTGAGGGACAGGGTGTGTATGTATTTGGAAAGGCAAGGTCTGATTCGGGATAGTCAACATGGCTTTGTGCATGGGAAATCATGTCTCACAAACTTGCTTGAGTTTTTTGAAGAAGTAAAAAAGAAGATTGATGCGGGCAGAGCAGTAGATATGATCTATATGGACTTCAGTAAGGCTTTCGACAAGGTTCCCCATGATTAGCAAGGTTAGATCTCATGGAATAAAGGGAGAACTAGCCATTTGGATACAGAACTGGCTCAAAGGTAGAAGACAGAGGGTGGTGGTGGAGGGTTGTTTTTCAGACTGGAGGCCTGTAACCAGTGGAGTGCCACAAGGATCGGTGCTGGGTCTTCTACTTTTTGTTATTTACATACATGTGGACCACTTGATCCAAGTGAATTGGACAATGGCAATGTCCCATAAAAGGTCTCAGTGAGAATGGACAAAAATGCCAGACCAAGTCAGAACGCAACATCCATATCACATTTTTATGAAAACTAAAATAGCTGCAATTTACAGGTCTTCTCCTTCAGCATTTACTCGATCATTTATACCAAGAAACTTTGTCTCTTTCAAGACATTTAGTAGTCTGTGACAAACACTGAAGTTAATCCAGCCCTCTCAGACTGTCACTCAGTGATAACTTCCCCAGCCCACATTCCTGAAATGTGTAGTTGGCCACAGACCGAAGTGCATTATAATAATTAGATTTTCTTTGGCAGATGGGGGAATAGGTACAATTTGTCACTCCATATCTATAAGATATTAGGAAAATGAGAAGTGCCCTCTCTCTTTTCAATCTAATGTTGGAGTGTAACCCTCATCTGAAAAGCAGCAAAGCAGGCTAGGTTTATAGTGTTTCTGTTTGGGATAATCTAAACTTCTCAGATTGTTCCTGCTCCAGTTTTTTTATACTATCTATCAGGATACAAGTTTCAATATCAACAACCTGATCTTCAAACCAGGTTTTTGTTTCCTTTCTCTTTCTCATGCTGAAATGAATTTTTCACATGGGTATGCACTATTTTGGCATGAGGGCCAAACCACATTTTTCACTATGCCACTTTCGATGTTGTGATTCACTCAATTATTTCAACACAGCAGGAGACCATTCAACCCATCATATTTATACTCTGTAGGCACAATTTTTCTTTTGTCATTCCCTCAACATTTCCTCTCGCCCTGCTCATTCTTCATTTCTGGACAATAATACAATTTGTTTCTGAAACCTTCAACTGAATCTGCCTCCAACACTGTCACCATTGTTACTTTTTCTAATTGACATGTGTCACTTGTTTTTGATCCTTCCACCAAAGGGAATGTTTATTTTTCTCCCCTTTATCTACACTATTTAGACATCTCTAACTATCCAATCTCCTCTCAGCTTTCTCTTCTAGGTGCAAATTTGGGAAAGGGGGAGGTTCAACAAGGTCTGGTTCTTCTTGCACAGGAGTTGCGAAAAGTAAGAAGACAAGTGCAGCAGGTGGTGAGTAAGGCAAACAGTGAGATCACAGTTGGACTATTGTGCACAGTTCTGATCTCCTATCTGACAAAGATGTTCTAGCTATGGACAGAGTGCAACAAAGATTTACCTGACTGATTCCTGGGATGGAAGGACTAACATCTGAAGAGATTAGATCAGTTAGGACTATATTCATTGGAACTTAAAATAATAAGGGGTGATTTCATAGAAACCTTTAAACCTTAAATTCAGGAAGGATATTTCCAACGACCAGAGAGTCCGGAATAGAGGAAATCGCAGTTTAAAGATACAGATTAGATTATCTAAAATGGAGATGGAAGAAATTTGTTCACTGACAGTGTTGAGCTTGTGGAACTGTCTGCCACAAATGGCAATTAAAGCCAAACCATTGAATATTTTCAAGGAGTTTGATATAGTTCTTCTAGCGAAAGGGATTAATTTGTATGGGGAGAAAGTGGAAACAGGATAAGAGTTGGATGATTAGCCATGATTATGTTGAATGGTGGAGCAGCCTCAAAGGGCTAAATGGCCAACTCTCCTTCATTTTCTATGTTTCTTCAAAGAAAACAGTTCCAACTTCTCCAATCTAACTCAGTAACTGAAGCTCCTAATTCCTGGAATCATTCTCAGGATGTGTTTCCCATACCCTCTCCAATATAGTCACATCCTTACTAAAATATGGTGCCAGCTGTGAAGCAATATTCTAGTTGAGGCTGTACCAGTGTTCCATACATGTTGAAGATAACCTCTTTGCTTTTACTCCAAGCCCCTAATTAATAAAGTCAAGGATAGTACACATTTTATAAAATGCTCATTAAACCTATGCCACGTTTATATATCCAGGTCTCTCAACTCTTGCAGCCCTTTAAAATTTTATTTGATTTTTTATTGCCTTTTTTTAAAGTCAAAATGAATCATTTCACGCTTCTGCGTTAAATTTCATGTCAGTTGCGCACCTCTTCCACAAACCTTCCTACCATTGACTCTATCTACACTTCCTGATGCCTCAGGAAAGCAGCCAGCACAATCACAGATCCCTCCCATGCTGGTTATACTCTCTCCCATCAGGCAGAAAATACTAAAGTTTGAAAACACACACCAACAGATTTAAGAACAGCTTCTTCCCTGCTGTTAAAGTTGATCTTTCTCCTCAGCTATATCACCATATTCTGCGTTCTGTTCTATGACACTGATGTACTTGTGTAAGGTATCACATGTCTGGCTAGCATGCAATACAATACCTTTCACTGTATCTTGGTATATGTGACAATAATAAAACCAATCTTTCCATGCCTTTTGAAGTTCTACACTGTATTCATTGTTCACAATCTTCCAAGTTTCAAGTTTTGAAATTGTTCCCTGTACATCAAGATCTAGGCCATTGATATCGAACAAGAAAAGTAAAGATCCTGACACCAACTCTGAGACATTCAACATAAAGCTTGGTCATTAACTTCCATAATAACTACTCTCCCTTATCTCAATTTCATATCCATATTGGTACTGTCTGCTTTATTCCATGAACCATAATATTTCTCCAACACTTTCACATGCAACACTTTATTAAATGCTTTCTAAAAGTCAATGTACACCATCTTCGCCGCATTACCCTCAGCCTTCTGTTACTTAAAAAAAAAGCAAGCATGTTCATTCAGTATGATTTAACCTAAAAAAACAAATTGGCCGGCTTTCCTTAATGAACCTATATTTGCGTAAGTGGATTTAATTTTATTCAGACTTACCATTTCTAGAAGCATTCCCCTCTTCAAGTTAAATTTGACTGGTCTATGGTTGCTGGGCTTGCCTTTACACCTTCAAACAAATGTGTAACATTTACAATTCCCTTATCTTTGATACCAACCCAGAGTCTAAGGAAGATTGAGAAATTATGGCCAAATTACAGCAAATAAGGCAAAATTAAAATATTTAGAAATTTAGTCATTCCCCTCTTTCATGCAAAAATCCTTTTCTTTGCTCTTTAATCAGACCCACTCCCCCTTTCACCACTCATTATTTGTATGCGTACAGAAGAGTTTGGATTTCCTTTCATATTAACAACTAGTCTCTTCTCATATTATTTCTTTGCTTTGTCACCTCCTCTCTGGATCTCTTTGTATTCAGCCTGGTTTGTCAGCTATATTGTCCACTTGACATCCGTCATTTACACACATTTTCTTCTTCATCTTAATCTCTCTCTCTCTTTTGTCATTCAGAGAATTCTGGATTTGTCTGCCCTGACTTTCCTTTTCATAAGGATATACCTTTTTCCTTCCTAAATTAACTCTGCTTTTAAAGCAATGTTATGTTGAGATATCATTTTACCTGGCAGACTTTGATTCTCATTGATCAAAGCTTTCACTCCACTGGCAACAGCTTTCTGCCAGTTAATTATTCCTACTGTGGATTGCTCTTGGTCCCTATCCATAAACATTTGCCAACTGCCAAACATTTCCCCTTCATTCCTAAGCACCACCAATATCACCTTTATCATCAGACTGGAAACATACTGTCATAGAAAATCCTTCTGAACATATTCTAAGAACTCTTTCCTCCTCTATATCTATTCTGTTTGCAAATAATCAAAGATGTTTTTTATTACACTCTAAAATTCTTACTTTTCCAAAATTCCTCAAAGATTTGTTTCTTTACATCTTTTCCATTGAATAGTAGTCTATAGAGCACATTGAACCATATAACTGTATGTTTTTGTTCCTTAGCTTGAGTCAAATGTTTTTGTTCCCTTTGGGACATCTTTTTTTCCAAGGCTGCAATGTTATTCACAAGCAACACTACCTTCCCATTTCCTTTTCTTTCATCAAAGTAACTTTGAACTATCATCCTTATTATAATTTGAGGGGGGAGAAAGTAAGTAAAATAGCAATACTTGGAAATGAATGTACTGACTGCGCTGGAGCTCTACTTTCAAGTATACAAAGTGAGTCAGACTGGTAAGTAGAATGTGTTAAGTTTACTGGCATTTTCTTGAGTCTCCAGAGCACTCTGCTGCCATGTCTATCTCCATGGCAATGGTGCCTCACCTGTAGTTGGTCAGTCCATCCCTCTATCCCACTCTCCTCCACTTCTTTTAACTACACGTGTTCCATCACACTGTTGGTTTTACAATGTCTGACAGCTCTGCATTCTACTAACATGATGTTTGAAAATAGCATCTTTTTTCTTGGATCATCTTGCTTCACGATATGCTTCGCGATGTCTTTGTTGATACTCCAATGTTGACTGGCAAGCCTAAAAATTCCAACAGCACTTTTCTACTGCTCCTTAAAATCTTTTAGAAGTTTTAAATTTTTGAACTATTCCACTTATTTCACAAAAAACAAATATTTTAAAATGTATTTTTACTTTATTTGGTTTCAATGAGTAAAAACTGAGAATGCAAGTCCACAACACTGACAAAGAAACATGCAACAGCATTGCTCACACACCCAAACAGAAAGCAGTAAGAGAAGTCATTTACCATTTAACTTGTTCACCAGTTTTGGAAACCAGATCAGTTTAATGAAAACCTGTTCCCTCCATGTCATCAATTCAATTTCTAAAACAATGGAGAACATTTGGGGAAGAATGCCCTTCTAGTTTAATATCCAAATCTGCAAACGGGATGTCAAGGAAGATTTTGAATGCTGCAGAGCTGTGGATTCCATTCCTTCCAGAGCTATTTAGCAAATGGATCAATTCACTGACCCACGTGTGGAGTTAGCCTTGCCCTGGGTTCCTCCACATTTTCATTTTCTCTCACACTGGGATTCTGATGGAGATATGAAACAAACAAGAATTCCCATCAGGAATTATTTGCTCGTTAACTGTGCAAGCAAAGATGGGATACAGGATATGTGAAAAGTAGTAAACATAATCATCTACAGGGAATATGGAACCTGGAGCAAATCACACACGTGTGCCTCCTCCAGAGAAAATCATATAGCATGTGACCCATCCCCCAAGATTCTCTGCTTTGTGAGAGAATTAAGACAAGGCAGACACCAAGGAGACAAGTGACAAGAAGTGTGGTATTATTGAACAGAGGAGAATAGACTTAATGACAGAAGAAGAAAAATGGTGATACAAGTCAATCAATGGAGCAAAGACCAATAATGATGAAGAGAAATGAAATTCTCCTTACCTCAGCCTGGAATTCAGGATGCAACTCACCAATCATTCTCCTTTCATTCCCTCAACGTTTGTATGTATACGATGAAAAGAACACAACTTGCATTTTGAAGTCTCAGATTATTTTCCCTAAAAGTGCTCATAGCATTGTCCAGATTAATGTAAAGAAATAAAAACTGCCAGTGGTGGAAATCAGAAACAAAAAAACAGAAATTGATGGAAAACCTCAGCAGGTCAAGCAACATCTGTAGAGAGAAAGCAGAGTTGACATTTTCAGTCCAGTGGATCTAAAAAGTTAACTCTTATTTATCCCCACATATGTTGCTAGACCTCGAGATTGAGATTTATGGTTCCAGCAATTCCAGAACAATCCTTTCAGTCACAGAGATGTACAGCACGGAAACAGACCTTTCGGTATAACTCGTCCATGCCGACCAGATATCCCAACCCAATGTAGTCCCACCTGCCAGCACCCAGCCCATATCCCTCCAAACCCTTCTTATTCATATACCCATCCAGATGCCTTTTAAATGCTGTAATCATACTCGCCTCCACCACTTCCTCGGGCAGCTTATTCCATAAAGGTACCACGCTCTGCATGAAAATGTTGCCCCTCAGGTCTCTTTTATATCTTTCCCCTCTCACCCTAAACCAATGCCCTCTAGTTCTAGACTCCCCCACCCCAGGGAAGAGACTTTGTCTATTTATCTTATCCATCCTTGCTGGAGATCAACAATTAGATCTGCTTGCATAATGTCCTCCTTGGTACAGCAAGGCAATTATCAGTCCAGGGTCAGACTGGCAGATAAAGAACAAACTATATTTGACGTCTAAAAAAGGGTGACCATCACCCTTCTGAGTCCAAACCTGAAGTAAGCCAAAGAGAAAAGAGGGTTGGGACTAAAATTAGTCAATTTTAAATGAATTTTAAATGAATTTGCAAGTTCTCTGTGCTTTGTTGGCAGTAAACAATGACATATTCTTTTTTCCACAAGTATATTCAATTTCAGGTATTTCGCTTTCCACCGATTTCCTGTTCCTTCTATGTCTGTCTGAAGACGGCATGAACAACAAATAATAGAATAAACACACACTGACCTGCTGTGCTGTTCCAGCAATAAAGTTTCAACTTTGATCTCCAGCATCTGCAGACCTCACTTTCTCCATATTCTTTTTTCCACAAGTATATTCAATTTCAGGTATTTCGCTTTCCACCGATTTCCTGTTCGTTCTATGTCTGTCTGAAGACGGCATGAACAACAAATAATAGAATAAACACACAAGCAGCATAATAGCAAAGTGTATAATATCACAGTAATCAAACAGGAACTCTATAAAACACAAGTTTGCAGTCAGCTAGAACTCATTGAGAAACTCTGGACACCCTATTGCAACTATGATGCAATTGCACTACACAGGGTACAGAGGAGATATTCCAGAACATTTCCAGGAATTGAGAATTCTAGCAATAGGGAATCATTGGCTAGGTGAGGATTCTTTTCTTTAGAACAGACTGAAGAGAGATTTAAGTGAGGTATGTTAAATTATGCTAGAGCCAGTGATTGGGAAGGATATACTTCCAATAGAAGGCAGGTCAATATATTTTTAATGTAAATGGTAAAAGGTTCAGTGTGAAAACGAAGAGGAATTTTTCAACAAAAGAGTCGAGAGGTGATTGCCTGGAAGAATGGCAGGCGGATTTAATAAAGATTCAATAAGCACAGAAGTGGCTTAACCCGCAGTGCTACTGACCAAAAACTGGAAGGTAAAGTAAGACCAAATTTATTTTGGTCAACTTGGACATAATCAACTGATTGGCCTCTTTTTTCTACGTTTCTTAGAAATTTAAAGGAAAAGATCCAACATAAACACAAGTCACTCTATTCTAACTCACATTTCATCAATGTGAATTTTCTGTAACACGACTGAAAAGTTGGAGATGATGTTTCTACAGTGTGAACTTTTAAAACATGTGTTGGCTGTAAAGCAATGCCAGTGCCATTACTTCAAGCGCTGTTTCTAAAATGAGCATTTTCTATAATGCAGAGTTGCACAAGAACACAACCATCACGCTATAGAACTACGTATGAAACATGCAGTTTTTAAGTCACAGACATTTGACTATGATTTAGGGTAAGATGCACAGGATATGAGGAACGGACTACAACTGCTATTAATAACATATGGCAGGGAGAGCATTCAGGAAGAAAAGAACCAAATAGCTTAGCACAGAAAGGGCATCAGCAACCTCTGCAGCAGAGCACTGGAGCGTGAGTGAGTGAGTGAGTGAGTGAGTGAGCGAGCGAGTGTGAGAGAGAGAGAGAGAGAGAGAGTGTGAGTGTGAGGGAGTGAGGGGGGAATGAGGGGCCGAAAACATCCTGCATAAAAAAGGCACATACAACAAGCTGAGGAATGAGTGCCGAGTGCCTGCCAAATTCCCTTCGTAGTGAATGAGGGGTCTGGGTTTAGCTGTAGCTGCTGTAGTTATCATATTGATATTCTAGAGAAGGTACATACAGGATTGAAGTTGAGGCCAGAATCAAATCAATCCCACCTTCATGCATTAGCATCTCTTTCTCTTGTAAATTTCATTTTTTTAAATCCAACCATTTATTTAAGGCACATAACTTGAAACCTCCTGGCAGGTTGCCCAGCTGACAGCTCTTCATGTAAACAGCACCTCATGGTACATGTGTATGTATACAATGTTCCGTACATGGAGAATCCACTCACAGCAGGTGTCTGCAGTTGACTTTTATCCAATTTGATAATTATGTTTCCTATTTATTTACAAACAAATGGAGAAAGCAAGAAAGCAAAGGAATATAATTTCACAATTAAACTGCAAATATCTACACAATACTGTTTTGATTTTGCAAAATAATAATTGGTATAATTGAGTTTAAAACTTGCTGGTTTTGGCAGAACTTCCTCTTCTTCTGCAGACATGCTTTGTGAAATATCAATTATCTTAAAAGTGGCAGGAGTTATGCAAAATTTCAGTATTTAACCATTTCTCCCAGAAGATTTCTCACAAATTATTGATGATTACGTCTGTGATGTGGAAAGTCAAGCTGTAATTATTTCCCTTCCCGCTTTGAAGCTTTCTCTATTATTAAATATGAATCTTTTCAAATCCTCCCTCATCACTCTAGCTGTGCAGAACAAGGTTGTGCCAGGACACTGGGACAAAGGCCAGTAAGCATACTCTTCCCTAAAATGGATATCAGCCATTATACAAAGCATAAGTCAAATACATTACTTGGATTATAGCACAATCAAACTTGTTATTCAAATTAACAAACCTTAGAAAAAGAGTGATGTGTAAATTTGTCATCAGAAACAGACTCAAATTACAAGTCACAGAGTCATAGAGCTGCACAGCACGGAAACAAACTCTTCAGTTCAACTTGTCCAGGGCGACCAGATAACCTAAATTAATCTAGTCCCATTTGCCAGCATTTGTCCCATTACCCTTGAAGCCTTTTCTATTCATATACCCATGCAGATACCTTTTAAATGTTGCAATTGTACCAGCCTCCACCACTTCCTCTGGCAGCTCATTCCATACATGCACTACCCTCTACATGAAAAGGTTGCCCCTTAGGGTCCCTTTTAAATCTTTTCCCTCTCACCTTAAAACCTATGCCCTCTAATTTTGGACTCCCCCACCTCGGGGAAAAGATTTTGGCTATTAAACCTATCAACCCTGTGGGCCAGAGACCCGGGTTCAATTCCTGCCTCAGGCAGTTTGCACGTTCTCCCCGTGTCGCCGTGGGTTTCCTCCAGGTGCTCCGGTTTCCTCCCACAGTCCAAAGATGTGCAGGTCAGGTAAATTGGCCACGCTAAATTGCCCGTAGTGTTAGGTAAGGGGTAAATGCAGGGGTATGGGTGGGTTGCGCTTCGGCGGGTCGGTGTGGACTTGTTGGGCCGAAGGGCCTGTTTCCACACTGTAAGTAATCTAATCTAAAAAAAAATGCCCTTCACGATTTATAAACCTGTAATAACCTCACCCCGCAGCTTCCAACACTCCAGGGAAAATAGCTCCAGCCTATTCAGCCTCTCCCTATAGCTCAAACCCTTCAATTCTGGTAACATCTTTGTAAATCCTTTCTGAATCCTTTCAAGTTTCATAATATCCTTCCTATCGCAAGGAGACCAGAACTGAACACAGTATTCCAGAAGTGGCCTAGCCAATGTCCTGCACAGCCACAACATGGCCTCCCAACTTCTATTTTCAATGCACTGACCAATAAAGACAAGCATACCAAGTGCCATCATCATTATCCTGTCTACTTGGGATAAGTTCCTACATAACTGCAGTGACTAAAAATAAATAATATGTAGTCACATTTGGTAATGCTCCAATTGTTACAATGTTTGACATTATTTTCACTGCAATGATTTGGTGTCATTTTATTAAATAACTCCAGAAAACTCAGGTCATCATGCACATCCATGAAAAATACATAAAGGCTATCATTGGCCACCTGCTTGAAAGCTATGAGCAGCTATCAATTGCCCTGTCAATGATTTCAATAGCACTAACAATTAGCTGCACTTAACTACTTGCACTAATTTCTAACAAATGAAAACTTCACAATAAACATAAATGGAGGCCCAGATTCAAAACTAATATTATAAATCTGTACCCATAGCTTAGCTGATAGTGCTGTCACCTCTGCCATAAAGTTCTAGGTTCAATTAAGTCTCAATCTGACACAAAAATCTATGCTGAAATTCCAGAGCTATTTCCACTGCACTATTTCAAGAAGAACAGGGGAATTATCCTCTGGCCTCACCTGCCTTCTCTGGCAGATGCAAAACTTCTCATGACATTACACTGAGAAGACAAACACATAATTTCCAGTGTCCTGGTCAACATTCATCCTTCAATCAAAATCAGAAAAAGCGATTAGCTGGTCATCAAGACATTGTTAGGCAATATAACCAACAGTATTTACACATCAAAAAAATGTATTAGTTGGCTATAAAGTGCCTTGAGCCGTCTGGTGGTCATGAAAAGCATGACTGAATTGAAAGTCTTTCTTTGTCCCGCTCAATATACGACTAAGCATTAGCGAGACAATAGAAAATCGGTTATTATATTATCTAAAAACTTGGGTTGGTGTGCCTTAAATAATATAATCCTACACTTCAGCTGAAAGTTGCTGCAATCTATTGTCAGTGTAATGCATTGTATGGCATTATGAACCTATCGTTACACCAAAATTTCCTCTGAAAATACCAAGAGCAGCAACACAGAGCCCTGCTCATATACATCATTTTGTTTTACCTATTTACTCATTCTCAGGTTGAGGATATAGCTTGTAAAACAAAAATTTACTTCCTATTTTTATTTACCCTTGAGAAGGTGGATAGGAGCATTCTTCTCAACTGCTGGGAGCTGTGTAGTGCAGACATTGTCAGAGCTGTGACATAGGGAGTTCCAGGATCTTGATGCAACAAATAAACAAAGCTAGACATCTCTCCAGGTTGGATGGTATGTGACAGAGAACAACTTGCAGGTGATAGTCTTACCATACAAAGAGGAAGCAGAAAGAGAAAATCAATAGTTATATATATGCCCTTTTTCCCTGACGTTTCTCGTTTTACGTTTTGGATCACCACATGCTGTGTCCTCCATTTAGAAGAATAATGGGTTACAATAAACTCCAGAACAGGTGTCAATGAATAATGGAACATGACAGAGTTCTGAAGAGTTTAATTCTCTTTTCTCTTCAATAGCTATTAAAGATAACACATGTCACTCCATGTGGTACTCAGCACAGCAGCATGGCTGAGCACTGCCAAAGTACACCAAAGTTAGTGGAAGTCAATCTGATCAAATTAATATGCTGACATAACAAGTATTTACACAATAACAGTTAACTGGATAGATTCTTTCCAACAAGGAAGAAAATGTTGTACAAATGAGATTATTTATATCAATCAAAATCAGTTTGATTATCCTGACAAATGTTTGTTGCATGATTAAAGGAGTTATTCTGTCTCTTTAGGTCAAAATGCACAGATACGATTAAGCTAACAGATAACTGCCGCAAATGCAAAAAAAAATCAAGTAGAAATAGCAAATACTTAGATTCCCTAGAAGTTCATTAATATCCAAGCATAGGTGTACATTTCAGGATTCATGAATAGCCTAGATCAAAAATGTCCCTTAATTTTCAGACGACATAATTATTATCCCATTACCTACACTCTTTTCATGTCCACAGGCATAACTTCAAAAAGTTATATCTGATGTTTTAATGCAACAAATCTGAAGAACCAAATTTGGCTTTTGGTTTTAATGCGACGAAAACATGGGGTTAAACTTCTTATGAGAAGCATGTACCTGTAGATTATTTAAATATTACAAAGCTGTGTACAGTTGCTGTACTTTTAAGCACAGGATCCCAGATTTCACGGAAGCTTACTGAAGGCTGCATTAATAGGGTTAAGGTGTTTACAACACTATTTATTAATCAGGAGGTGCAGTAGTTTTTCCTTGAAGATTCAATAAGCTTCCCAGTAAACACTGTTTTCTCCTTCCTCCTTGTCCATTGAAACTCCTCTTCATCCCAACATGCCTTCAACATGTGAACCTTATCATCCATGTTACAGACACCATTTCTCCCACAATCTTCCTACATTGCAATGTGTCTCAGTTGCTCAACTCACCTACCTGCTCATGAAGGTTTCAGCCTCTGAAGCAGACATCATGCCGCAAAGATATCATATTTTGAATGAAAGTGCCTGTGGAGTTAAATTCTACAGAATATTTAGAAGATGCTCTCTTCTGGGTTGGCCAGTCCCACACTGGCCCTTCCATCATGACTCATTTGCCCTCCCAATGCTGTACGCAATTCGCCTCCAGAGCCAAAGTGAATTAATTTGTTGTCAGGTATTGAAATTCAGCAAGATCAGATTGAGAATAAAACATATTACCGCAAGAAGCTACCGAAAAAGAACTAAAGTACTAATCTGCAATTTTTTAAAATTTATGTCAAAACCATACCAATTAGCTTAATTGCTCCAAAATGGAATGATTTCCTAAGCTAATGTGCTATCCAAATTGTGCAGATACACAGTATTCATCCAAGACTTAACCCTTGACACTCCAGTCACCAGATTCTGGATCAATGGTGCTGGAAGAGCACAGCAGTTCAGGCAGCATCGAGGAGCTTCAGCAAAATCGACGTTTCGGACAAAAGCCCTTCATCAGGAATAAAGGCAGAGAGCCTGAAGCATGGAGAGATAAGCTAGAGGAGGGTGGGGGTGGGGAGAGAGTAGCATAGAATACAATAGGTCAGTGGGGGAGGAGATGAAGGTGATAGGTCAGGGAGGAGAGGGTGGAGTGGATAGGTGGAAAAGGAGCTAGGCAGGTCGGACAAGTCCAGACAAGACAAGGGGACAGTGTTGACCTGGAGGTTTGAAACTAGGATGAGGTGGGGGAAGGGGAAATGAGGAAGCTGTTGAAGTCCACACTGATGCCAATGTAGAGGAGACTGCATCGGGAGCAACGGATACAATAAATGATATTAGTGGATGTGCAGGTAAAATTTTGATGGATATGGAAGGCTCCTTTAGGGCCTTGGATAGAGGTGAGGGAGGAGGTGTGGGCACAGGTTTTACTGTTCCTGCAGTGGCAGGGGAAAGTGCCAGGATGGGATTTTACTGACAACAGTTATTTTGCACAATATAATTGTTTTACATATAAAATGTGCAAGTAGGAAACAATGGTTTACAATCCATTGAACTGCCCCTTTACACACGATCATAAATTAGCAATAATTCTTAATTGAGAATGTAAAGTATTTAGCAAAACAATTGCCTGCATTCAACTTTAAAATTCACGCAAGGAACACTAATCTTTATATCGATAATCTTTGTTTGAACAAAAGAAAATTAAGGTTGGGGCACTGGCTTTGAGGAACTAATGAGCATTCCTCAGTGCCTTCATTTAAGGCATTTAACAAATCTCAGTTGAGATACAGATTTGGATTCTCCTCTTAATGTGGGTCACTACTTCTTACTTATTCCACAGGTCACTTTCCCAAAGTGACAGATTTTAGTGCAATGGCATAATGAACAATGGTAACTAAAACAACAGAATATTATTCAGGAGAGGGGTACAAAAGCTGATTAAATATTAAATAGTGGTGGCGGGGATATGGGGTGGTCAGATCCAAAACGATAGTGATCTAAAATGTCTGCTCTGCTGCGCTCCGCACCACAACTCAGGCGAAATGGTGCTTTCGCCCTCTCCACATAAGTTACTTCAGAAAAATTCAATAGTTAAACAGTTGTGGAATCATTATACTTTTTTTTGGCAAGTGAAGATGACTAAAGGTTTGATTAAGCCCCAACACACGAGACATTCGCCAGCGGCATCGGGCATATCCACAACCACAACTGCAACCGCAGCGACAGCCTACTTTGCAACTTTGTCAGAATCATTTACCCAACAAACCTTGGCTGCAGAGTTTGTGAAGTACCGGAAAACGATCGAGGCATTGATCGAGGAGAGTCGCACCAGGCAGGAACCGATCTCAGCCATGCTGCACAAGAACGAGCAGGAGCTTGAAAGGCTCGGAAAGGGAATGGAGGAGGTCAAACAGCAAGCCGCAGCATCACAGACTGTGATCGAGTCCTTGACGGAGCGGATCCAGGCCTTCAAGAAACAGGTCCGGGCCTAAACTGAACAGTTTGAGAACCTCAAAAATAGAGTTGAGCGGAAGAATATCCAGGTCGTCGGGATGCTGGAGGGAGTGGGAGGCAAGCAGCCAGCAGGTCTTTTGAAGACTGGCTGCCACGATTTCTTGGTTGGGAGGCCAAGGTGGGCCAGGTGAACATCGACAGAGCTCATCTGCTTGCGGTGCACAGGCCTGGTTTGGACAGCATCCCTGCCCAGACCTAGTGTGATTCCAATGCAACAGGGAAAAGCAGAGAGTTACGGAATCTTCTAGAATGCAGGGGAAGGATCCACAGGCCTCGATTTACAAGGATCCAGGATAATGTTCTTACAGGACTTTTCTGTGGCAGTGATCCTTGAAAGGATGTCCTTTGATGAGGTGAAGAGAAGACTGAGGGACCTCGTTATTCAATATTCTGTAAGGTACCCGGCAGTGCTTAGTTTTACTCATGGTGGGTCTGTATGCACATTTGATTCTTCAGAAAAAGCAAAAAACTTTCTGGTCACTTCAAAACAGACAGGATGGTCTTAAGGATATGGAAAATAATGTTTTCTCTTTTTATGTATTCTCTCCTTTTCTTAAATATTTTTTTCCGATGCTAATTTGGGGTTAATGTATAGTTGGGGATAGGGAGAGTGCTCACTTCTAAACTCTTTGTTAATATATTTTTTCTTTCTTTTGCTTGAGTTTGGGGTGTGGTTCAAGCTGAAAGGAGTTATGGAGGTGTATGTGAGATGTGTAAGTGCCCCCTGTGGGCAGGGGATAGAGTCCCCCATTAAGTGCCTTTTGTATTTCGTATTTGGTTTAATTTGTTGTTTTTTTTGGTAGATGTAGTGTTTCAAAATTCTGCTAGTTTGTTAGGTATAGTAGTTTTAGTGTGTGTAGCTTTCAGGCTCCATAAGTCTTTTTCCATTTATACTCTGTGATTTATAAGTCAAATTTTTTCTCTTGGGAGCTAAAGGGTTGTTGTAGAGGGTCATGACTAATTGTGTTCTTAAATTTTGTACATGCAACATTGAAAGGAAGTCACTTGTCGGTCAAGAGGAAAAAAGTACTTTCGAGTCTTAAAAAGGAGAGTGCTGATATTGCTCTACTGCAGGAAACTTAACTTGATGATAAGGAACATCTGAAACTACAGCAGTGTGGGTTTGATCGGATGTTTATTTCACCTTCGTTATTAAGTGCAGGGGAGTGGCCATACACGTTCGGAAGAATGTCTCATTTATGTTACTAGATCATGTTAAAGATGAGTATGGGCAGTTTGTAATTCTTAAAGCCTCAATGTATGGTGAACAGTATGGTATTTTGAACTTTGATTATCCGCCGGCGCACCCCCTTAAATTCCTGATAGATGCATTCTCCAAATTGATTGCTTTTACTTTGCGGCATAATATTATAGGGGAGTTTCTAACTGTCTTATGGATCCCACAGTGGATAGAATGTCCAAAGACCTCCCAAAACATTCTCTGCAATTTAAGCAACTAGTTGATTTGTGTGTGAAACTGAGACTGGTTGATGTTTGCAGGTGTCTCCACCCTGTGGGTAGGGACTTTAAGTGTTTTGCTAATCCGTACAAGTGTCATACTAGGATTGATCTTATCCTAGACCCCGCAATTTTTTTTTGGATTCGGTGATGCCCTGCACAATTGGAAATCTTACCTTTTCTGATCATGCAGCAGTATACTTACTAGTCAATGTAACAGGTTCACAGCACTGGCAAATGGATCCCTTTATTCTCAAGAACAGTAAGGTCATTGAGTATTTCTGAAATGAGTTTTCAGGTTATAAGATTAATTTTTCAAAATCGGAGGTTGTGTCTGTGGGTAGTCTTGGGGGAATATCTGACATTGAGAGTGAGTCAAAGTTTCCCTTTAAGTTGTCAAGTGGGGTTTTCTTTAGGTATTTTTGTTACTCCAGTTTTCGAACAGTTATTTAAAATTAATTTTGTTCACTTGCTTGACAAGATTAAACAAGATTGTCCAAGGTGGGAGACCCTTCCAATATCCTGATTTGGTCAAGTAGCCCTTATTAAAATGAATGTCCTTCCTCATTTGCTATATCCTATGTGAATGCTTCCCTTGATACTTCCCAGGCAAACATTTCAGGGACTTATTGGCTGGTTTAGCTTTTTTATCTGGCACCACAGGCAGCCCTTATTGAGCTCACCAAATTGCAATTGCCCCATGGGGGAAGCGGGCCTCCTGGATATTAAAAGGGAGCTTAATTGATATCTTTTATCTTTTGTGAGTGACTGGGCTTGAGAGGACCTGGCGTCTATATGGTTGGGAATTAGGCCTCCCAGGCAAAAGGTCTTCTGTTGTTAGCCTGCTGGTCTTGAGTGAGGGCAATATATCTAAAACTTCTTTTCTTATCCCTGTAGTTGGTGTGCCAGGATTCAAGGAGAAAGTGAGGGCGCAGATGCTGGAGATCAGAGCTGAAAATGTGTTGCTGGAAAAGCGCAGCAGGTCAGGCAGCATCCAAGGAACAGGAGAATCGACGTTTCGGGCATAAGCCCTTTCCTCATTCCTGAAGAAGGGCTTATGCCCGAAATGTCGATTCTCCTGTTCCTTGGATGCTGCCTGACTTGCTGCGCTTTTCCAGCAACACATTTTCAGCTCGTGCCAGGATTCCAGCCATGGACAATGGAGCCTGGGTTTAAACACTGGCAGCTCAGGGAGTTTCCTGTTTGAGTGACTTATTTGAGGGTGAAACAATGATGTCCTTTGACCAAATAAGCTGCAAGTATGGATTATCTAGCAGAGACCTTTTCCATTTTTTCCAGATTAGGGATTTTATTCAAATGGAACTACGCTTGCCGTGCAGTTGAAAATTCTTCATAGGATCCATCAGGTCCCAGATCATCTCTTGAAATTTAAGGTGGGAGTAACCTCAGTGTGACCCAAGTGTAAAATAAATACTGACACTCTCACTGTCTGTGGTCCTGCAACAGGCTTCGTACATGCTGGAGCGCTGTGGCAGGAGTAATAGAGGGGGTCTTGGGACCGAAATTAAGATGGACCCAATCTCTCTACTCCTGGGTCTGCCCAATTTATCTTCTTTAGATACTCATGAAGAAAGCTTTTTAAGACCTTTACTTTCTGCACAAAGAAAAACATTTTGATGTGTTAGGTGTCTGAAATCCACACCCCCCCTACCCCGGACCTGTCGGGTTGGTGTAAGCTAATCATGGAACAGATCACCCTGGACTTTCTCACAAATCTGGCGCACCAAAAAACTGAAAATTTTTATAAGACATGGCAGCCCTTTTTGGATTACCTAGATGCAGATTTGTCTGCCATTTTAATTAGGGCTTATGTATAATTAGGGTGGAAGGTATAGGGGAGATGTCAGGGGTGGGTTCTTTACCCAGAGAGTGGTGGGGGCATGGAATGCGCTGCCTGTGGGAGTGGTAGAGTCAGAATCTTTGGTGACCTTTAAGCGACAATTGGATAGGTACGTGGATGGGTGCTTAAGCTAGGACAAATGTTCGGCACAACATCGTGGGCCGAAGGGCCTGTTCTATGCTGTATTGTTCTATGTTCTATGTTCTATGTCTATGTATAGCCATCACAATCTGACTTAGGAAACTTGGTATCCCAAGAGTAACAACTTCAAATAAATGCAGGTGTAATATTCAATGCTCTCAAAAGTCGGGCATGATTGTTTTTGCACTGAGCGTTATTATATTATTAATTACTTCTACTGGTCGGTTTATCTTACACACGAGTACAGTTTTGTGTTGTTTTATATATATATATACGTTGACTTATTGTTGCTGCAATTTGGTCATTTTATTTTAAAAATTCTTTTTCTCAATAATTTTTTTAAAATTATCAGTAGGAAACAGATCAACTTCCAATATTATGTTCCACAATCATGCCCACTGTTGTCATGAGGTAAGAGGCACTCTATAAATGTGATAATGGGAAGTGAAGGCCTTCATCTACTTGGCTTGATCTCCACTGCCAGTTTAAAAATGAAAGACAGTGAATTATAACCATAAAACGTATCAACTGTCCTTAATGATCTGATTCCACCCACTCAGTGGTAAATCATTACTGACAGCATTAATGTCAGGGTGAATAACACATCACCTAGTAGTATGTTCTGTTATCAATAATCTAAAAGTAAAAATATGCACCACCAAATAAAACATAGGATGCTTCAAACTTTATCTTCATATGTTAACCCTTAGTCTCAGCAGGTCTGACAGCATCTGTGGAGAAAGAATTAGATTATATTTTGTTGTCATATATACTCTAGTATAGGGATACAGGAGTACAGTGAAAAGTGTACAAAGTCACCATTTCTGGCACCATCACAGTTATAAAGATGTTAGGTAAAAAATCCTAGGAATAAAATTAGAAAAAGAAAGAAAGTTAGAAGTTCAGCGTTATAGTCCTTCGAAAGCAGAGAAAGAAAACTGAAATAAAAGCAGATGAGCTTGTACTGGGCTTCACTGAGTCTGTACTGGGCCTTACTTCGAGTTCCGGCTGGGAAATGTTAATGCTTTAATCCAACATGACTCTTCAGAACAAAGCTATATTAGACAAATACACCAGCAAAGAACACCAGCCAGGTGCTCCATGTTCACGCTCAACTCCAATTAATATCGGTCAAATTGACTGTGGGTGGAAATCCAGGGCAGGTTATGAGCCATTGCAATATCAGACTGCTCACAGGTCATATATGCCTATGCTCTAATCATGGTAATGATGGGCAAGTGAAAAATCTGACGTGAGTCCTCATGCTAGTATCACAAAAATGAAATGCAAATACAAAATTGGGGAGGCAACGGCCAAATGTTATTTTCATTGGACTACTAATATTCTGGGGAAGTTGGTTCACATCCAACCATGGCAGATGGTTCGATGTGAATTCAATTAAAATCTGGAATTAAAATAACCATGAAACCATCGTCGATGGTCAGGAAAGGCCCATCTGGTTCATTAATATCCTTTTGGGAAAGAAACTGCCATCCTTACCTGTGCTGTTCTGCATGTGAGTCCAGAATCTTAGCGATGTGTTCCCTCTTGGCAATAAATACCAGCCTAGCCAGCAATGCCCACATTCCTCAAAAAAAAATTTTTGTCCTTTGCTGGATAACAACCATCTCCCTACACAGTATTGTTTAGAATTGGCAATCGGAGTCCTTTACATATAAATAGGATAGTTTATTTTGTCATTTTACTTGCCAATGTTATCATCCTGTAAGAGGCAGTGATGAGAAGTGAAAAATACTGAAATAAAAACTCAGCTTTTTAAGACAGCATGTGTAAAGACAGAAACAGATTTAATGTTTCAGGTTATCGTCATAGAAATAGAAATTTAAGAGTTTGAACCCAATGAAAGGGAGGAGGGGGAGAATGAACAAAGGAGAAAGTTTGTGCAATATTGTACCCTTGTATAAATGATAACAATGGTCACTGAGATGACAGAGACTCACTGGTCAGTCTTTCCCAACAACTTTGGTGATGTAATTCCAACAAGTCAGCAAGCCCCAAGCTCAAAGCCCCATTATTTGCAGCCTGTAGCCAGCAAAGAATTAAATATATCCTTGTCGGCCCCAACAATCTCCTCACTTGCCTTCCCATAGCAGTCTTGGATATATTGCTTCAAGCTCTCAGGATTTAGATACCCAAATGCTCACTGAAATATATAATACCTCCTCCTTACTAATTTTAACATATTCTATAACCTCACCATGAGAATGATACCCTTGGCTGCATTGTCTTTCCCCTCTGTATACAGATGAGTAGTATCCATTTAAGGCCTCACCTATGTCCACTGGCTGCTGGTGCAGGTTTCCCCTTTAGTCTCCAAAAGGTCCCATTCTTTCCCTGGTAATCTTCATACCCTTAAATCTACTTATAAAAGGCCTTGGGGTTTTCCATGATCTCACCTGCCAAAGATATTTCATGGCCCTCTTCACCCTAATTTCCTTTTTAAACAATCTCCTTCATATTCTACTTTTGACGGACCTTTGTTTTTAATGTACTGTAACTGACATATACTTCCTTCATTTTCATTACCAAACTCTCCCTATCACTTGACATCCATGGTACCCTGGACTTGCTGCCCTCGCCCTTATTCTTAGAAGGGCATGAATTCTCACTGCACCACCTCTGAAAGATTCCTGCTTTCCAAATGTAGACTTACCTTCAAGTAGCTGTTCCAAGTCTATGTTTGCCAAATCCATTCAATGATACTGAAACCAGCTTCTCAAATTTAGGAAATTAATTCCTGCACAATCCTTATTCCTTTCCATAGGGATTTGAAACTTAGAGTTCTGATGACTGTCCCCACTCAAACTTGAATCGCTTGCCTGGTTTCATTCCTTAGGATTAAGTCTGGCACTTACTCTCTCTAGTAGGACTAATGTTCTGACAAAAAAAAAGCTCTCCTGGATGCACTTAAAAAATTCCACCCCTTCCAATCCTTTCACTCTCAGGCAATCTCAGTTAATGTTAGCAAAGTGGAAGTCTCCTACAATTACAACCCAGTTTCTCTCACACGTATCTGTGATTTGCTTACATATCTGTTCCTTATTGCCCTCTGATTGTTGAGAGGCCTATAGTATAATCCCATCAAGGTAATCACCTCTTTTTATTTGTCAGGTCTGCCCAGATGGCTTCATTTGAAGACCCTACTAGGACGCCCACCCTCATTACTGCAGTGATTTTCTTTTCAAATTGACAATGCAATGCACTGACCTCCAACAACCATTACGCCTGTAAAGCTTCTAGAGACCGGAATTTTGAGCTGTTCATCCTGTCCTTTCTTCAACAGTGTCTCAATGATTGCAACAATATCATCGTAGTGCTGATCAATGCTCTCAATTCATCTGCCTGACATTACATAAAATAGAGCTGGAAATGTGTGGCTGGAAAAGCGCAGCAGGTCAGGCAGCATCCAGGGAACAGGAGAATCGACGTTTCGGGCATAAGCCCTTCTTCAGGAATGAGGAAA
>NC_057713.1:73683467-73706756 GCF_004010195.1 Chiloscyllium plagiosum
TGTGGTCTGACGATGGAGGGGTCCAAAGACCTGCATATCCTTGGTGGAGTGGTAGGGGGAATTGAAATGTTGAGCTACAGGGTGGTTGGGTTGGTTGGTCCGGGTGTCCCAGAGGTGTTCTCTGAAACGCTCCGCAAGTAGCGTTTAAAATAAATACAATAGATAAATACAATAAATAAAATAGATACAAATTAGCTTTGTAGCCATCCCATATGCCTTGTCTTCTCCTTGTCTCCTCCGCTGACTGGACTACCTTACCATTCCTTTTATTTTTGACTGGACCTTACTCCCAACTTCATATCTACTTTGTGCTCCATTCCCCTGCCAGATCAATTTAAAACATCCCCAATAGCATGAGCAAACCCCAGACAAGGATATTACAGCCATTCTGGTTCAGCTTGTTCAGGTACCCCCTTCACCAGAAGCTGTGCCAATGATCCAAAAAACTACAGCCCTATCCCCTGTACCATTCCTTTGGCGATATGTGTTCATCTACCAACTTCACATTCCTACACGCGGTAGCACATGACACTGGAAGTAATCAGGAGATTGCAACCTTAATGTTTTTCCTCTTTAACTCTATCGCCTAGCTCTCTAAATTCTTTTCGCAGGACCCAATTTCCTTTTCTCTCCCCACACATCTCAAGGAAGAATAAAGTAAGACATCTCCAGATTTTATTGATTCAGGAGCACACTAATGGGCAGGTGGGAATTCATCTCAAAAAGTTTCTCAGACTTTAATTTCCTTCCCATCTGGGACAGCTGGAATAGCCACTACTGTACTTGCTTGGATGAATGTGTTTGCAGCAATGCTCAAAAAGCTCATATCAGCAAGAACAACAGCCTTCACATTGGTTTACTTGAGTTAATATGCATACTAGCACACTATGGCTGCAGATGGAACAGCAACAATTCAGCAAGCCCACTTTGACAGCACCTTGCAGAACTGCATCCTCTCCTACTGAAGAGGATGACAGCAGCTAAAGTGCACTGTCACCTTAACTTTCCTCTCTGCCTTACATACAAATCCTGACCTGTAGTAATTGCCAATCCAGTACCATTATTGGGTGAAATTCCTAGAATTCCCTAATAACCATTGTAGATGAATTGCAGTAGGTCAAGAAAAACAAAATCGTAAATAAGCATGGCCTTTGAAGCATTCCTCACAAATTTTCCAAACATTAAATAGTTCAGCTTATTCAAGCTCAGATTTGTACCATATTTAAGTGATGCATGACAGTGTTGTAAGATAACATATGAATGAATCACAACTCTAGGACAATATTGTGTTTCAACTTGCTGACAAAACCCACGCAACATGACCTTATATTGTCACATTCACACATACAGAATGTAATTCAAATAAAGATTAACATAAAGAGATGTGAAAAGGATGCGTGAATAGGAATAAAGTTGCCCAGATTACTCCTTAGACTGGTAGATTCTGAAACATATTGCAAAGCAATAACATATTCAAGTTTTGTATTAAGCTCTTTATATTACCTTAATATCTTTATGTACCACTCTGAATATCTGTCTGGAATCTGTGTGATAAAATCCGTTCTGCAAGTATAGAGGTGACAGGGTTTTTTTTGCGAATGGCATCATTGGATTTGTTTATTTCACACTCTTGACAAAGCTATACGGCAATGAGGTGGGAGTCAGTCTACAGAAAATCTCAGCCAGCAGAATCCACTTCAAACTATGTTCATAAACCACTTTTTGCCTTTGTAAAGTCAAGGGATTGTTCCCTTATTGGGAAAAAGCACAACAGAACTTACCAGAATCATTGTGGTAAATATTCAACAATGTAACATTCCCACTCATTTCTGACTCTGTAAAGCACAGGGTTACCAGCATTAAACAAACAAAATCTGAGGCCATCTTTGCTGAGCACTTGATGTTGAGTTTTACACAGCTGCTGTACAGTTGGGATGGGTGTGGTGGAGGGACACATGGAGGAAGAGAAACAAATGAACAGCAACACAAACATTTGCATCATTGCTATTTTTAAGTCCAGAACTAAAATTAAATTTAAATTTCATCTGGAAAAATATACCTTGGGGCTAAGACATTTTTAATTAACAGATTTTACTGTCTATGACCAAGAGATAGTTTAAATCTACAACATTTTTCGCCGCATTTAAGAATTGTAGCTAAAATAGGGATTAACTAACGATAAACAACATACAGCCATGACTAAAATAGATGATAATTTAAGAAAACAGCCCTTCACGTTTTCACTGGTTAATGCATCACCACAGTAACCATATCATTGATTTCACAGTTTCAGAACACTGCGTACATGCACATGTGAGTCTACAACCTGACTGGAGCGCCACATAACTTGATCAGTTAACAAATAGGAAGCAATTCATGTTAATCAAGCTGTGTCGAGAGCTTAATGCTCAACTAACATTTGTCTGAAACGATAATGTGCGTCAGTGCCCCTATGAAGCAGAACTGTTAACTCTGAAGTAGAACAAACAGCGAAACCTGTCGTTGTGGTCAATTTGAATAAATAAGTAAGCAATATCTTTTTTCAGCAGCCTTCTCTTTAAAGAAGGAGTTTGCTTTAATTAAACAGCCTCTATTAACTTGGCCACAAGTACAAGTCAAACTGGCAACTCTGTCATACCATAGTATTTACATTGATAATTTGTACAAAACTGCATATACAACCGTACAGACAGATACATACATTAGGAGCAAGGAAGGGCCTCTTCAGTCTGTAATAAGATCATAGCTGACCTGATTGTGGCTTTGACTCCACATTCCTTCCTAACCTCAATACTCTCTGACAGCCTTGTCAGTCAAGAATCTCTCCACCTCTGCCCTAAACATATTCAGTAACCCTACCTCCACTACTCCCTTCGGCAAGAGAGTTCCATAGACATATGATGATCGAGTGTTGAAAAAAACTTTCTCAACACTTCCATCTTAAATAGGAGACCAACCTTATGTATAATTTATGGGAAAAACTAGAACTAGACAAGGAGAAACATCCAAGTTTCTGCAAGATCATACATATCTCAATAATCTCGCCTTTCATTCTTCTAAACCCCAATGGATACTTGCCCAAGCTGTCCAGTATTTTCTCCTAGGGTTACTTCTCATCCCTAGGGCTCAGTCAATTGAACTTTCTCCAAATAGTTTCTAAATGTATTGAAAATCTTTTATTTTTAAAAAAAGGGGCCAAAAGTGGACATTATACTTTGGATCTGGTTCTACCAAAATCTGATGCATCTGCAAAGTATCCCAACTTTTATAATTCTGTTCCCCTTACAATAAACTGGAATATTCCAATCACCTTTCTAATCACATGCTGTACCTGCGCATTAACTTTGTGATTCATGTACTAGGATACTCAGATCTCTCTGTACCTCAGAGTTCTGCAGTTTCTCTCCACTTAATGTGCTGCTTTTCAATTCTCCTTACCAAAATGTACAAGTTCACTTTTTCCCACAAATGCACCATCTTCCAATTACTTGTCATGCAGTTAAGCTATCCCTTGGAAGACCACTCATGTCCTATTCAAAATGTACTTTCAAATCCATCTTTCAGCTTTCAGCAGATTTAATAACTATATAATTGCCCACCAGGGAACCTATGGCACAGTGGCATTGCCCCTATCTTTGAACAGAGGCCTGGATTTAAGTCCCATTTGCTCCAGTGGTGTGTAATAACATTTCTGAACAGGCTGATCAGAAAATATCTGTAAAATGTCTGACATCCAAATCATTGTTACTGATCATAAACAGCCAAAGCCTGTTTAACATTTTTTGTAACTCTACTTATTCTATCTTGAGATCCAAAAGGGTCTCATTTATGCCTACATGTTGTTTTTTGTTAGATAGCCAATTCTTTATCCACTCCCTATCCTATCCTCCTCCTATACACATTGCATACCAAGGAGTCTACTTTCAATTAAGCAGCTATAGGTTGAATAATAATATCTATCAATAACAGATACCCAAATCATTCCCATTTGAATGGGATAAATTCCTCTATACAGCATAATTTAAATTTCAAAGGAGACAGAAGAATTGCTATGCACAATTATTGACTCCAAACACTTTTGTGTTTGGAGTCAACATGTTCCTGCACAGATAAGCAAAGAATCATTCAGTGCCAATGGTCCTAGCACCAATATATACACTACAAACAAGGTGCAGGAGTAGGCCAAGATGACCCGCAAACCTGCTCCGTCACTCAGTAAGAAAACTGATCTGATTGTAACTTCAAATCCACATTCCTGTCTACACCCGATAATCTGACTCTTCAGGATTTTATATGTTTCAGTCAAATTATCTCCCTATTTTTTTAAACTCCTAGATAGATACATCCTAACCCACCCATCGTTTTCTCAAAAGTCAACCCAACCATTCTAGGTATTAGTCTGTTTAACTTTCTCTGAACTGGTTCAAATGCATATACATCGTTTCTTAAATAAAAGGTGATCAATGCTGTGCAGTATCCCAAATTTGTTTCACCTGTGCCCTGTATGAAGATTCATAACCTTCTACTTTTCTATTAAATTTCTTTTGTGATAAATTACAACACTATTAGCATTGCTAATTACTTGTTTTACCTGCATTCTAACCTATTGTGAGTCAAGCACGAAAACATTCAGATCCTTCTGTATCTCAAAGCTCTGCAATCTCTCATTGAGATGACATGCTTCTTTTTTATTCTTCCAGAGTGTTAAAATGGTCAGTTTCACATCTTGTCAGATTGTACTCCATCTTCATCTTTGCTCATTCACTTAACTTACTTTTCTAGTGATTGTGGTTTTCCTGAGTTACCCAATGCTTTTCATTTCTTAGTTTATCACTACTCCTGGGAATTTAATTAAAGATGATACAAAAAGCCTGTTCAGTTTATCCCTATTTTCCATTAATTGTTCAGTCTCACACTCTATAGAACAAATCCTCACGTTGTTAACACCTTTCTGGTTTAAATCCTCTCAGAAACTCTTATTATCTATTTTTATATTACTGGCTAGCTTTCTTTTGTGCTCCAATTTTCTTCTTCCTTCAGTCAGTGTTTTTTATGATATTTTCACTTGTCAACTATCTTTGCACAATTATTTATGTTTTATTTACAATTTCTCGTTAACCACAGATGATGGGACCGTCCTGGGAATTTTCTTATTCTATGTTATGTATCCGTTCTATTCATTATGATGCATTGCCTTAGATATCTGCCATGCATCCTCTATTAAACAATCCTTTAAAATAATTTGCTAATTCACTTTAGCAGTTCTGCTTTCATGCTGTCATAATTGCTCTTATTTAAAATAGCCTCAAACTGAATGGTACCATTAGTATGAGACTATTACTTAATCTACCTTGTTGCAGAATACTAGTATAACCTGCTAACTCGTCAACTCCAGAACATGCTCTCTGAGAAACTCTCTCAAACACAATTTGTGAACTACTCATCTAGTTTATCTATACCCATCCAAATTTCCAGCCAATGCGCGGATTATTGCCATGACTTTCTGAGAAGCTCTCATTTTTTTCTTCCTTTATATTAGGGGCTAGTTCACCACTCCCACAAGGGACTTCTTACCTTTACTTGGTCTTTATGTCCACACAAACTGGTTTCCACAGTCTGACTTCCTAAACTTTGCTCATCTCCCTCTATTGGGCTAATACCATTAACTAATAATGCACCACCTGCACCATTTCCTGGTTTCTCATCCTAAACGTCCTGTAACTTCCAAAATTTAGGAACCAATCCATGTCACCTGTAGCCATGTCTCAGTAATAGCTAGCAGATCATACTTTTTCTATTTGTGTCCTCAGTTCATCTTCCTGAAGAAGGGCTCATGCCCGAAACATCGATTCTCCTGCTCCTTGGATGCTGCCTGACCTGCTGCGCTTTTCCAGCAACACATTTTCAGCTCTGATCTCCAGCATCCGCAGTCCTCACTTTCTCCTCAGTTCATCTGTTTTGTTTTGAACACTGTCATCAGATACAGCATCTTTAACTGCATTCTTCTACTCTTTTTTAATAAATTCTAGTTTTATCTGATGGTTTAGTCTTAGATTTGTACTCACTGTCCCTTCCTGCCAGGTTTATTATTTCCCAGATTTATAGCTCTGCCTCTACTATTTGCCGTACAACATATAACCTTTTCCAGGTAATTAGTAATAGTCAGTAAAGCCAGGCTCAGCCAGGCAGTAATGCCCACATCCATGAATAAAGAAATCAGGAACAAAAAGAAACAGCCCATGCAAATCGCTCCATGTGTTTCTTTCTACTTCTCTTCATCTCACCCTATTAACAAATAATCTAACTTAATTCTCCTTCGGGCATCTATCTTGCCTTAAATGCTATCTGCCTCAACCATTCCTGGTCATAGTGAATTTACTTTCTGATTAGATTAGATTACTTACAGTGTGGAAACAGGCCCTTCGGCCCAACAAGTCCACACCGACCCACCGAAGCGCAACCCACCCATACCCCTACATTTACCCCTTTTAACGTAACACTACGGGCAATTTAGCATGGCCAATTCACCTAACCCGCACATCTTTGTGACTGTGGGAGGAAACCGGAGCACCCGGAGGAAACCCACGCAGACACAGGGAGAACGTGCAAACTCCACACAGTCAGTCGCCTGAGTCGGAAATTGAACCCGGGTCTCTGGCGCTGTGAGGCAGCAGTGCTAACCACTGTGCCACCGTGCCGCCCACATTAAGTTGTTCTTTTCAGGGCACCTTAAATTCACAGAGACTATCTTACATTCATAGAACCCAAATTTGGAACTTTATTAATGCTTTCTTGAGATGTGGGTGTCACATTCGCTGCCCATCCCTAATTGCCTTGAACTGAGAGCTCACAATGCCATTTCAGAGTGCAGTTAAGAGTCCACCAGATTGCTGTGGATCTTGACTTGATGAAGGCCAAACCAGGGAAAGATAATGGGCATTAGTGAATCAGATGTATGTTCACAACAATCAATGACAGCATTACTGACATGACATTTCAATTAGATTCAAATTCCACTACCTCCCGACCAAATTTTGAAAATCATATCTGCAGAGTATTAGCCTGGCCCCCTGGGTTACTAGCTCAGTGGGGAGAAAGTGAGGTCTGCAGATGCTGGAGATCAAAGTTGAAACTTTATTGCTGGAACAGCACAGCAGGTCAGGCAGCATCCCTGGATGCTGCCTGACCTGCTGTGCTGTTCCAGCAATAAAGTTTCAACTTACTAGCTCAGTGGCACTACTATTGTGTTACTGCATATATTCAAGACCAGATAGGCAGTGTACCTTTAAGACAGTTACATGGTATCACAACATGTAAATTTCTGGGATTAAGATACCCACTATGCCTTTAATCACTCTTTCAGTCAGAGTCAGTCAGCTGTGTATATGTAATATGCAATAACATCAGTAATCACATAATCCAAACTGTAGGTACGTCTGTGAAATGAATGAATGTAAATATTATCTTTGGTAATAAATTTCAGGACATAAGAGTCAAGAGTAGCTTTATTATTTCTACCATATACAACTGATAGAGTAAAAACGAGACAGCGTTCCTGCGGGAACAAGGTGATACACAGACAACACAAATTACACAAGCCATACACAGGGCAGCATGAAGTGCTTAAGAAAAGTGTAAAACATGCAAGACAGCACAGTAATTCCTGACAAGACAAGACAGTTGGCACAGTGATGGACAAAGCTGAAAATGTGTTGCTGGAAAAGCGCAGCAGGTCAGGCAGCATCCAGGGAACAAGAGAATCGACGTTTCGGGCATAAGGCCTTCTTCAGGAATCATTCCTGAAGAAGGGCTTATGCCCGAAACATCATTCTCTTGTTCCCTGGATGCTGCCTGACCTGCTGCGTTTTTCCAGCAACACATTTTCAGCTCTGATCTCCAGCATCTGCAGATCTCACTTTCTCCACAGTGGTGGACAAATTACTGTGTAATAATGAATTATCATTAATAAATTATTATTTTAGCTGCAATTTGAAAAGTCATGCAAAGAATTGCAGATGGAATAGAGTGTGATCATACAGTGTTAAGGATGCTGATTGCTCGGGGGAAGAAACTGTTGCTCAGTCTGGCCAGAAGAGAGCGAATGCTCCAGTATCTTCTGCCAAATGGCAGGAGGCAGAAGAGTTTGAATGAGGGATGCATGGGGACATCCACAATGTTGTTAGCCTTGCAGATGCAGTGTGTGGTGTAAGTATCTGTAATGGAGGGAAGAGAGACCTCGATCATCTTCTCAGCTGTTCTCACTATCCGCTGTAGGGTCTTACAATCAGACGGTGCAATTCCCGAACAGGTAGTGATGCAATTGCTCAGGGTATTCTCAATGAACCCTGGACAGAATGTGGTGAGGATGGGAGGTGGAAGTTGGCCTTACCTACACAGAAAATAGAGACGCTGTGTCAACAAGAACCCAACCTTTGTAGTATATGTTAGGTAAGCTAACTCTGACCATAATCATATTAGCAGTAGAAACTATATCAATTATCATTGCACAACACCTTCCTCAAAGTTTCTTCAAGTTAAAATGTATTACAAAGCAACTACAGCATAGAAACAGGCCAAATAGGTCCATGTTAATGTTATGCTCTAGATAAGCTTCTTCCCACTCCTCTTCATCTAACTGAATCAATATATCCATCTGTGCCTCCTTAAATCCCTCACAGCATTTTTGTCTCTCACATCTAAACTCAGTATTACATTCTCTATCCATCTGAAAATTGGATTCGGTCCTACAACTGATGCGAGGCACTGCGTTAAAGCATTTTAATAAGGCCCCCAGCAATTTTGAATAAGGGCACATGGTGCCCATTTCAAGGTCATCTCAAATATCAAGTCAAGCAGTTCACAGTGACTAACGGGTGGCAACAACACTCAAAATACAATGGGAATGGAAGGGAAATTTGCTTCGAAAGCTCAATTACTGGTGGCTGATCAGAAAAACGTCATCTCTTATACTTTGAGCAGACAATCTCTGAAGAGCATCTCCTCAAGTCACAGTCTGATTATGTCTCACATTTACTTCTGGTAGGTTCATAGCGAACATATATGTAGAAGACATGGAAGAGAAATTACCTGCGACTGGAAGTGCAGGATGAAGGTGAGAGGTCGCAATAAGTAAGGGTCCGAGGTGGGAGGGGTCAGGAGCTACAGAGGAGAAAACAAAGCTGGAGGCTAAAGAGGGTTGGAGGGTGAAGCTATCAGGCTGTGCACTTGGGATGCTTGGGGGAGTTTATGCTGAATAAGGGTCGAGGAGGGACTGCAAAGGGGAGAAAGGGACTGCAAAGGGAGACTGCAAAGTAGTGAGGGGCTGCACAGAAGGGAGAGGTACTACAAAAGTCAGAAAATGGATCTACAAAGCAAGGAGTATCTGCAAAGTGAAGCAAAGAACAATAAAGCAAAAAAAAAGGAATTCTAGACCTTTCAACAAAGGACTATTCGGCTAATTAGCATTGGTAATTAATTCTTACAAATGAATGTGAAGTCTCCATTGCAATACAATAGGGCTACTATTGTAGAAAAATGTAATAGATGCAATCTTAATAAACAGTCAATTTTAGTACTGAACAACTATTTCATAAATAACATATAAATATCATATTTCAAAGCATCTCACAAACACTTGAGGTGCACAGACAAACATGCAACCACTTAACAGTAACATCACCACTTTGTCAGTTTTTATTATAAATAAAGCATTAGTCTTAACTTATGTATGTTGTCTTGTGCCAATTCAAATATAGTGGTGTCTAAGAAATTAAAGGGTTCCTTGTGTGGTGCGGCTTTACGTTTTCTGGAGCAATGAGAATTATTGAGAATATCGATGAATTCTTCTAATTTTGCTTCTGTGTTGGTGCAAATACACCACACGTCAACATAAATACAAAAGTACTGTTACATGAGTACATCACTTAAATAAGGACTTAGGAAGAATGATAAAGAAGCTCTTGAAAACCAAAAGGTCATCTGAGAAAAACACAAGACAAGTGCTCAAAACAAAGTTACTTTGACACCTGTAGCAAGTTGTCAAAAAGAATTGGCCCATCAGACTGCATTTCAATATTTATAAGGGGAGATGCAAGCAAAAATTGCCCTTACAAATCAACATATCTTCACAATAAAATTATGTCATATTTTTATATGCAAATGACACAATTAGTACTTTCTTAACCACATAATACAGACAAAAGTGTCAAGCCTCTAACATTATTTGAAATTAAAAGATACAATACAAAGGACTCAATGACAAACCTAAAATGAGGTATGGACTATGACACAATTAATCATACATAAAATATTATGATTATACATGTGCAATGAGTCCAGGTATACAACAACACAATAAATTTGAAAAAAGGCACCTCTAGTAGAATTTGGGATTGAACCAACAATCTTGTAGTTCTCAACAATAAACAACCCTCAAATTCAAAGCATCTATGGAACCACACAAGTATATACAGTAGAACATTTGTTATGGAAATGTGTCAAAAGCGTTGTTTTGCAAATTTGAAATTCATGGCAAATAAAAGCATTAAAAATATACTTGGGAGTAATCCAATTTGTTCAACTTCATTTTATTGGTGGAATTTGCTGACCACTCAAGTTTGATTCACATTTAAAGTTTTTTGCAACAATTCCTCTCTGGAATGTTCAAACTATTCTCCACACACATAATTTGTCTTTGGTTTCTAACAAGTACCATACAAATTTTGTGAAGTCTGAAGGAAGTATTTATTTGCTAATGCACCAAACTTGAAAGTTAAAAAACCACACAACACCAGGTTATAATCCAACCACCTGATGAAGGAACGGCCCTCCAAAAGCTAGTGCTTCCAAATAAACCTGTTGGACTATAATCTGTTGTGTGATTTTTAAACTTTGTCCACCCCAGTCCAACACAGGCATCTCCACGACATGGCACCAAAGTTGAACACCACAAAAAAGTCAGAGAAAAGCATGCTAAAGTGATGCTTTTAATATATTACTAATAGATTTTTTAAAATACTTCCATGAGACATGGGTATCACTAATAAGACCAACTCTTGGTGCACATCTCTAATTGGAATGGAGTGGCTTCCTAAGCCATTTTGGAGGAAAATTAGGAGTCAACTCCCTGAAAGTCTGGAATCACAAATACGTAGTGCCAGACCAAGCAAGGATAGATTTCTTTTCCAAAAGCATATTAGTGAATTGGATGGCTTTTACAAGAATTGAGGATAGTTTCACGCTCACCATGACTAAGACTAATTTTCAATTACACATTTGACTAATTTTATTAATAGATGTGGTGGATTGAACTCATCTGCAGAAGTATAGTAACTACTAAACTATTAGTCTATGAATATTATCAATGTACCATCATGTTACTCACAATGAACCAAAAATCAGATAGGGCAGCATGGTGTCTCAGTGGTTAGAATTGCTGCCTCACAGCGCTAGGGACCCAGGTTCGATTCCACCTTGGGTGACTGTGTGGAGTTTGCACATTCTCCTAGTGTCTGTGTGGATTTCCTCCGGTGCTCTGGTTTCCTCCCACAATGCAAAGATGTTCTGGTCAGCTGAATTGGCCATGCTAAAAATTTCCAAGTCAGGGGTAAATATAGAGGAATGGGTCTGGCTAGGTGACTCTTCAGAGGGTCAGTGTGGACTTGTTGGGCCAAAGGGCCTGTTTCCATATTGTAGGCAATCTAATCAAATCAAATTTATGCAGTTAAGGGATTGGCAAGTTTTGAGCAGATTTGTAGCTCAGATTGAGGTTCTGGATGTAGATTTGCTTGCTGAGCTGAAAAGTTCATTTTCAGACATTTCGTCATCAAACTAGGTAACATCTTTAGTGAGCCTCCAGATGAAGCACTGCTGGTGTTTCCTGCTTTCTATTTATGTGTCTGGGTTTAATCCAGAGGCTCACTGAAGATGTTACCTAGTATGGTGATGAAACGTCTGAAATCGAACCTTCCAGCTCAGCAAGCATACCTACATCCAGTTCAGGGATTGGTAGACATGGGAATAGACAAATGATGTGCCTTTCCATTAACAATCAACACTGTGCATTTTTTGTGCTGTTAGGAATAGAGAACTTACTTTCATTACCCAGTTCCAGTATAACATAGCTAGATGTGTAAGCAAAGATCAATCTACAGAGTACCATCTCTGCCTTTCATTTCTAACCTCAAAACTGTCCGTAAAGCAGCAATACAACGCTATTCCCAATTCTCATAGGAGCAAGCCTATGTTCCCTGTAAGGGAGATTGCCAACTGGTGCTAAAATAGGAACAGACTAATAATGGAAACTTAATGTCTATTCAGAATGAAACTGCCCAAACTAATTTCATGGAAGGCCTGTAGAGCTAAGACAGGAAACCTCCCTCCCATCGATCTGGGTTGAAATTGAACACAGGTTCCAGAGGTAAAAAGGTGAGTGCAAAATCTATTAACCTCATCAACTTTCAAAAATAATCTGTTTATGATTTCTTTTTGCATTTAGTATACAAGTATGTTATATGCTATAAATGATCCTTGAATCAAATGCTCTAAACTTATTTCCTTAGCCAGGAAAATGACATTAGAGAAAGTTCCAGAAACTTTCAAAAGATTTCTACAGTCTCCAAAATTGACTTCAGCAAATATAAAAGAAACAGTATTAATGATTTGATTTATTGTTGGCACATGTGTGAAAATGTTACATTGTGTGCTCTGCTGGCAGATCATACCATATAAAGTGCATCAGGTAGCAGAACAGAGTGTTACAACCACTGAGAAGATGCCGAGAGAGAGACAAACACCAACATTTGATAGGTCTGTTCAACTCTCTGTTAAAACGTCTAATAACTGTGGGGAAAGTATTCTTGAGTTTGTTTGTACATGTACTCAAACTTTTATATCTTCTGGCCAACGGAAGAGGATGGAAGAGAGCACATTCAGGACGGGGAGGGTCTTTGAAGTATATTGGTTGCTTTCCTGAGGCAGTGAGAAGTATAGATGTAGTCAATGGATAGAAGAATGGTTTGTGTGATGCACTGGGCCATGTTCATAATTCTGTGTATCCCATGACTCTCTAATTTCTTGCGGTCTTGGGAACAGCAATTGCCATACCACACTATGATGCATAGAAATGATGGCACGCTTTCTTTGGTGCATCTACATTTCTTTAAGGTTTTCATCTTGCCGAGGTTACAGCAGAAGATTGAGAGTGTTCAGTTATTCTCCACACTTCATATTTTAGGGGGAGGGGTTTGCTCCAGATGAAGGATTCATGGCATTTCCATTGAATTGGAAGGAGCTCATGTTTACAATGCACAAATTGGTAAACATTCACTGAATTCAAGGAATGACCCTGAAGTGGTCTTCCTAAGCCAAAATTAAAACAGGCATTCTAGTGGAGACAGTAGTTAATGAGAAGAGAAAATGCAGCGAACCACAAAAATTCAAGACTCCAGCAAATTGCTACAAACTCTAATCAGACTTATAGCACATAAGTAAGCCTCTCCAAAACTTTTTCCATGGAATTTCAATACCGTGCACAAATTTATGAATAAGAATAAAAATTTTATTGCAAATCACTTAATTTAGTATGTCATAAATTAGCCACATTTGGAAAATTCCAGGGGAGCACACAACTCAACCTTGCAATATATTTTGGACGTATTCGGTTAAATCAATCTCTACTTTGATAGATTTGCCTCACTTGCACTTTTATTCTTATCTTGAACATGCAAAAGTTCAGTGAAGTACATGAACAGGTAACACAGACTGCAATTACACACCTGATATGTATTATGTGAGGGATAATACAGGAGATATGAAATCATAAGTGTGAAGCACAGCAAATGTACACATAATTACTATTTTTATTCTGTTACTGCATATGTTGTGATCCTGCTTTTGGTTACTCCGAGGACGCACAGCTTCATTAGAGTAGGAAAGTTATGTCTTGGTAAGCAGAGTGGCTGATACTGCTGTTAAAGAATCTTATGCCTGCACAATTTAAGTCAGTAAAGTCTAAGTGAAGTTAAAAACAATTTGCATTTATGAGATGTCTGTCTTCAAGGAGGGCAAAAAGTCAAAAGACAATTCATTGGACCATTACCAAACAATATTGGATACAGAGCTACATAAGAACATATTACAACAGGTGACCAGAAGTTTGATGAAAAACCTAACTTTAAACAAACAGCTCAAAAGAGAGAGGGATTAAGGGGTTTGTGGAGGGGCTGCCAGAGGCCAATGGCTCAACAGCTGAATGTGAAATGACCAAGGTGGAATGATCAACGTCAGTGATGCATAAGGGCCGAAAATTGGATGAGTGGAGAGATCTCAGAGGATTGTAGCATTCAAAGAATAAAGAGGGCAGAGGTTGGAAGGGATGTAGGCTTTGCATGACTGGGACTTGTTGAGGAAGAGGTGTGGTCATACCTGTGTCTAATAAGAGGCAGGGGTTGCAATGACTTGGGAACTTTCTGGTGCCATAGCATTTATGCATTCTTAAATGATGTTCCTTTGATGAGCTGACAGAAATTTGTAGCAAACTTTCACAAATAAAGCAAATTGGCAACCCCTTTTAAATAGGTCCCAACTTTTATTATTACAACACAAAGATATGGCTGTACATTTGGACTTTGTGACAGGATTTGGCAGTCTAATATTTAATATTTCTCCTGGTCTCTTATTTTTCACAAGACAATCTAAGTTTTCGTAAGGCTTTCTTCTCTTGCCAGCTGGCATCTCACCAGGTAGCTGGCTCTGAGCCAGCAAATAGTTAGCAATAAGAGTAGGCAAAATGTGTGACATTTATCAGACGACAAAAGATTTTAAAGGCGCAGAGCACACATGCACGCACATGGGTAATTAGAGGCAGCATTGCCTCACACTCTGAAGAGGCCTTACGGTATTCCGGTGTTATTTCAAAGTGAAATAAAAAGCACCGCTCCAATTTTATGGTTTTCATGACACATATAGACTCCATCAAGACCCTAATTATATGGATTATCATATACACACAAAATGGGATAGGATGGGATCTCTTGCAAATTTATTAAACATCGGGGCTGTCCAGACCGTTATGCCCCAGTAGAGTGGCAACTCAAATGCAGGTACAGTAATCATCCATTTGACAGAAAACTATCATATTCAAGCAAAGTAGAAAATAATTTGCATTAAAAAAGGTGTTACCGAAAGTTTTAAGTTCATTAACATAGTATGTATTAACCCTTGATTAATTTCTGAAGTATCTACTTACATGTGATATTTTCCCAGAGCCAGTCTTCGTAGGTGCATGACTTAAAATTATTTAAATTCAAACTTACAAGAGTAGAGCAGGAAGTCCCAACTTTGTTTTCTTTAATTAAAATGTAAGTGCTTCAGACTGTTTTGAAGTAGCCACAATTTCACTGAATACTGATATCATCATTGATTGAACATATACGTTGGGAAGTATTCTGGATCCTCATTGTTAATATGGCAAAAGTTGTATAATATGATTGACATAATGAGGTTCAGAATAGAGTTAGTTGTCAATCTGACTCAGTCCTGATAATATTTAGTTGTCTGAAATAGAAATATCTGTACCAAACATCTGATAAGGTACAGGAGGAAATCCTGTGCAGTCACCCAATCCATAGGAGATCACGATGTCACTAGTTCAACCTCTGGTGTATACTGATTCACCCAAAGTATCAGACAAAGTGGCACAGTTAAATTCACATCCACTCAGCAGGAGAATTTAACCAAGATTTCCAGTCTTGGCATGATGTAATGATTCCTTCTGAAGGTACATGTTTGCAAATTTTGAAGGAGAATACACTGGAGGAGGTGTGGCAGAGGATTGGGAAATGAGTTTGAGGTCAGCATGTGGCGGGACTGAGGAGAAAGTCAGCATTAAGTGAATTAAGTGTATTAGGAAGAACAGGCAGGGTCAGGTTAATGAACACAGCAGGACTAGCAGTCTGAAGTGTATTTACTTAAATGCAAATAACGTAACAGAGAAGGTTAAATGCCTGAAGTAGTATATGAGACTACAATGTGGCAGCCATTTCAGAAACTTGGTTGAAAGAAGGGCAGGACAACAGCTCAACCTTTTAAGGTTCAGATGTTTCAGACAAGATACAGAGGGATGTAAAAAGCATGGAGAAAATGAATTACTGATTAAGAAGAATGTCATAACTGTACTGTGAGAGGACAATCGTGGGCTCTTTCAGCAAGGCCATATGAGTAGAATTTAAAAATAAGAAAGGTGCAATCACAATGATGAGGTTTTGGTATAGGCCTCCCAATAGCCCGTGAAAGATAGAAGAATAGATATGTAAGAAGATTAGGTAGAAATGTTAAGAACAATAGGTTTGTTGTTGTGGATGATTTTAACTTCCCAACATTGACTGGGACTTCTTTGGTGTCAAGGACTTCGATGGGAAAGAATTTGTTAGGTGCATCTAGGAGGATTTTTTGAAAGGATACATTGGTAATACAACTGGGGAAGAGGCTCTACCAGAGTTTGTATTGAGGAAGTAAGATAAGGATGGCAAGATTCAGGAACCTTGCAATGCCAGGTGTATTTAAAAGTTTAATCAAACAGGTAAAGGTACCATATGCAAGGGTTTGGAAACTGAAATCAAACAAGGCCCTGAGCAATATAAAGGAAGCAGGAAAGAACTTAAACAAATTAGGAGGGGCTAGAAGAGGCCAAAAAATGTCCTTGACGAGTAAGATTATGGAAATCCCGAGGCATTTTATACACGTTAAAAGCAAGAGGGTATCCAGGGAAAGACTAAGTCAACTCAAGGACAAAGGAGAGAATGTGTATGTAGAGCCAGAGGAAGTGGGTGAGGTCCTTAACAAGAACTTTGCATCAGTATTCACAAAGAAGGACATAGATGATGTTAAGATCAGGGTGCGTACTGTTCATATTCTGGGGCATGTTGATATAAAAAAGTGATAGTGGTATTAGGAATCTTGAAAAACATTAAGTTAGGTAAGTCCCCAGGGCCTGATTGGATTTATCTCCTCTATCTTGGATACTGAGGAACGCAAGGGAGGAGATTGCTGTGACCTTGACAGAGATCATTGTTTCCTGTTTAGCCAAAACATGGAGGTCCTAGAAGACTGGAGAATAGCCAATGTTGTTCCTTTAAGAAGGGCAATAAGGATAATCCAAGACATTGTACACTATTGAGTTTTCTGTCAGGAAAATTACTGGTCAAGTTTCTTTGAGACACTTTTTTCCTCATTTGGAAAAGAATGGACATATTAGTGATCATCAGCATGGCTTTATAGGGGACAAATCTCAAACCTGATTGAATGATTAGCTTAAAAGAGTGAAGGTTGATAAGATACCTTATGATAGGCATGGATAGTCTGAGTCTCTTCCCCTGGGTAGAAATTCAAATACTTGGGGACATAAGTTTAAGGTGAGAGGGGAAAGGTTCAAAGGGGATGTGCAAGGAAGGTGTTTTGTATTTTTACACAGAGAATGGCAGGTGCCTGGAGAGAACTGGAGGGAAGGTGGTAAAAGCAGATATATTGACAACAGAGGCATGTAGACAGACACGTGAACAGGCAGAGAATAGAAGGTAATGAACCAGGTGCGAGCAGATGGGATTAGTTTAGAATAATGGTTGGCACAGACATGGTTGGCTGAAGGGGCCTGTTCCTTTATTGTTCTCTGATCTATTTGACAAGATTCCTCACAGTAGTCTGGTTCAGAAGATTAAATCACATAAGATCCATGGTAAATTGGCAAATTAGATTCAAAATTGGCTTGGTTATAGGAGGTAGAGGGTGTTTGGGGAGGGGTGTTTTACTGACTAGAGGTCTGTGGTGTACCAGAAGGATCAGTGCTAGGATCTCTGTTGTTTAGCATACATGAATGACTTACATGAAAATGTAGGTGGCCTAATTAGTAAGTTTCCAGCAAAATTACTGGAGCTGTGGATATTGAGGATGGTTATCAAAGTATACAGCAGGTAGTGTTTAATGTGGACAGGTGTGAGATGATGTATTTGGGAGATCAAATGCAAGAGAAAAGTATATATTAATGGCAGGACTCTTAGGGGCATTGATAAACAGAGGCACCTTGGTCTTCATTTCCAAAGCTCCCTGAAAGTGGCAATACATGTCAATAAGGTGATGCACAGCATGCTTGCCTTCATCAGTCAGGACATTGGATATAAAGTTGGAAAGTCATGTTGCAACTACATAAGACTTTATTAAGGCTACATTTGAGGTATTGTGTGCAGTTCTAGTCCTCACATTAGGAAGGATATGGAGACTTTGGAAAGGGTAGAAAAAAGTTTACCAAGATGTTGCCTGGTTTGGAGTGTATTAGCAATAAGGAGAGGATGAACAGACTTGGATTATTTTCGCTTGAGTATTGGTGGCTGAGGGGTGACCTGATAGAAGGATATAGAGTGAGGGATATGTATAGCGCGGATAGATGGTGTCTTTGTCAAAGGGTGGAAATCTCAAACACTAGGGGGCATAGGTTTAAGGCGAGGGTGGTAGATGCCTCGAACTTGCTGCCAAAGAAGGTGATAGAAGCTGATATGTTAGCAAAGTTTAAGAGTAATCTGTACAGATGTACGAATATGCTGGAAACAGGGTGATGCAAACCACGTGCAGGCAGATGAGATTAGTTTAGAAGGGCATAATGGTTGGCAGAGATACAATGGGCCAAAGAGCTTGTTCCTATGCTTTTACCATTCTATGTTCTTATACAATTTGTATTACTGTACTACTGTAACTGATGTATGCATTACAATATTGACATGACTTTAAAACAACACTTTATTGGCTATAAAGCACTACAGATGTGATTTCCATGTGGGAACAGTGCAGCTTCTTTTTACCGATTTTGTTTTGCTAAGGTGTTCCACCAAAACGATCTGTATACCTCATGTTTGTGCAAGAAAAATCTACATTATTTAAAATCTACTTACAAAAGAATAGCAATGGTTCTAAAAATTCTAAAAGTCTAAAAATTCCTGTTCCCAGTGCTACTCATATCATCTTCTGATTTGGTAAATGTTCAGTTACAGTAGGGAAGCTGTCTAAAAGACTCATTGTAACCAAATTCTGCTATAGCTTAAAATAAAACAAAAAAAACTGTGGATGCTGAAGATTGGAAACAAACAAAACAGAAATTTCTGTAGAAACTCAACAGGTCTGGTGGCATCAGTGGACAGAAAACATTGAGACTCATGACACTTCTTCAGAAGATGAGTTTCTCCAGCAATTTCCGTTTTTGTTTGTGCTGTAGCCAATTTGGATCCTGTTCTTCCTGGACAGTCCACGGAGAAAGAGGGTGACTTTCTTCCACTCCAGCTTATGGGTCACAAGGTGACAAATGCTTGATCCACACTCAGTGTTGCAGGCCAGGTGATTTTTGAAGAGGAGGGTGGGTGCAACACTTGGGTTTTCACACACGGGCCTCTTGCTGGTTACACTTGACCAACAATTGAGCCTGTCAGAGACATTTGACATGGTTGGTGCATTCACAGATGCTTCTTCTCCAGTTTGGACGGGCTTGAGCAAGAGATTCTCACAAGTCAATGAGGATGTGATATGTTTTCTGAAAGCGAGATTTTGAGGATATTGTTGAAGTATGCCCTCTACCTTCCCGGTAACTGTATTCCATGACAAAGTTCACAGTACAGAGGAACCTCGATTATCCAAATGACACAGGCAAGGAGTATTTTTTCAAATGTTCAGATAATCGAATGCCAGTAACAGTTTAGCCATACAGTGGGACCTTGCAATCTTGCCAGATAATCCAAAATTCGGATAATCAAATGCTGGATAATTAAGGTTCCTCTGTAGATAGCATGTTTTGGGAGTCTTGTGCTGGCATGTGGATGCTGTGACTCACCCAACATAGCTCAATGACTGTTCCCTGTACCTTCATGCCGAGGCAGGTACACTTCCTTCTCCCTACAAATACAAGAAATGGGCATGCCTGAATTTCTGACTCTGAGTAATGCCACTCTTTTTTGCACCCCGAAAGCTAGTACCTCCAAGTAAATTTGGGAATGATCAATAGCAGCAAGAACAGAAATAAGAACTAGCTACATAACTCTAAGAGCTTGTGAGAAGCTGGTTGCTGTCACAAAATCAGTAATGGAGATGGCACACCTGAAGGCCCAGCAAACTGGCAATGTAGAAGCTAAACCCTGGATAGTGCTGTACCCTCCACAAAAAGGGTCAACTTCAAACATTAACAAACTTTTCTAATTGTCCCTTCTAGCTTTGATGATAATCAGGTGGCCGATGCCACTTTTGTCTTACCTCTTCTCACTGTCACCATTTGTCAAGTACCCAAACCACAACTACATCACCACAGGAACCATCATTGCAATTACAAGACTGGGGTGAAATAATAGATTCTCTGTCCAGGATCTTTAATGTCCACCTGGACAAATAGGTGGGAAGTCAAAGGAGTACATTCTCAACAACACTCAGAAGACTCTCACTACTGCAATGTAATGTCATCTTATGTGTACAACTTACACCTATTACCTATTGAGCTGTGACAGTGACAATGGCCTTATCTCTGCATTAAGAGTGCAGGTTTCAAGTCCCATTTGCTTCAGTGGTGTTTAATAATATCTCTGAACAGGTTGATTAGTAATGATTGAATCTATTTCCTTCGAGAAGGTAAGGGGGCACAAAAAGTTGCACTTGTAGCAAACTTTTACTATTTAGAAACATTCTTAGAAAGTATGATATTTGCAATCCTTGACTAAGTAAAATAAATGTAAAAAGAACAGATTGTTCAGTATTATTTCTTCTATTAGAAATTGTACATGCATTAATTCTACCTTAAACTTGAAAATCCCTTATTAAATTACTTTAGCTCCCAACTAATGCAAAATATAACTTAATGAAGCATAATTTTAACTACACAGAAAATTAGTTTGTTTGCAGACCACTTGGCAATCCACTGCTTCCCATCCATAAATAATTCAATTACAGCACTTGCAGTAGCGAATACAGACAGGATTCATACATTGGTATTAATATATTGTATTCTTTCTCAAGAAAAGTTCTTGGAGATGGTCTGAGATGGAAAAACAAACTCATGTTCTACTGGAACTAATGCTGTAAAGCTTATTTTGGACTCTTTAGATGGATCAGTTTTTAAAGCAACAATCAACTGGTTAAATCATAACTAAAACCAGAAGACCATGCAATGGACTTCCTTTCGGACTAAATATGTATAACTCCTATAAATAGGCTACAAAGCGATTAATCACATTTCTTGATGGTAATAACTTCTTAGCTGCAAGAATCTTTCTCCATCTTAAATGACACTCAATGACTCAGCTCCACAGCATTGTGGCAATGAGTTCCACAGATTCACTACCTTCTGGCTGAAGAAATTCCCCCTTATCTCAGTTCTAAAGAGTCATTTCTTCACTGAGACTGTTCCCTAGCGTCCTCATCTCTTGCCAGTGTAAACATCTTCTCCACATCCACTTTATCCAGGCCTCTCAGTGTTCAGTATGTTGCTTTAAGTATTTGCTGTAGAGATTATCAACTAAAGGTCTTACGTTTAAAACTCAAACTATGCTTTGTTTTGCACCATATGTACACCAACTTACAAAACTGAAAAAGTTGCAACAGTTGCAAATAGAGTTTAAATGCTTTCAGTTTCAGAGTAAGTAATTAATCTTAGTCAAAATGTACAATTTAATCATAATCGTCATTATCATTGTCATCACCACAATATGCCTCCTTCTTTGCAGGAGTCTTTGTACTTTTCACCTTGCCTTTGGCCTGATAGCAATATCCTTGCATTCCCCCTCCAGTTTATACGATGTGCTTATGAATGGCTTCTTCTCTTCTTCACTATTTGCATTCCACAATTCTCAAAGCTTCTTTGTTGCATCACTAACTGAATAACCAGGACATATTGCTTTGATTTTTGGTCAATGTTCCGAGCAAAGGAAGAACCAAGAGGGAGGCCTTTTTGACACAATGTGGTCCTTCTTCAACTTGCTACCGTTATCTGGAATTTTTCATTTCTTGGTCATAGTGAGTTTTTAGCCAGTTCTTCAAATTTAGCCTTCTTTTAGATACTGCCTTTCATCTTTCAGAGTACCTTTTAGAGAATTCTGATAAGTTATCACATGCTGTTTGTTTCTTCAAACTTTTTTTTTGCTCAAACAATGGCAGTTTTGTGTCTGCTTTAGTGTTCATCTCTCATTACATTTTGTGAACTCTCATTTGTGAAGTTAGCTGTTGAGCTTCTACTTGATTTACAATATAAACCACCACACCCGTCAGGGAGAGTCATTTAAAGATGTCTCCAAATTCACAAAACTTTGCTTACTTCTTTAAGATTTCTCCAGATCAGGAGACTGATTTACTATCATGCTTATTGTGTTTGTGGAATATGAACCATTCCGCAATCATGAATGATTTTGGTGAAAAATGGTTCTCTCGGGTTCCAAATTAGTTAAGTTTTGGAACCAGGATTCTCTGGCTGTACCCAATTCCTCAGAAGATTCCCCCCTCCCTCCCCGTAATACTTGAACACAGGATAACAAAATCTGCTTAAACGTTGTCAGCTTGAACAAAGTAATGGAATTTCTCTATGGTAGGTGTTCCAGCTATATGGTCCCATATAGCAATATATGCAACAAAAGTTAGCAATGACCTGACTTCATCCTGTTAAAAGCAAGGTGACAATATTTTTCCTAGGACCACATGAATTAAGTACACAAAGGCCAGCAACCTGTCACAAAGTCACCCTCTATTTAAATGTGCATAATACAAGGGCTCTGACCAACCAACTCAGAGTCAATCCCTGAACTCAGGAGCCTCTCTGAATCCCTTATTTATATTTTGTTTTATTTTTATTCTTGACACTAATCCAGCTCCCTCAGAGCCAGCTCTCAGAATGTCAGGATGTCTGACATCCCTGTTTTTTTTTTCTTTCGTCTTTCCCCACACTACCACCTAACTGCGGTCGTGCTTATTTTTTTCCCCAGCACCCATATTGTGTGCGTGCAGGTGTGAGACACAGTGAGAGACACAGGGTGCACGAATCTTTATTCGGTTTCCACCACCAGGAAGAAAGGAAACACCCGAGTGGCCTGTGACAACCAGTGCCCTTCACATCAAAGGGCAATGCTGCGTGAATCCCTTGCTTATATTTTTTCTCTAATAGGATGTCGGATGTTCCTATTTATTTATTTTTTTAATCCCCCACACTACGGCCTAACCACGATAGTGCTTATATTTTCCCCCAGCACTCATGTTGTGTATGTGCAGGTGTGAGACACAGTG
>NC_057713.1:73707256-73717906 GCF_004010195.1 Chiloscyllium plagiosum
AGACTAACTGGCCTGTAATTCCCGGGATTATCCTACTGTGTAAAAAACATGCCCCTCATAGCTCCATTGAACTTTCCCCCTCTCACCTTAAATGCATGCCCCCTAGTTTTAGACATTCTAACTCTGGGAAGAGGATTCTGACCGTCAACTCTATCATAATTGTATAGATTTCTATCAAGTCTCCCCTCAGCCCCTGCTGCTCCAGAGAAAACAACCCAAGTTTTCCTCGCCTCTCCTTATAGTTCATATTCCCCAATCCAAGTAGCATCCTGGTAAACCTCTTCTGCACCCTTTCCAAAGTCTCCACATATTTCCTGTAATGTGGTGACCGTCTAACCAGCTGCAAAATGACATCCTGACTCTTGTACTCAATCCCCTGACCAATAAAGACAAACATGCCATATGCCTTCTTTGCCAGCCTATCTACCTGCATGGCCACATTCAGGGAGCTATGGATTTGAACCTCCAAATCCCTCTGTACATGAATTCTGTTCAGGTTCCTAACATTAACTTTTCCTGAACATTTGATCTTCCAAAGTGCAACATCTCATACTTACATGGAATAAGCTTCATCTGCCACTTCTCTACTCATATCTGCGACTGATCGATATCCTGTTAACCTTTGAAAACCTTCTACATAATTCACAATTGTATCATCTACAAACTTACTAATCCACTCATCTACATTTTCATCCAAACCATTTATATATTTCACAAACAGCAGAGATCCCATTTATATATTTCACAAACTCCAGAACACCACTAGTTACAGACCTCCAACCTGAAAAACACCGTTCCACCACTATCCTCTGCCTTCTATGGGCAAGCTAGTTCTGAATCCATGCGGCCAAGCCACCATGGATCTCATGCATCCTTATCTTGTAGAAGAGCCTACCATGAGGTCGAAAGCCTTACTAAAATCCACATAGACAACATCTATTGCTCCACCCTCCTTGAAAAATTCAACCAAATTAGTAGGACATGACCTGCCCTACATAAGGCCATGCTGACTGTCCTTAATTAGACCATGCTTTTGCAAATGTACATAAATCCTATTCCGAAGAATTATCTCCAATAGCTGCCCAACCACTGATGTGAGATGCACAAATGTAATTAATATTGTTTAGGTCTGATTAAGGTAAATCAAATGTCTAATCCTTATACTCTCTCTGCAAAACTAACAGTCCTTTAAATGTCATCCGAAATAGAATTAACTATCACTATTTAGTCTGTGTCTATTTAAATTACATATGGATTTACATTTAGCAGAATGCAATCAACTGTCAGCTGTAATCATTTGATTACTCATTTGCTGTTGAATTGTGAGTTTGAATTTCATACTAGGATAATGAATTTTTGTTTTAGATTAAGAATTCTTTTAGTGTGTGTGCTTCACTGTTTTGTTTTTCAAAAGAACAGGTCAGAGGTTGGGAATTTTGTAGCGAGTACCATCTACAAGAATGTCCACCGTCTACAAGGCACAAGTCAGGATGGTAAATGAATTCTCTCCACTTGCTTGGCCTATTGCAGCTTCAAAAGGCTCTTGTAGCCTCTGGCCTGTTCTCGTGACCATAATACTTCAGTTTCTAGTCAGGGTGTTGATAATGGAGGGATTTCGAAATGGTAATGTCACTGCATGTTAAAGGACAATGGTTACATTCTCTCATGTCGGAGACGTTAATTGATTGGCTCTTGTGTGGTGTGAATGTTATTTGCCTCTTCGCAGCCCAAGGCCTGGATATTGCTCAGGTCTTGCTGCACCTGGACATGGACAGCTTCAGCATCTGAGGAGTCACAAGTGGTGTTGAATATTATGTAGGCATCAGTGAACATTCCCACTTTTGAAACTTATACTAGAGGGAATAAGTTTGAAAATGGGCTGGGAACACTACCCTGAGGAACTCCTTCAAGAATTTTCTGGTACTGTGATTATTAACCTCCAACAACCATAACCATCTTCTTTTGTGTTAGGTATGACTCCAACCAATGGAGAATTCCATCCCACCCCGATATCCAATATTTCAATGGTTTTAGTGAATCTTGGTGCTTGATCAAGTGCTGCCTTGATACTAATTCAGCTCTTGAGATCAACTCTATTGTCCTTGTTTGGATGAAGGTGCAATGCGATCAGGGGTTGAATGGTCTGGCAGAATCCAAACTGTTTGTCAGTGAGCAGGTTATTGTTAAATAAGTGCTTTTTGATAGCATTGTCATGCTCCATCAATTTTCTTATCACACTATATCACTGAGATAAGTTACATTATTTGCATTAAATCTTAAAGTCCGTTTATCGACTTAATGGCACTTAAGAAGAATGTGGTCACTGTTTTGGTCAACTTACCCCACTCAGCATATCACCAAAACATAGGAATATTCAATATAATTGGAGAGATCTTGCTGTACGTGCAGTTCCTGCTACTTTTGCCTGCATTACAACAATCACCACAGTTACAGTAATTCATGGCTTGTGAAATATTTTGAGTGAATGAATATATTTCTTGTGTTAAAGGTGTATTAAAATATGACTGCAATGTTCAATTTTTCAAAATATTTCACAGACCTATTTGAAAGAGGGCAGTAAGAAATGTAATATGAAGAAGTATTGTATTCTACCAGCATTGATACCATATATTAAGCAAGTGAAAATTTAGAAGCACACGTTTCGTATTCCTAGAAGCCTACAACAATGTAAAAACAAAAGCAAAATACTATACATGCGGAAACTTGAAATGAAAATACAAAAGAATCTCAACAGGTCTGAAAGCATTGATGATGAGAAAAACCTGACTTAACATTTCAAGCCAATGACTCTTTATCAGTACAATCTGATGAAAGGACATTGGCCTAAAACATCAACTCTGTTTCTCTTTTCACTGACGTTGTGAGATCATGCCGAACATTTCCAAAATGGCCTATAGGAAGAATAGTTACAGGATAAGGGGCAGGCAATTTAGGACTGAGATTAGGAGGAATTTGTTCTCTCTGAGAGTGGTGAATCTTTGGAACTCTGTACTCTAGAGCGCTATGGAACTCAGTTACTGAGTAGGTCCAAGACAGAAATGAATAGTTTGCTATTTATTAAAGACATCAATGGATATAAGTATCGAGTGGGGAAAAATGCATTGTGGCAGAAGATCAGTAATGATCTAATTCAATGGAGGAATAGACTACAGGTGCTGAATAGCCTACATTTATTTCCTTTGCTATTATGTTCCTTATGCCGTACAAAGTAAATTGCAGTCTATGCAACTAAAGGTAATGGCAGCGCAGATATAAAATTAGCTAGGAGAGAGAAAGCAGACACCAATGAGGAATAATTTTTGCATGTACTGGACGGAATAACACCATGGTTTCTCCACTATTAGAAGAACTCCTTTGTTTCATATATATTAATGTCCTGTTAAATTGGCATAATTTCATAGTTTACATGCTCAAACTGTAGTTATATGCTTCAGGAGGGCATCATTAGATTAGTGGAATGCGAAGACACATCACAGATTAAATTTAATACAGAGAAATGTGAAGTGATGTATTTGAAAGTGGGCCGAAGGAAAGATAATATAAACTGAATGGTGCAATTTTGTGGTGGGGTGAGGAACGGGGAGACCTTGGTTTATGTACACAAATCATTCTAGGTGACAAGGCTGCTAAAACTTGCCTTATATATGATAGTGTAGAGAACAAAATCAAAGCAAATGTAAATCTACAAATATTACATTATTCCAATCTATTCTCTGTTATTTCTTCAAAGAATTCAATGTAATTGATTAAGCATGGCCAATAAATAAATTCTAAATATATGCTAATTATTATATTTTCAGTATCTCGATGTTTTTCTTTCAATTGTTATGGACCAGACCAAACCCAAACTTCAATTATATCAAGTAGATAGCCCAGATCACAATTTTTAATCTTCTTTAAAGGCAAGTGTAAGGTGCTATGTTCCCAGATGAAATTTAATCAGTTACACTACTCAGCTTTAAGCAAAACACATTTCATTTTTACCCTACAGTTAAAATATAAACAATAGAAAGAAGAATTAATATAAGTTCAATTCTATTGGAAAAAATAACAGCACAATAAATTATTTAACTATGAAACAGCAACTATTCCAATGTAGTTACAGCCCATAAACACACCTTTGGAATAGGCAAATTGAGTAAAATAGATTATCTCACATTCAATGTTTCTCCAGTCTGAAGGAAGAACATCAAGAGAAAATTCTGGTGGAGAAAGAAAAATGTGACAGTATCCAGAACCAATTTTAAAACCCCAACAACTACTGAAAGCTAAACTAAAACTGGTTCTGAGGGAGCCTGACTCCTCCCATTCATACTGCTTCTATTGATCTAACTTTAAATAAAATCCCAGGGCCTCACAAGCTGTTCACTTTATTGGCATGGAAGAGGCAGCTTTGAACCTCTGTCTCAAAACCTCTCTTTGAGAAAAGGGACAAGATATACCTCTTAATGCCATAGTATCATCACACTTCTTCCCTTAAAAAAAAATGAACCATCAATGTACAAAGATGGCTTCATTTTTAAAAATCTTTAATTTTACCTGTAGTATTTATACACTATAATATATATATACATTACATTGACGTTAGCATGCATATATTCAATACTACAGTCTATTTCAATCTATTTCTTCCGTCTCCCAACACCTTTGACTTCCTTAATCAAAATTGTAACAATACTTTGGCAATTACGTTCCACCATGTGTGAAATATTGCTGTTGATGAACATTCAACTTTCTGGAAAAATATCCAATAGGTCTTTCTATCTTCTTATCATCTTCTTGCAAGAGGACAGGACCAGCACCACATCACTTGCATTGATAGCCACCTTGAATGGCTTTGCGTAATTAACTTAGGCTAACACTGAGTTGGTGGTCAATACATCTTTCAAGCTGTCAAATGCCTTTTGATATTCCTCCATCTACAGAAATTTTCTGCACTTCTTCAAGAAGTCAGTAAGTGGAGCAAACATGCTGCTGAAATTTGGTATGGACTTTTGATAAAACCACTCAGTCCCAGGAATCACAGTACTTCCCTCATCATCGATGATATGGAAAACTTCCCCAATAACCTTTGTTTTCACATCCTGTGCGGCCATCTGTCCATGTCCAATGATATGGCCCAGGAATATGACTTAGGCTTTTGCAAACTCACTGTTAGCCAGGTTTATCACCAAGCCCACCTTCTGAAGTTGATCAAACAATTCTGATAGATGCTCCAAATGTTCTTTCCATGTGTGACTAAAAATGACCAGATCGTCTACATACACCACACCATAGGGTAATTCCAAAATTAATTTATTGGTTAGTCTTTGAAATGTGGCTGGTGCATCTTTCATACCAAATGGAATAATTTTAAACTAGTAAAGTCCAGTTGGTGTCAGGAAAGCTAAACTTTCCATAATTTTCTTGGATAAAGGTACCTAACAGTATCCTTGAATAAGTCCAGCTTTGAAATATAAGTTGCTTATTTCCCAACACAGTCTTCTAGCTGTGGAATAAGATATGATTCAAATTTCATAACTGCATTGACTTTGTAGTAATCAATACATAGGTGTTGATTTCCATCTGGTTTTGGCACCATTACTATGGGTGAGCTCCATTCACTACAACTCTCTGATTATATTTTCTTTGAGCATGCGTTCAATCTCTTTTTGAACCTGTGCCAATTTTAGAGGGTTAACTCTACAAAAATGTTTCTTAATTGAAACAGTATTCCCAATACCTGTTTCATGCATAATCATTATAGTACTTCCCAGCTATTCCCACGTATCTTTCCATGTGATTGTAATAATCTTTCAGGTCATTTCAATTTTCCTCTGGAAGGTAACTCAATAATTTAACCCAATTTTTGAGAACTTCTTTCATTATCCAACTTAATTTGAAGAATATCAAAATCAAATTTATTTGGATTTGGTTCTTCATTCTGAGTTGTAATAAATACCACATTGTCCTTTTGCTTTCCTTCCCTCTCAAAATACAATTTGAGCATATTCACTTAACACACTCTGAGTTTTCCTTCTATGTGGCATTCTTATCAAATGATTCACCTCACTCAATTTCCTTTCAGTTTGGCACGGTGGCCCAGTGGTTAGCACTGCTGCCTCACAGCGCCTGTAGACCCGGGTTCAATTATTCTTATCAAATGATTCACCTCACTCAATTTCCTTTCAGTTTGATATATGGCCCATTAAACCTTGCTTTTAAAGATTTACCTACCAACAGTAGTAATACTAACACATTATCTCCTCTAACAAAACTACAAATTTTTGATTTTCTTGTCTGCTTCATTCATCATATGCTGTGTTACTTTCAACTGATGGCTAGCCAACCCATCCACCCTATTTAATCTTGCCTTATAATTTTACACATAGTCCAAATATGCGGTCTCTGAACTCTAACTTACCAGTATTTCCTTAATTAATTTCAGTTGTCCGCTTAACTCAAATCCAAAATCTAATTCAAATGGAATGAATTTAGTTAATTCATTAAGAGCATCCCTAATTGCAAAAAGTACAAATGAAATTCCTTTATCGCAATCCTTTGGATAGTCTTGACTGTAAGCCCTAAACATGGTCTTTAAAGTTTAATGCCACCATTCTAATGTTCCTTGAAATTCTAGATGTATGCAGTTTATTTAAACTGTTTTATTTCTGAGCTATCCATAACTTCCTTGAAAATTTTTGATGTAAAATTTGACCTTTGATCTGATGTATTTCTGTGGTTAGTCCCTATCTAGTAAAAAGTTTGAATATCTCTTCTCCGATCCTTTGAGCCACAATATTGCATAGTGGTATGGCCTCCGAAATCGAGTAGGCACATTCATTATGATTAACAAATATTGATTCCCACCTTTGTTTTAGGTAGGGGTCCTATGAAATCATTTAAGAGCCTTGTAAAATATTTCTTAACTGCTAGAATATGTATTAATGATGCTGGCTTTATTACTCTCTAAGGTTTTCCTATTACCTGACATGTATGACATGTCCAGCAAAATTCAACCAGCGCGCTATGCAGTCCAGGCCAATGAAAATAACTTTGCACTTCATCTTGAGTTTTTCAAAAATATATTTTCATTGGAAAAAAAGATTTTCTTAATATTACAACAAGTACAAAATAATACAATTCAAACCAAAGTAAAACAAAATCCCAACCCACCCTCATGTACAAATGTATAAACATATATAAAGTATAGAATAAAAAAACCCAAACTGGCTATTTAACTAAATAAATAACTAATAACGAACAACAAACTAATAAATATTCAACCTAGCAAGATATTATTTCTTGCGCATAACATGAGAATATTGAAAAGTTTTTTCTTATGTGTGCCTGCAGGAAATACAGTGGGCAGGCCCAAAAGGAGAGAGATAGGGTCCTTCTCCACTCTTACACCCAAAATCCTCTCCATTGCGCCTGCCACAGCATTCCAATATGTTTGAAGCCTATCGCAAGACCAGGGACAATGGGTAAGAGTGCCCGTACAGATCTTGCACTTGGGACATGCTGAAGATACCACTGGTTTAAATTTTGACAAACAGTCCAGAACCAAGTGGACTCTATAGAGAATCTTCAACTGTAAAGCATGGGTCTTATTGCAAATTGATATCTTCCTTGCATTCTCCCAAATATCCTCCCATACCTCTGAGGAGACTTCAACACCCAGGTCTTTCTTCCAGATCTTGCAGAGTTGATCAAACTCATTTGAGAGGGCACCCCCTCCCCAATTGATGACATAAGGTACTGACAGTAAGTGAACTCTTAGCACTCAGCAACCCCTTCTCTATGTCGGATTTGCAGGGATCAGTCAAAGGTGTGGTCGTTTTTTGAATAAAATTCCTAACTTGAACAACGAAAGAGGACTGTATTAGATAATTCATACTTTCACACTAACTGATCAAAGGATATCATTACTTCTCCCTCAAATAAATCACTCATGCAGGACACATCCCAACGTTTAAATCTTGAATCTATCATCCCCAGTTGAAAACCTGGCATATCCACTAAAGGTATAAACAAAGATGTTTTGCCAATATTGCTTTCCCACTGCCGAATTGCCCTCCATGCTTTCACAGTAATATTCCCTAACTGTCCTAATTCTGTCCAAAAACAGCAAACTGATAAGGGGGTACCTTGCCTGGGAGACTTCAGTATGTAGCCATATTGAAAGAGGATTCCCCAAAAGCTCAGTCACTCACATAGGACAAAAGCGAGCTTAGTTGGTAATTTTTAATGTCCAGAAGGTCCACTCCCCCCAATCTGTGAGGCAGTTGCAATTTAGCTAATTTACTGAGGGACCACTTACAATGCCAAATAAAGGAGCTGAACCAGCCGTTCAGCCTCCTGGGGGTTTATTTCTTGAAAATCAGGGGGAGCATCCATATAGGGTATAGCAAACGGGGGAGAATATTAATCTTAATAAGCGCTATTCGACCCAACCATGAGACTGGAAGTGCCTCCCATCTTTGAAGATCTTGTTTAATTTTTTCAAATAATTGGATAAAATTGGCTTTGAACAGCTGATCCAGAACTGGAGTAATGAATATGCCCAAATATACAAACCTTGCCCCGTAACCACTTAAATGGGAATCTATAGTCGCCCACAAGACCTAGCTCCTTCGTAAGCCGAGCCACAGGCATAGCCTCTGATTTTGCAAAATTAATCTTGCACCCCGAAAAGGCGCCAAATACGCGAATGTATTGTATCAGGCGAGGCACTGAAACTGTTGGATTTGTCAAAAAAATTAGAAATCTTATGTAATTTTGATCCCACATCTGGAGTTGATATATTGGGATCCCAACGAATGGCCTCCGCCAAAGGTTCAATCACCAACATAAAAGGCAATGGTGAAAGGGGACAGCCCTGCCAGTTGCGCCTAAAATATTAAAATTGCTTGATCATACCCCATTGGTGATGACCACCACGATAGAGCCACCGTAGAGAACCTTTACCCATCTTATAAAGACTTTGCCCAAACCAAACTGCTCCGGAGTATAGAAAAGGTACAGCCACTCAACTCTCTGCATTTAGAGAAATCACCAATCCCTATATGGAATGCTGTTGACATGCTTGAATTACATTAAGCAGCCTCCTAACATTATTGGAGGATCTGCGACCCTTAATGAAGCCTGTCTGATCCTCTTTAATAATAGATGATAACACAGTCTCCAGCCTTAATGCGAGAGTCTTAGAGAGGATTTTAAAGTCCATATTTAAGAGTGAGATGGGCCTGTATGAAGCACAGTCTTCCGGGTCCTTCCCTTTTTTTTAAAGGTAAGTGAAATATTGCCCTCTCTCAGAGATGGTGGGAGACAATCATGACTGTATGATTCATTAAAAATATTGAGCATCCGGCCTGACAGTATACTTATAAATTCCTTATAGAATTCACTGGGAAAGACGGGCGCCTTTCTACTCTGAAGCTGCCTCACAGCTTCCTGCACTTCTTGCTCTGATAACGGGGCATTGAGAAAGGACTGTTGTTCGGGAGTCACACCCAGGAGCTTCAGATCCCTAAAAAAGGATTCCATTTTGGCCTGCGCCTCAGTAAAATCTCTGGGACGCCACATTAATCTTTTTAGAATCACATGTTAGGTTCCCAGATCCTTCACCAATCACCATAATGGCTTGTAGGGCACTCCTTTTTCTGGCGAGATACGCTAAGTATTTACCAGGCTTGTCACCATGCTCATACAACCTTTGCTATGCAAAAGTCAGCTCCTTCCTTGCCGTCTGCATGAGTATGGAATTTAATGCAGACCACAGTGCTGTGATCCTCTGTAGTTTGATCAATGAGGGTCTGTCAAAGTAGGCTTTCTCGGCTGCCTTCAACCGCAGGCCACTCACCTTCCTTACCCTCAGGCAGAGGGTATGATCGGAATGATTTTTTTCTGCCCCTTTTCTCAAGATCATCCACTTGGTCACGCAAATTACGGACCTGTGTCTCCAGGGCTTGGATCCAATTCTTGGATAAACTGGCATCAGCTTCCACCACTGTGACTCTGTGTTTCACCTCATTTTTTCTAGGTCTCCCAGCTGCTGCTCATGCTTCCGCAGCATGAGAGAGATTGGAGCCAGCTTCTCTTCAATCTGTTTCCCCAGCATCTCGCGAGATTTCACAAGCTCGTTCACCAGGGCCTGGAAGGAATCGACTCGAAGAATCCTGCAAGCTGAGCTGCAGACCCGGCCTCGGATGCTCCTCCTCTCTTTTTGGCATCTCTGGACAGCTGGAAATGCAGGTAAGTTAACTTTTAGAGGTTTCTTGGGACTCCATGATCTTTATAGAATGCCAAGATATCGTGATGGTCTAGGTTATAGAACATAGAACATAGAAGGCCTCGGATGCTCCTCCTCTCTTTTTGGCATCTCTGGACAGCTGGAAATGCAGGTAAGTTAACTTTTAGAGGTTTCTTGGGACTCCATGATCTTTATAGAATGCCAAGATATCGTGATGGTCTAGGTTATAGAACATAGAACATAGAACATAGAAGAATACAGCGCAGTACAGGCCCTTCGGCCCTCGATGTTGCGCCGATCCAAGCCCACCTAACCTACACTAGCCCACTATCCTCCATATACCTATCCAATGCCCGCTTAAATGCCCATAAAGAGGGAGAGTCCACCACAGCTAC
>NC_057713.1:73719477-73743960 GCF_004010195.1 Chiloscyllium plagiosum
GGCAACAATGTCCTGTTCCTGATTGAATACTGACGAAAAGTATTCATTCAGTGTCTCCCCAATCTCTTCCGCCTCCACACGCAACTTCCCACTACTATCCTTGACTGGGCCTATTCCTACCCTAGTCATTCTTTTATTCCTAACATACCTATAGAAAGCCTTAGGGTTTTCCCTAATCCTATCTACTAAGGACCTTTCATGTCCCCTCCTTTCTGCTTTTAGCTCTCTCTTCAGGTCCTTCCTGGCTACCTTATAACTCTCAATCGCCCCAATTGAACCTTCACGTCTCATCTTGAGATAGGCCGCCCTCTTCCATTTAACAAGGGATTCCAATTCCTTATTAAACCACGGCTCCCTCGCACGACCCTTTCCTTCCTGCCTGACAGGTACATAATTATCAAGATCACTCAATAGTTGCTCCTTGAACAAGCTCCACATATCAGTTACGCCCTTGTCTTGAAGCTTACTTTTCCAGGCCACACATCCTAAGTCATGCCTCACAGCATCATAATTTCCCTACCCCCATCTCTAACTCTTGCCCTGTAGTGCACACTTATCCCTCTCCATCACTAGAGTAAAAGTCACCGCATTGTGGTCACTGTCCCCAAAGTGCTCACCTATCTCTAATTCTAACACCTGGCCTGGTTCGTTACCCAGAACCAAATCCAGTATGGCCTCACCTCTTGTTGGCCTGTCTACATATTGTGTCAGGAAACTCTCCTGCACACATTGAACAAACACTGTCCCATCTAACGAACTTGAGCTATAGCTTTCCCAATCAATATCAGGAAAGTTAAAGTCCCCCATAACAACCACCCTATTACTTTCTCTCTTCTCTTGCATCATCCTCGCAATCCTTTCTTCTACGTTTCTAGGACTATTAGGAGGCCTGTAAAAAACTCCTAACAGGGTGAGCTCACCTTTCCTATTCCTAACCTCAGCCCAGACTACCTCAGATGGCAAGTCCTCATCCATCGTCCTTTCCACCACTGTAATATTATCTTTGACAAGCAATGCCACACCTCCCCCTCTTTTACCCCCCCCTCTGCCCCTACTCAAACATTTAAATCCTGGAACCTGCACCAGCCAATCCTGTCCCTGTTCTAGCCATGTCTCCGTAATAGCCACAACATCGAAGTCCCAGGTACCAACCCACGCTGCAAGTTCACCTACCTTATTTCGTATACTTCTTGCATTGAAGTATACACACTTCAAGCCACTTTCCTGTTTACAGACACGCTCCTTGGAAATTGATGCCATGTTCCTCACCTCCCTACACTCCAGGCCCTGCACCCTGCAGCTACAATCTGGGTTCCCATGCCCCTGCAGAGTTAGTTTAAACCTCCCCCAAGAGCACTAGCAAACCTCCCAACAAGGATACTGGTGCCCCTTAGGTTCAGGTGTAGACCATCCTGTTTATAGAGGTCCCATCGTCCCCAGAAAGAACCCCAGTTATCCAAAAACCGGAATCCCTCCCTCCTGCACCATCCCTGTAGCCACGCATTTAAGTGTTCTCTTTCCCTATTCCTCGAATCTCTATCACGTGGCACGGGTAACAAACCAGAGACAACAACTCTGTTCGTTCTAACTTTGAGCTTCCAACCTAGCTCCCTGAAAGCCTGTCTAACATCCTCAGCAATCCTTCTACCTATGTCGTTGGTGCCAATGTGGACCACGACTTCGGGTTGCTCCCCCTCTCCCTCCAGGACCCGGAAAACACGATCAGAGACATCACGTACCCTTGCACCTGGGAGGCAACATACCAAATGTGAGTCTCTCTCGTTCCCACAAAACCGCCTATCTGTGCCCCGAACTTTCGAGTCCCCAATTACTACTGCTCTGCTCTTCTTCACCCTTCCCTTCTGAGTAACGGGGACAGGCTCCGTGCCAGAGACCTGAACCCCATTGCTTACCCCTGGTAAGTCGTCCCCCCCCACAAGTATCCGAAACGGTATACTTGTTCTTGAGGGGGACGGCCGCAGGGGGTCCCTGCACTGGCTGCTTCCTCCCAGTCCCCCTCGCTGTCACCCATCTATCTGCCATCTTTGGAGTTACTACTTCCCTTACGCTCCGATCTATGACCCCCTCTGCCTCCCGAATGATCCTAAGTTCATCCAATTCCAGCTCCAGTTCCCTAACACGGTCTTGGAGGGGCTGGAGATGGGTGCACTTCCTGCAAGTGTAATCAGCAGGGACGTCCATGGCATCCCTCACCTCAAACATGTTGCAAGAGGAACATTGCACTGTCTTCACTGCCATCCCTCTGAAAGTAACCTTTTATAAAAAAAAACTGGGTCTAAAGAATACAACAAGCAAAATGCAGACTTACCTACTTACCACAACGGGTCTTATTATTTAGGTTAGAGGAGGAGGGTGGGTGGGAGACACTACCTCTGTAGTGCCTCGGGTTCTTCTCCTGCGTGCTTTTAAAGGGGAAAAAAACCTACCCGGCTGCCCCTCTGGTCTTCGTCACTTCCCCCTGCTGCTCCCGCTCTTTCTGTAAAGAGAGAAAAAATCACCGCTGCCCGCTACCGGTAAGTAATTTTAAAACAAACTGTCTTACCTTAGCTGCTGCTCGCACTCAAAGTCAAGGTTGGGCAGGTTGAACGTTTATCCTGCTTGTGTTGCGATGCGGAGCTCTGCAGTGCGATCTTCTTAGATCACCACCATCTTGGATCCCTGTCTTGAGTTTCAATGATAATTTATAAGGAAATAATCTCTCCCAAGTGTGATTTCAATGCAAATTTTTGATCTTGTTTTTATGATAAACATACTAACTGGCTGCTCATCTATTCTTGTCAAAGTGTTAGATTAGATTAGATTAGATTACTTACAGTGTGGAAACAGGCCCTTCGGCCCAACAAGTCCACACCGACCCGCCGAAGCGCAACCCACCCATACCCTTACATTTACCCCGTACCTAACACTACGGGCAATTTAGCATGGCCAATTCACCTGACCTGCACATCTTTGGACTGTGGGAGGAAACCGGAGCACCCGGAGGAAACCCACACAGACACGGGGAGAACGTGCAAACTCCACACAGTCAGTCGCCTAAGTCGGGAATTGAACCCGGGTCTCTAGCTCTGTGAGGCAGCAGTGCTAACCACTGTGCCACCGTGCTGCCCACAAACATTATTGTAGGCTCCTTCCAAAAAACGGCTTCATTTGCCATTACGCATAATTTGCTCTTCTTTATTGCTGAGTAGTAAATATCCATTGTTCACACATATTATCAAAAGATATTTTATTCCTTTAATCCAGATCCCAAGGATACATAGGTGAGTTTAGGGCTTGAATTAGAACCTGGGAATATGATGTTATTGCTATTACTGAGACTTGGTTGAGGAAAGGGCAACTAATTGGCAACTAATTATCCCAGGATACAGATGCTTCAGGTGGGATAGAGAGGGAGGTGAAAGGGGTGGAGGAGTTGCATTACTGGTCAGAGAGGATATCACAGCTGTGCTGAAGGAGGGCAGTGGGAAGATTCAAGCAGTGAGGCAATAGGGGCAGAGCTTAGAAATAGAAAGGGTGTGGTGGCAATGTTTGATTGTACTACAGGCCTTCCAACTGTGAGCGTGAGCTAGAGGTACACATAAGTAAACATGTTTTGGAAAGATGTAGGAGCAACAAGGCGGTGGTGATAGGAGATTTTAATTTTCACTTAGTGTTAGAGATCCAGATGGAGCAGAATTTGTAAGGAACATCCAGGAGGATTTTATACAGCAGTATGTAAATAGTCCAACTAGGGAAGGGATCACACTGTACCTGGTGTTGGGGAATGAGCCCATCCAGGTGGTTGGAGTTTTGGGAATAGTGATTACAATTCTGTAAGTTTTAGAATACCCATAGACAAAGATGCAAGTGGTCCGAAAGGAAGAGTACTAAATTGAGGGCAGGCCACCGATAGCAAAATTTGGCAGGAGCTGGAGAATGTGGATTTGGAGCAGCTGTTTGAAGGTAAATCCACATTTGATATATGGGAGGCTTTTAAAGAGAGGTAGACGAGAGTATAGGACAGACATGTTCCTGTGAAAATGAGGGATAGAAATGGCAAGATTAGGGAACCATGGATGACAGATGAAATTGTGAGACTAGCTAAGAGGAAAAAGGAAGCATACATAAGGTGTAGGCAACTGAAAACAGATGAAGCTTTGGAAGAATATTGGGAAAGTAGGACCAATCTGAAACAAGGAATTTAAGAGGGCTAAAAGGGGTCATGAGATATCTTTATCAAACAGGGTTAAGGAAAATCCCAAAGCCTTTTTCTTTCATATATAAGGAGCAAGAGAGTAACTAGAGAAAGGGTTGGCCCATTCAAGGACAAAGGCGCAAAGTTATGCATGGAATCAAAGAAAATGGGTGAGATTCTTAATGAGTACTTTGCATCAGTATTCACCAAGGAGTAGGAAATGATGGATGTTGAGGTTTGGAATGGATGTTTGATTATTCTCTGTCAAGTCGGCACAAGGAAGGAGGAAGTGTTGGGTATTCTAAAAGGCATTAAGGTGGACAAGTCCCCAGGTCCGGATAGTATCTATCCAGATTACTGAGTGAAGCAAGAGAGAAAATAGCTGGGGCCTTAGTTTGATCAGGTTCCCTATGGTAGGCTGATGGAGAAGGTGAAGTTGCATGGGGTCCAGAGTGTACTAGCTAGATGGATAGAGAACTGGCTAGGCAGCAGGAGACAGAGAGTAGTAATGTAAGGCAGTTACTCAAAATGGATAACTGTGACCAGTGGTGTTCCACAGGGATTGTGTTGGGGGACAACTGTTGTTTGTGATATACATAAAATGATCTGGAGGAAGGTATAGGTAGTCTGATTAGCAAGTTTGCAGATGACACTAAGATTGGTGGAGTAGCAGAGCATGAAGGGACTGTCACAGAATGCAGCAGAATATAGATTGGAGAGTTGGGCAGAGAAATGGCGGATGGAGTTCAATCCAGGCAAATGTGAGGTGATGCATTTTGGAAGATCCAATTCTACAGCAAACTATACGGTAAGTGGAGAAGTACTGGGAACATTGATGTACATAGAGATCTGGGTGTTCAGGTCTATACTCTGGTGGCAACACAGGTTGTTGTGTCACCAGACCATAGGGGCTGCTCTCTCATTAGAGAGAAGTGACTGGTAGCGATTTAACCTGAGGGCCATCAGACCTCAGGTGAGGGACAAGTTTGAGGAGGAGAGTCCTTCATGGTAATTCTCAAATGGGTGATGGGAATTGAACCCATGCTGTTGGTATCCCATTCCTCTCTAAACCAACAATCCAGTCAACTGAGCTAAACCGATTCCCATACAAGTTGATAGGGTGGTCAAGAAAACAGATGGCATATTTTTCTTCATCGGATGGGGTATTGAGTACAAGAGTTGGCAGGTCATGTTACAGTTGTACTGGACTTTGTTATGGCCACATTTGGAATACTGCATACAGTTCTGGTCACCACATTACCAAAAGGATGTGGATGCTTTGGAAATGGTGCAGAGGAGGTTCACCAGGATATGGAGGGCACCAGCTATGAAACGACTGTCCAAAGATGTGCAGGTCAGGTGAATTGGCCATGCTAAATTGCCCGTAGTGTTAGGTAAGGGTTAAATGTAGGGGTATGGGTGGGTTGCGCTTTGGCGGGTCGGTGTGAACTTGTTGGGCCGAAGGGCCTGTTTCCACACTGTAATGTAATCTAATCTAATCAAAAAGCTTTTTCTCAGAGTGGGGGACTCGATTTCTATGGGTCACGAGTTCATGGTGAGGGGGGAAACGTTTAAGGGAGAAATGCATGGAAAGTTCTTTACTCAGAGGGGCGCTTTGCCAGCAGAGGTGGTAGAGGCAGGCACGATAGTGTCATTTAAGATGTATCTAGGCAGATACATGAATAAGCAGGGAGCAAAGGGATACAGACCCTTAGAAAATAGGCAATAGGTTGAGAAAGAGGATCTGGATTGGCACAGGCTTGGAGGGCCGAACGGCCTATTCCTGTGCTGTAATTTTCTTTGTTCTTTGTTGTTCTTTGTATCAGCAATGTTGACATTATTTGGTTCATTCTGTTTCCATCAGCTGTTTGAAAAAATCAATCCAATTAAATCCAGTTCCCTGCTCTTTTTCCACGAGTTGCAAATGTCTCCCTTTCCAAGTGTAGATTCCCTTTGTTTCTGGAAGTTTTCTCTTAAAACTGCGTCCACACTCTCTTAATCTTGTGTATTTCAAATGCGAAGTTGATGCATAATGATATTCTCTTAATTTACAAATTGGATTTATTTTACTGATGAATTTAAAACAGTGGCCTCTAGTTACTGACTTTCCTGCAGTAGGAAATAAGTTTTCCCTAACTATTTTCAACAGACCTCATTTTTTTAACATATCTATTAACCCTTGCCCTAGTCCCTCGTCTCGAAAAAGAACATTCCCAGCTATTCAAAACTTTCCACATGAGTGGAGTATTTTATTGTTGTTACTTGGTGAGATATAAACTGCAGAATTTAAAATTTCATTGTACATTAAAAAGGCAAATTTGAAAACTACCTGCCAAATGAACTGTTGTATTTAAATGTTGACATTTACCTGACATGATAACAATAATGTTGCTCTTAAGTGAAATCAGATATTTAGCATTTCTTAAATTTATTGCACCACATGACTGAGTCAGACATCAGATGCACAACTATTATTACAATACCATTAATTGAGTTGGCATGAATGAACTTCAATTTACATAAAACCAAAGACACATCAGCAAAATGTTTCAAAGAGGTTTACAGAGGGTAATTTATAGCAAGCAACAATATAAACTCACTTTAGGTGTAACAACAACTTTAATTTATATATCATTTTTAACATAATAAAATGTTATACAACATTTTCCAGGAGCATTACCAACATAAGTTTGTAGGCTGAAATACACATTTAGGAAATAGGTTTACAATAAAACATAATACTAAATTACATAACAAGATTATGTTAGAAGAAATAATCAATAGGTTAATAAAAAAGTAGTAGTTCTTCAGGAGCATCATAAATGAGAGATGTAGAGATGCAAAGAAGTTCAGGGAGGGAATTCCAATGTTTAGAACCTTGGTGGCTAAGGAGCAGCTTCCCATCAATTAAAAATTAGGAATGTATATGAGGTCAGAACTTGGGATTGTAGAGATCTTCTAAGTTTCCTAACAGAGTACAGAGACTGGGAATAGCAAAGTCATGGAAGAATTTGAAAAACAGTATTAGTGTCATGCTGGAAAAGTACAGCCAGTCAGGCAGCATCCGAGGAGTAGGAGAATCGATATTTCAAGCATAAGCCTTCATCAGAAAGGGCTTACGCTCGAAATATCAATTCTCTTGCTCCTCAGATGCTGCCTGACTGGCTGTGCTTTTCCAGCACCACACTCATCAACCCTGATCTCCAGCATCTCAGTCCTCACTTTCTCCTGTACAACTGTAACATGATCTCCCAACCCTTGTACTCACCATTGAAAGAAAGCATGCCGTATGCCGCTTTGACCATTCTATCAGCCTCTGTTGCGGCCTTCGGGGTACAACAGACTTGAACACCCAGATCTGTCTGTACATCAATTTTCCCCAGAGCTTTTCCATTTACCGTATAGTTTGATTTTGAATTGGATTGTCCAAAATTCATCACCTCGCATTTGCCTAGATTTAACTCCACCTGCCATTTCTCTGCCAAACTCTCCAAACTATCTATATTCTGCTGCATTTTCTGACAGCCCCCTTCATTATCTGCTACTCCACCAATCTTAGTGTCATCTGCAAACTTGCTAATCAGACTACCTATACCTTCCTCCAGATCATTTTATGTATATCACAAACAACAGTTGTCCCCCAACACAATCCCTGTGGAACACCACTGGTCACAGTTATCCATTTTGAGTAACTGCCTTACATTACTACTCTCTGTCTCCTGCTGCCTAGCCAGTTCTCTATCCATCTAGCTAGTACACTCTGGACCCCATGCAACTTCACCTTCTCCATCAGCCTAGGGAACCTGATCAAACTAAGGCCCCAGCTATTTTCTCTCTTGCTTCACTCAGTAATCTGGATAGATACTATCCGGATACTATACAACATTTTCCAGGAGCATTACCAACATAAGTTTGTAGGCTGAAATACACATTTAGGAAATAGGTTTACAATAAAACATAATACTAAATTACATAACAAGATTATGTTAGAAGAAATAATCAATAGGTTAATAAAAAAGTAGTAGTTCTTCAGGAGCATCATAAATGAGAGATGTAGAGATGCAAAGAAGTTCAGGGAGGGAATTCCAATGTTTAGAACCTTGGTGGCTAAGGAGCAGCTTCCCATCAATTAAAAATTAGGAATGTATATGAGGTCAGAACTTGGGATTGTAGAGATCTTCTAAGTTTCCTAACAGAGTACAGAGACTGGGAATAGCAAAGTCATGGAAGAATTTGAAAAACAGTATTAGAGTTTGCAAATAAAGTGTTGCCAGTCTGGAAGCCAATGTGGATCTGTGAGCATAGGATTAGTGGGTGAATAGACTTGGCACAATGGAAATTGTGTCTTAGTGATAAAGTGGACATGGTGTTAGAAAATCATTTTAGGATCAAATATAACAAAGTTATGAATGCTCTGGTTTAGCTCAAGACACTACTTTTACACTTCTCTGACAGCTACATATGGAAATTTCAACATTTTTCACTCCATTACCTGGTTTTGTTAAATGCATTATTTAGGCTGAAAAATTCATTTTATATAAGTACACTCTGAAAACAAATTTTGGAAAAGATGATTTGAAATAGTTTCAGTAACATGTACCAATGTTGGAGAAATACTAATGTTAATTATTATTAACCTAAAATATTAAATAGAAAATATTTGGTTAATTGGTAAGCCTATTTTTGGGTTGATATTAGTAAACAATGATAAATCAGAATTATTATGTAATAAGGAAGCAAGAAGAATCCCAGTTGGATTGAAGCTGTCTATTTTCTCTACCAATAAAGAAATATTTATCAGTTGAGGACTTAGCATTGTTGATGATGTATTATATTTAGGAAGGGTGAAAATAATTCTGTTTTGTAATTTTGTATTTCAAACTGATATGGACACAGTAAATAAGTTGAATTTATTTTCATGCAATCGAATCGATATTACTGAATGTTCCTGTCTACAATATAGATTAGTTAAGATTAATTTATATTTCCCAGTATAAATCTTACTGCATTTTAAAGAATGAGAAGGTGAGATTTCTTAAAATTGGAGGGACTTACAAAATAATCTGGAATGTTGATAACATTAACTCTCTGTGTCTCATTTTGTGCTTAGAATTATTATTTGAAATCTGCATATACAATGGGACAATGATTAATATACCATAAAATTCTTAAGAAAAGGAAATTTGCTTGATGTATCTAGGATGGTTTTTTGAACCAGTATGTAAAGAGTCCAATGAGGAAAGCAGCCATACTAGATCTGGTACTACAGAAGGACATCAAAGTTTCAATGGAGAAGTAACCATAGTTTTTAAGTTTTAAGTTACTTATAGATAAAGACAACAGTAGTCGTCAGGTGAAAGTATTAAATTGGGGGAAGGTAATACCACAATATTAGATAGGAACTGGAGAATGTAGTTTGGGGGCAGCTATTTGAGGTTAAATCCATATCTGACATGTAGGAATGTTTTAAAGACCATTTAATTCAGTTCAGGACCAGAATGTTTATATGAAAATGGAGGATAAGGTTGGCAAGATTTGGGAACCTAGAATGACCAGAGAAACTGAGAGCCTAGTTAAAAAGAAAAAGTAGGCATTTGTAAAGTTTAGGAAATAGAAGATAGACACGGCGCTTGAAGAATACAAAGATAGCAAGAAAGAAATCAAACAAGGAATTAAGAAGGCTAAAAGGGGCTGTGGAATGTCTTTGCAAACAAGATTAAGGAAAATGCATTTTATACATACATAAGGAGCAAGAGGGTAGCGAGGGCAAGGGTAGGGCCACTCAAGGACAAAGGAGGGAATTTATGTGTGGAGCCAGAGGGAGTGGGTGAGGTCCTCAATGAATACTTTTCATCATATTCACAACAGTGAAGGACATGGTGGATGGTGAGTTTCAGGAGGGGGAATGTTGATATTCGAGGGCACATCAAAATGATGAGATTTATCCAAGAACGCTGAGAAAGGCAGGTGAGAAAATTGCTGGGGCCTTGCATAAAATATTTGTATCCACTTTAGTCATAGGAGAGGTCCCAAAGGACTGAAGAATAGCCAACATTGGTCTTTAGTTTAAGAAGGGCAACAGGGATAATCCAGGGAATTGCAAGCAGGTGAACCTTACATGAGTGATAGGGAAGTTATTGGAGAAGATTCTTAAGGATAGATTCACTCACATTTGGAAAAATATGGACTCATTAGCAATAGACTTACGGCTTTATGCGAGGAAGCTCGTGTCTCACAAACTTTATTGAGTTTTTTTAAGGAAGTGACAAAGATGATTGATCATCATATACCAGGGTGGTATATGATGTCTATTTGGACTTTAGCAAGACCTTTGGCAATGTTCCTCATGGCAAACAGATAGAAAATGTAAAGTTACATGGGATCCTCAGTGAGCTGGAAAGATGGATACAGAACTAATTTAATCATAGAAAACAAGGAGTGTGGTGAAATGTGTTCCGCAGGGATCAATGTGGGGACTTTTGTCATTTTTAATGCATAGATAATGATTAGGAAGAGAATGTAGGTGGTCTGATTAATAAGTTTGCAGATGACATGAAGATTGGTTAGGAGCTCCAGATAGTAAGGTTGCCAAAGGGATATAGATCGGTTGGAAAAAGTGAGGACTGCAGATGCTGGAGATCAGAGCTGAAAATGTGTTGCTGGAACATTTTCAGCTCTGATCTCCAGCATCTGCAGTTCTCACTTAAACTGCTGCGCTTTTCCAGCAACACATAGATAGGTTGGAGACTTGGGAAGAGAAATGGAAGATGCAATTTAATCCAGACAAATGCGAGATGCTGCATTTTGGAAGATCTAATGCAGGTGGGAAGTATTCAGTAAATGGCAGAACCCTTAGTAGCATCAATATACTTAGCAACCTAGGCTTACAGGTTCACAGTTCCCTGAAAGTGTATATACAAGTGGATAAGGTGGTCAGGAAGACACTTGCCTTCATTAGTGAAGCATAAAGTATAAAAATTGGCAAGTCATGTTGCAACATAGTTTGGGGTCGCATTTGTAATAGTATATACAGTTATGCTCGCCACATTACCGGAAGGATGTGGAGGCTTTGGAGAGGGTACATAGATAGTTTACCAAGATGTTTCCTGGTCTGGAGACTATTAGCTCTGAGGAGAGATTGGACAAATTGATTTGTATACATTTGAACGTTGAAGGATAAGGATGGCCTGATTGAAGTTTGCAAAATTATGAGAGGTACAGATACAATGGATAGTCAGAGTCTTTTTCCCGGGATAGAAATGTCAATTACATTGGTTTAAGGTTTTTTAAACAGAGGGTGATAAGTACCTGGAATGTGCTTACGAGGATGGTAAAGATGAATACAACAGTCACATTTAAGATGCATCTTGACAGGTATATAAAAAGGCAGGGAAAAGCAGATTATGAACTGCATACAGGCAAAAAGCTTTTAGTCTAGAAAGGCATTATGTGCTGGCACAGTCTTGCTGTACTGTTCTTTGTTCACTCTACATCACGAAACAGGTGTTCAGTCAACTTTTTAAAAAATTTACTAATGGGAAGAGGGGTCACTGATTGGGGAGCATTCCTTACCCATCCCTAATTGCCCAGAGGGCAGTCATGAGTCAATCACATTATTGTTGGTCTGGAGTCGCATGAAGGCCAGACCAGGTGAGGGTGGCAGTTTCCCTTCCCTAAAATACATTAGTAAACCAAATGGGTTTTTCTGACAATTGATTCATAGTCAACCCTAGACTCTTAATTCCAGATATTTATTGAATTCAAATTCCACCATCTGCCATGGCAGGATTTGAACCCGGGTCCCCAGAACATTATTTGGATCAGTAGATTAACAGTCCAGCAATAATATCATCAGGCCACCACCTCCTCTAAATTGAGCTAACTAATACCATTAAACTCAGTTTGTTCACGTTTGAGTGTATGGTAGCTCCAGGAAGAAGTTGTCTGCGATTAAGGTTTAAAAGTTGAAGTCACAAGTGATTTAAATCCGATGAGATATTAGGTACAGGGATTCTGGTGCAAGTACTTAATGAGTGGTGTTTTGGGAACCATACCAGGGGTTTTGAAGCTATATAGAAGCAGCATTGTTTATTTTCAGTACATGAAAGTGTTTTTTGGGATTATTGGGATTACATTACTGCAGCGCCCTTAAAAATTTTGAATTTGTATTAGAAGTAGAAAGTTTAAATTGTTCTCTTTTAGCTGCCTCACAGCACCAGAGACCCGGGTTCAAATCCCGCCTCAGGCAACTGTATGGAGTTTGCATATTCTCCCCGTGTCTGCGTGGGTTTCCTCCGGGTGCTCCGGTTTCCTCCCACAGTCTAAAGATGTGCAAGTTAAATGAATTGGCCATGCTAAATTGCCCGTAGTGTTAGGTGAAGAGGTAAATGTAGGGGAAATGGGTCTGGGTGGGTTGCTCTTCGGAGGGTCGGTGTGGACTTGTTGGGCCAAAGGGCCTGTTTCCATACTGTAAGTAATCTAATCTAATCTAATCTATATTCCTTTAGTAGAAAATTTCCATTTTGTTGTAAAGCAAAATATACAGCATAGTCTGCTTATGGTTCAGGGAAGAACCACTTCTTTAAAAGCAAATGAAACAAAAATATAATCCATCAAGCTAGGTTCCTGACTGGGACCTCGCAACATGATCTCCTGTACTCAATATGTTGACCAGAAAAGGAAAGCATACCAAACACCTTCTTCACTATCCTATCTACCTGTGACTCTATTTTCAAGGAGCTATGCACTCCAAGGTCTCTTTGTTCAGTAATATTCCTTAGGACCTTAACATTAAGTGTATAAGTCCTGATAATATTTGCTTTCCCCAAAATGCAACACCTTGAATTTATCTAAATTAAACTCCATCTGCCACTCCTCAGCCCATTGGCCCATCTGATCAAGATTCACACGGATGATCCCTGGAATGGTAGGTCTAACATATGAGGAACGGCTGAGGATCCTGGGATTGTATTCATTGGCGTTTGGAAGATTGAAGGAAGATCTAATAGAAACTTACAAGATAATACATGGCTTGGAGAGGGTGGACGCTAGGAAATTGTTTCCGTTAGGCGAGGAGACTAGGACCCGTGGACACAGCCTTAGAATTAGAGGGGGTAAATTCAGAACAGAAATGCGGAGACATTTCTACAGCCAGAGAGTGGTGGGCCTGTGGAATTCATTGCCACAGAGTACAGTGGAGGCTGGGACGCTAAATGTCTTCAAGGCAGAGATTGATAAATTCTTGATGTCACAAGGAATTAAGGGCTACGGGGAGAATGCGGGTAAGTGGAGTTGAGATGCCCATCAGCCATGATTGAATGGTGGAGTGGAACTCGATGGGCCGAATGGCCTTACTTCCGCTCCTATGTCTTATGGTCTTCTGGTCTTATGGTAATCTGAGGTAACCTTCTTTGCTGTCCACTACACCTCCAATTTTGGTGTCATCTGCAAACTTACTAACTATACCTCCTATGCTCACATCCAAGTCGTTTATATAAATGATGAAAAGTAGTGGACCCATGACATATCCTTGTGGCACTCCACTGGTCGCAGGCCTACAGTCTGAAAAACAACCCTCCACCACCAGCCTCCAAATGGTTCTCAAACTGCTCTTCCCATTTCTGATGTGCAGCATTGTAAAGCCCGCTTTCTGTTTTCTCTGGGCGTTCAATACGGCCAGACGCCGAGAAAAATCAGTGAATCAATGTTTCCAAGGCGTTGAGAGTGTGCACAGGAAATACATGTGTACATCAATTGACAGTGTTCTATGGGCTCCAATGCTAAATCGAGTCTAGCTCAGAAACCCATTCATTTTTACACTTGGATGCATTCAAATATCAGCATCTCCGCATGCTATCTTTTGACTTCTTAAAATTCATAAAATACAATTAATCACGAACACTTGCTAATTACTGATACTCGTATTTGGAAGTGAACTGGGGGTCTTCCGAAAGGACCATTTAGAAGTATTTTCAGCGTGAAGGAAACGATAGGAAATACGTTATATGTTGTGGGGTAGAGAGGAGGATCGACTTTCCGGGCTAGACTCCTTATTATAACGTTAATTTATATTTTCTAATTTTCTTTTACTTCTACCACTTCTACTTTTCCCTGCATGTTCAGCAATTTTGTCGCATTTCATCACATTACTGCCTTAAACTTTATGGGTGGTAAGAAGGTTTTGGGCAGTTAGGATGCGATTACTTAGCGCAGAACACCCAACTTCTCCGTTAGCTCTTGTAGTTGCTATTGTTTCTGATCAAAGGTGACATCGCCCCCTCCTAAAGTGCATCGATGATGGGAGATTCAATAGCGCGTATATGACTTGAATGTTATTACTTATCTAGAATTACAATCTGTACAGTGTAGAAACAGGCCCATGGGCTCAACATGAATAACCCATCCAGACCCATTCCCCGACTCTACATTTACCTCAGACTAATGAACACTATGGGCGATTTAGCCTAACCTGCACATCTTCGAGCTGTGATAGGAAACTGGAGCAACCGGAAGAAACCCACGTAGATACGAGGATAACGTGCAAACTCCACACAGACAGCACCAGGGACCCGGCCCGAGGCTGGAATCAAACGCGGGTCTCTGGGGGGCTGTGGGGCGGTAGTGCTAACCACTGAGCCACCGTGCCGCCCTAAAAGTTATCCAGCTTTTGCTGCATGCGCGCACAGACTACTTCATTATCTTAGAAGCTGCAAATGGAACTGAGCACTGTGCACTTTTCATTGAAACACTGACTATTCCATTTTATGGAAACAGCGCATTGATGAAGCTGTTCAAGCTGCTTGGCCGACGGCACTACCGGAAAGAACTCCCGAAGTGAAGGTCTGGAGCTAAAATGGTTGGCTTTCACATACCTTGTTTTGTGCTGAGCATGACTACACTCAGTGGACATGTTCCACTAACTACAGTTTTGCCAGGCTCCTTCATGCCAAGGACAGCCACTTTCACCTGAAGTTCAATATTTTTTCATGGTTGGACTAAAGCTACAATGTTATTGAGTCACGTGGTCAGGGTGGAAACCAAATAAGTGTTAATAAGCACTTTATTTGTAAGTGTTACTGCACAACACTCCATGACTTCCTTCAGTACTGTGTTAATGATGGTGATAGGCTGAGGGGACAGTTACCCTTTTTTAATGGACAGGATATAGTTAAATAATGCAACTGTGGCATTCTCTTGTACTATCCTGGCCTGAAACATGGCCGATTCTGGAGTACGAGTCTTTCTTGCATCCATATGAAATTGTTTCCTGTACTGTGCAACCAAATTCTGCATCATTTGCTCGCTCCGTTAGTTATACATATTATTTATTGATTGTTATAATCCACAAATCTTTAAGTAAAAGTTTTTAATTACATTTGCTTGATTCAGGAAAGTAATTTCTGAGGATGAATACATCTTGCCTGTGAGTGTTTGCAAATGTATTCTTGACTGGTTCTAACATTTACAGATTTCACTTGTTTTGATAATAAAACCCTTTGGAACCTCCAGAGCTTTTGCATTATTTTGTGAGATGCCTTCTTAACATGAGAGTTATCAACCAAGGCATTGCAATTCATTCCCTCGCAACTGCAACACAACACAAAACACGCAAATGTTAGAGATCTGACATGGAAAAGCAAAAACTGCGGAAAATACGCAGCAGCCCGGGAGCATCAGTGGAGAGAAAAACGGAATTAACGCTTCAGGTCAGAAACCTTTCATTCAGAATTTATTCCAGATCGCCTCAAGTCAAAATAAAGTAATTCCACACAGGCCTGAAAACATTGGATTAGTTGATGCCCAGTCTTTCTTAACTATATTATCAATTGTTTTTCCCATTAGCGATGATTAAAACATAGAGATTCTGATGAGCGGTGAATGCTCAGTTTTTGCTTTTCTTTTTCATAATCGTTAATGCAAGTATGTACCCAGCCAAGTAAGTGTTCTTGCCAAAACAGCAGATTCATCAGCAAAAGCAGGATTAAGAGGATGCTTGTGTGGCAGAGGTAGTGCTCCTACCTTGGAGCTAGGTAAATTCGGGTTGGTGTTCCAAACGCCCCAAAAGAATAAAAAGTGAAAAGGAGATAAAGGGTCGCCACACTGGTTGTTGTCGAGGCGTTAAACTTGCAATACGGCCGGCGGGAATATGACTTCGGACATTTTAACAATACCAACAACTCTTTCCCATCGTTTTATAATGAAGTGTTTCTTTAAACAAAAGTTATTTGACTAGATCTTTTGGTGACACATTTAATTGTTCATAGAAACGCCACGATTTAAATATATCAGGATGAAAGCAAAATATTGCGAATGCAGGAAATCTGAAGTTAAAAAAAACAAATTGCTGGGGAAACTCAGCAGGGTTAAGATTTAATGTTTCGAGTCCGTTATGACTTGAGAACAGAACGTTAACTCTTATTTCTTTCTCCGCAAGTATATCCGAATATTTGTCACAAAGTCTGTTCAACTTTAAATTAGGCCTCGGATATGGAGGTTTAATTTTGTTGATGAAATAACATAACACCGGTGGAAAGTGATTGAAAACATATTATATACATATACAAAACTACTAATGTTAACCTAAAGCCAACATGACTGCAAAGTCAAATGCACTGCTTTCTCTCACAGTCAGCAAAGGTAAACGAGTTTGAATCATTCATAAAATTAGGATAATAGTCATATATGGTGATGGCTCAATCGTGTTTCAGAAACAAAATAGTTACTTATTCACCCTCTTTTTTTTCATGGGATGTCGGCGTCCCCCGCAACAAAGGCAGCATTGCTTGTCTATCGCATGAGCTGATTTGACTTTGCTCAGGTAATTTCAGAGAACAGAGCCAAATACATTGCATAGCTTTTAAAAATGGCAAACGGGATCGACCTTAGTCAGATCACAACATGTAGGCTACAATCGGAATTGGATTTGTACTTGCTTTTGGACAAGGCAGGACGGGGAAGAATGATGCGCGTGCATTGCCGAGGAAGGGAGCAGAGCCGAATGCACTTGACAGCGCTCCAGATCCTGACTAATACTCCAGTGCGGAGTTTGCAGGAAGTCCGCCCGTCAATGAAGGCGCGTTCTGGCTGACTCGATCAGTCAATCGATTCCGGTCTGTATGTGTGAGAGAGAGACAGCTTTACGTGTGCAAGTTTGACCCGCCTTGTCTTCCTGCATAAGCTTTTATTTTGGCAAAAAAAGAGAACTTTTGAGTATTTTTTACTTTGATTGTATTGCTCCCTCTTGCACAAGTCGAGAGGGAGGCTGAAGAAATAAAGTGTTCTCAAATGGGTTAGCAGAGGAAAATGCATCGCTGTTCTTAACGAATATAATTTTTTTTTAGAATTGCGGATCCCCGCCTCCCACACCCAGTGGCTTTCAAAGTACAAATGCATAAATGGAGAAAGGGAATTATGAAGCGAATAGTTGCAGCGAACGGTGGCAGTAATTTGGCGGTGAGTGGTGCGGTCTCGCCCACCTGGCCTGGGAGCTGCTGCCTGGGAGCTGCTGCCCGGGAGGGTGGGGAGGGTGAGCAAGGCGAGCGCGCCGTCTGCGCCGGGGCCTCCGCTCCTCACTCCACCTGCACGCTCGCTCCTGTGCCACTTTGCTGTTTTTAATTCTTCTCGTCGCCGTTATTGTGGTTCGGAGAGACAGAGAGAGATGTCGGCTCCTGTAGGGCCTGGGGGCCCGCGTCAGCCCGGTTCTCAGCCTCATCCATCTCCCGCGGCCCCAGCTCCTCCTCCACCGGCCACCGTCACCGCCGACATGTCGGACATGCCGGACCTCAGCCACCTCACCGAGGAGGAGAGGAAAATCATCTTGGCCGTCATGGATAGACAACGCCAGGAAGAAGAGAAGGAACAGTCCATGCTCAGGTAAGGAAATGGGGAAAATAACAGTTAAGATAATTGTGTAAATATAAAAATCGAATGCAACTGTAACATAAAAGTATCCAATGCAATGAAAGGATATTTAGATAATTTGTAATAAATATCTACATACATTTAGAACACAACATTGCAATTTATGTTTATTTTTTAAGTTATTAACATTTTGCCGAGGGTTGGATTTTCCATCCGCCATCTTCCGACCGCAATTTCAGGCAATTCGAAGGTCTGTTGAGTTTGAAGTTGGAGCATTGTCTTTTTGTGTTTGTTCTTTTAATAAATGTTTAATTCAAAGTTGAGCTGAGCACGGTTTAGCTCTCTCTGAGTTGGTCTGTTCTGTGCGTTTGTGTGGAAAATTGTGGTTTGTTGGTGGAGGGATTATCAGAATGTCAATGTTCTCCCCGCCATCTCTTTCTCTGTGCCCCTTTACCTCCCACCTAACACTGACTCTTCAAATAACGCCAAGCTAAATTTGAAAGGATCAGCGCCATCAGGGAGGGGTGCTTGGGAGAGTTGCCAAATTGGCTCCTGGCAGGTCGAGGTCAACGAGAGGAGAGTTTGGGAGGGTTTCAGCACCATACAAGGGGTGGACAGCGCCCAGCAACGCCAAAGCTTAATTCGACACTATCACTCCCAGCCAAGGTAGAGAAGTTCGGCAGGCTGGGGCCGCAGCCACGATCACACTGGGAGGGCAGTTTTAGAGCGATAGCTACCACCCTAACCAAAGTCAGGGTGAAAAACTGGCGTTGGGAAACGATCAGCTGTGTCCGGGGCGGGGGGGGGATAGAGGAATGGCGAACTAAAGGCCAGTCACAGACCATGGATAGCCAGAAGAGCGAAAACGTACCTTGTAAAGTGAATGTGTGGCGAGGCAGATGGCATCAGAAGTGAAACATTTATCAAGTTAACTGTTTCTGTCCCTGGTTATTTCAAAATTATGGTAAAATGAATCAGAAAAATATCTTGAAGCTGTCGTCTTCAGCGTCTGGAGCTATTTGAAAGGTGTTGGTGTCATGCTCTGCTGAAGTGTTATAGGGGTATGCATTTTTAAATTTACTCACTCCAAAATGCTATTGTCCTCCTATAAGTTATTCAGTATCTTAAAATACTTATGCAGTCATATTATCATTATCGCTTCACTGTAATGACAGGATTGCTTCCAAATGTAATGTTTTCTTTCAAAATTAAATTGATGAGTTCACTATCATCTTTAATTATTTAGGTAGCAAATTCATAGATTACAAAAAGAAAATGAAGTATTAGTTACCTGATCATGGACTTGCCTCAGTTCAGTTTCATGGGTTCTTAATGTCACAGTATGTTGTTTAATGTTTATTTGTTTTATGGTGTATTTTCATATGGATTGCAAGATGATGCTGAAAGTTGTATAATAATCGTATCATATCCAGAGTTATGAAGTCATTAACTTCCTGTGCCATGTAAGAAGGGGGTGACGGTTTTAAGGATTTAATAAAGTTTTAATTTGGGCAAGTATATTTGCATATATGAAAAAAAATCCATCTAAACATTAAGCAAACATATAAAACTAGACATCTTGACCCTTTATCAAAAGAATGCCAAATTGTCCATTTTGGTTGTCTGAATGTGTGCCTCATAATTCAGGTTTCGTATGTTATATCCACTTGCAGCCTTCACATAGAATAAATATAGGTGTGATATTTGACAAGTCATCAAGTAAGAAGAAAGCTATATTAGAAAGTATAAAGTTAATACTATCCTGAAAATGTGTGTTATATAAACTAAGATATAGGTATGTGAAGATGACCAAAAACATGCTGTATTATCATCTGCGAAAGAAGTAAAGACAATTCCATCCAAGTCACTTTGTATGTGTTGAATTTTCAGTGTGCTTAAGTGGAAGCTTGCATGAATTTTTTTGACGGAAACTGGTGTTGTGATGGAGTTGACGCATAGGCATAACAATACCAACTGATGCTGCAATGGGGAATTTTTCAAAATTGCATGCCTCCTGATTCTCCTTTTAAAAATGTTAATACTTATATGTAAGTCAACAGTGGAGGAAATGCTGTATGAAAAACATATTTTTGTGCAGTGTTCTGCCTATTAACTGTTGAATACCATAGGCGGGTTGACATGTGGGATCAACTTCATGAATGGCCTGTTTGTCATTCTCAGCATTGTTTGAAGTGCTTGTAACCCAGAATACACATTGTAAAAGTGTATTAAAATAAATTCACTCTTTGTTTTAATGTACTGTTATCGAGTGTGCACATGTTGCATTGATATTTTAAGCTCAGTCTTTCTGTTTGAAGCCAAATGATCTGGAAGTCGCTTTCTCTAGCCTGCATCCTAATTGCTAGTGTTTCGGAAAATCAAACAGGAGATTAACATTAATGTTTTCTACCCAGACTGAAGAGAAAGAAAGCAACACGTGAAAAGATAACAATTGTATTAATTTATTTTTACCTATATTAAGATTTATGCTTGTTATAATCGGTATCATTTGCTAAAATGTGCTGATACAAGTTTGGCTGAGAGGTGACAAAACATTAAGTGAATGCTTTGACATCATTAGAAGAGAAGCTAATGACATTGTTAGCCCTCACAGAATAAATCATTACATTTTGTGCAGAATTTTGTGTACTGTTATTTCCAAGTAATCAATACTTGATAAGTTTGGGGTTGTCTCCCATTTGGGCAATTAATCCCTCAGTGCAGATTTTTACTTCCTTGTCATTAGTTTATAATAATCAAGTGGCTATCTGCTGTGGGACTTGCTGCTTTTGCAAAAAAGAAATAAAAAAATCCCACTGCAAGTTTTAATTTGTATATTTAAAAAGAGGAAAAAAAGATATGTGAGGGTCACTTCAAGGCTGTAATTTCATCTCTAGGCTCAGAAGGGTATTATAAACTGCTCATACCTCTTTCTCATAGATTACACTGTCACCTGAACCACTTGATGAGATTACTGTCTTGTAATTACTGTGGGTATCTGTTATTCTGTCTGCAGTTTTCTTCAATAACCTGACTTCCTTTGCCCATGTCAAACATATTTTAATGGTCTTGGTCCATTTTCTGATGCATTGAGGATTATGACTATCATATTTCGCATATCCTGCTATATCTATTTATGGAATAACAATATCACAATAGCTCAACAACCATATTATAAAGAACATCAATGGTAATACAGCATAAAGATCACAGGCCTGATTTTTCTATAATATGCAAACAGAATTATAAGTTTTTTTTTCTCTTTCCACTCTATCCATATTTTTCCTTTTTAGCTTTCATTTCTTCTTTATTGTCCAATTTGCCTTTTGTTTTCAAGTTTGGTAAATAATGGTGGAATAATTAGATCAAAGGGAAAAGGGCAGCAAATCAGAAGTTCTAAAATATGGCAAATATAATTACAGATTTAAATGTATACAGTATTTATGGTCAAAATGCTATGTAAAGGAAGAAGTGAGAGTTGCAAGGTGGACTCTGACAGTTCACTTGAAAGGATGTTTTATGTATAGGAGTAATATTACATCTTGTATATTGACGTTTAAATGAACAGCAGAATTTAACTCTATTCTCTCTTTATCACTAACTTTGTAAATTAACACCAGTTATAGTTTTTGGGTCACTGGACCTGAAATGTTAACCATTATTTCTCTCCACAGATGCTGCTAACTGCTGAGCTTTTCCAACAATTGCTGTTTTTGTTGGAGTTTTAACCTTGCAGCTCAGTCCGGCTATCCAATGATTAGCTGAGTCATGAAGCGTAGGAAGTTGAAAATTAATCAGAATGCCCACTTCAGATTGTGACCCAACATCCTGTCTGGAAGTGTACGGAATGAATATCTGATAAGGACAGGATTGGAATATGATGTGATGCACATGGACACCACATTGCTTAGGCCCTATGTTAAAGTCCCATGTGTGTATATCCAAATCTGTGGGAAGCATGGAAGTTTTTCTTTCAAAAAAAAATTGAAAAATGAACAGGGATCTGGATAGTACAGTAAGTTAGTTTTTTTTATATCTGAGCCATGGAGTATATATCTCAGGAGGATGAACTTTACATATCAGCTGTCTGACAACTATAAGCCTCTTAGGCATAAATTCACAAATAAAACTTAGAAAAATGACTGGGATTTTCTGTTCAAAAAATAATGATGAGACTGACAGTGCTTACTATTGTGCATTTGCAAATCAGACAGAGATGTCTGCTGACTGCATGCATGCAAACAGATGGGAAAATCTGTAAGTTGCTATCCAAAGTGCTGCTCCAGTTAATTTCCCAAATGGTTTCCACTGTCAGTCTTGTCACCATTCAAATGCATTGTTGTAGATGAAGCTGTTATACTTCACTCATAGGCATGGTTTTGCTCATTCCTGTGTATTATTACCAAACAAATTCATTTGCAGTAAAAATGACCTCTTAAAGTTGTGGAGCCACATTCTTTGGGTTTAAATTATTTTTAGAAAATTTTAAAAGCACATATTTTAAACTTTTCTTTTTGGCTTCTTTTAATTTTCCTTCAATCCAGCTTGCTGTGCCCTCTTTGTTTTGTACACCTAAGTTGGTACTGAATTCACTATAAAACCTGCATTTCCTAGCAATCAGACTCAGCACTGCTTTATTAATCATTCTTCAATTTGTTTGAGGGATTACATAGTTGATTACCTTGTTCTCATAAGCCCCAGGGGTCTTGTAGTGGGTGCTGAACTCTGGGTTATGGAAATGTCCGTATAAAAAGTACAAACAAACTATGTGAGTTTAACAGCACTCATTCATCATTCATCAAAATCTGGCTCAATTTAAAGCAGCCATATGTCATGAAGGTTCATAATCATTATTAATTTGTGAACTTGAGTCCTAACATGGAGGAAATATGGATTTTAGCTTACTGTCTTTGGAGATTTAACTTTTAAAAATCAAAGTCAATTTAAGCATTGTATTCAAAATAACATTAATATGAAGTAATATAATTTAGCTAAATAACCAGCAAACCACCTGGAAATATAATTGTGAATTGTTTATTTGCTTATCTGGTTTTACAACCTCCAGAGAGAGTGAGAAAGAAAGGGGCTAGGCCAATTTCAAGGAGAAGTAAGAGGCTGATGTGCTATTATTAGCAGTTTCCAATCAATCAGCCTGGGCAGAAGACTTGAGATGCTTCAAAAACAGTTTTTTTTTTAAAAAGCTTTAGATGCAAAGACTGTGTGTCAGAGAGGATATGGCAATAGCAATGCCAGTACTGGCCACATGCTTTCTCTAAGTGAGAGAGAGGGTTTACTTCAGGGGGTGAAGTTTGGTGCCAGAACCATGGAAATGGCCCTGCATGTGTCCAAGGTGAGGTTGACATGCATTCAAGTCTCAGAACATTCAAAGTTCAGGTAGGTGAGGCGGCCTTGACCAAGCATGTGGACCATCTGAAAACTGCTACCTCGCAAATGGGGCAGACGCAAAACTTACCTGGCCCCTCAGAACAGCCAGAAGGCCTGTCTAGTGTAGAGGAAATCTCAGAATCTGAGGGAGGGATGTAGTGATTGGAAACAAGTGGATCTTATTGACTGACATCCTTGATTAGGGTTATTAATCTGGGCCATTCCTGGAGCCCTGGCTGTCAGATATAAGCAAGGGATTTTTTGCTCCTCTCCCTTATAAAATTGCTGTCTCTTGTATGCAGCTGTAAATGTAACTGTTTTTGTTGTAAAGTGTTTTTGTAATTTGTTTAATAAAATATATAAAAAAGCAAGGGATTAAAAGGTGGCTTGCTGATGGGAAACCGACCTCTGTAATAACTTCACAATATTGATTTCCTTCTCTAACTAGATCATACATCTCCCAACATTTTGGAATGTTATTTGTGTCTACTTTTGTGAAGACAGAACCAAAATATGTATTTATTTGGTCTGCCATTCCTTTGTTCTCCATTATGGTTTCTCTAGTTTCTGATTGTAAGGGATTTGGATTCACATTTGGAATCACTCCTCTTTTTCTCTTCACAAAACCTTAGAAGCTTTGACAATCCATTTGCTTGCTCCCTGCCAGCTCACTGTCATGTGGTATTTTCCTCTCTTTATCAATCTGTTTATCCTCCTTTATTGAAATCTAAATTGCTCCCAATGTTACTGTGTTTTGGACAATTTGTATGCCCTTTCCTTGGATCTAATACCATTGATAATTTCCCTTGTTAGCCATGGACAGGCCATCTTTCCCAGTTTATTTTTGTGTCAGACAGGAATGAACATTTGTTGCCGTTCCTCCATTCGCTTTTTTAATGCTTGATCACTGCCTTCCACTGCCATTTTCCCATCTTTCTCAACTGCCACCTGTGGGTAAATGGAGAGTGATAACGAAATTGTGCTAAGCAGCAATTTGGCACCAGTGGTCCAGAGGCCAGAAGAGGTACTGACTTTCAGTTCAC
>NC_057713.1:73744460-73771041 GCF_004010195.1 Chiloscyllium plagiosum
GGAATATTCTTTCTGTAAAAATATCAAACTGTGAAACTTTTTAGAGTAGCAGTATCTACCTGTAATAAATATTGCAATGTGAATAACATCTGAAAATGTGAGTGCATATTGTAGGGGGAAGGAATTTGTCCAAGGGTTTATTACGTTAATACTTCTTTTCTTTATATGAAGTAGCGAATACATATTGAGGTTTTTAATCAAAGGATTTATTTTCATAACTGCCCTGTTTTCCAGTTAATGGAATGTTCTTATTGGTGTAGTGGATGTTTCATTGGCACTTATGAAGTGTCTTCTGTTGTAGAGATGTTTAACAGGGGCAGACATGTCAAATAATATCATGGAAATTTTGGTGATCATGTGTATTGAACTTTCACAAATTAATATGATTTGTCCATTGCCATTAGGATACTCTGAGACAACTGATAATCATAAATTGATTTTCAGCATAATTCATTGTTCACTCAGAATTATGGAGCAAATGTTGACCAACTGAGGAATCATATCTAATATTGGACTCTGTGTTTTGAATTTTCTAAGTATGGGCTAATTGGGTGTGATCAAGCTCTTGTTTATTGCAATTGACTGAAGGGATATGCTCACAAACAAAATCAAAAATTACTGGGAAACTCAGCTGTTTCTGTGGAGAGAAAGGAGAGTTAACATTTCGGGTCCAATGACTCTTCAGGGATATGATACCTGAAACAATCTGCCAATCTTTAGGATGCATGGCCTGACATCAGACTGGCATTGAAAGTCATACATCACATTACACATTTGTGTGACAGGCAGATGTCTTTTTGGCTTGACAGTACATCCTGTTAGTGGCGAGCACCATTCATGTTGCTACTGCACATTAGCAGAGTGAAACAATAAGCTTCACGCATTGCTCAAATCTTTGAAATATCTTGCCCTTCCTAGATAATCTGAGGTAGACTGGGCACCATTCAGGTCCAAAGGCTTTAGGCCCATTTATGATTTACTGTAGTTTACAGTGAGAAATGATCTGATCAGGGTAGCCATTATCCCTCAGAATTGCTTCGATAGACTTCATTTCAACATAAGGCCATAAGACATAGAAATAGGCCAGTCAGCCCATTGGACTCTGCTGCACTATTCAGTAAGATTATGACTAACCTGATAACCCTCAATGCTATTTTCCTGATTTTTTTTTTCTCACAACCCTTGATTCCCTATTGATTAAAAATTTGTTGATCTCAGCCTTAAATATTCTTAATGATGCATCCTCTTCTGCCCTTTTTGGTAAAGAATCCACAGGTTCAACAACCTCAGAGAGAAGATATTTCTCCTCATCCCTTTGAATGGTGAATGGTCTACTTATGCTTCTATGTCTTATATTGAAATAAGGTGCTTCAAAGACATCCAGCAGGATAATGGCTACTTCGGTCAGAAAATTACTCACTGTATATCATATCAAATCATGAATGGACCAATGACCTTTGGAACTGAACTGTGTTCAGTCTTAAAGGGATACTTCTTATTCTGAGATTATGCCCTCTGGTCCTATACTCTTCCACAAGGGAAACTACCTTTCTGCATATACCCTGACAAATCTCCTAAGAATCTTGTGTGTTTTAATTACCACCTCTTATTCTTCTAAACTCCAATCAGCACAGGCCCAACTTATTCAAGCTCTCCTCATAAGACAAACATCAAACTTGCAAAGTGAAAAAAACGGCTCAAGTCATGTTTATGAGGTTGTAATAAAGCCAGTGCAGATAAAGAATCAGATAAAGAATTTTAATTCCATGTTTTTACTATTTTTACTTGCTATTAGCTGGTGGACTACTCAACTTACCAAATTTGAGTATTGCTAAAAAAAGAAACATGCTGTCAAAACGTTTTTTTATCTTGTACTCATCAGGATAGAATCACAAGAATTCCAGACCTCAAAAGGAAAAGCAATTTATCTTGTATGAGAAGAAAGATCTGATTGGTTGCTTTTCAATACCTTCTCCTGATGCATTATAAATTGTTGATCCCTTGAGATTTGATATTCTTGTGATTCTGTCCTAATGAGTGCAGAAGACAAATTTTTGACAGCATACAGGTGGTTCTGGGATTACATTTCGGCAGTGCGATTTGGCTATAACAACGCTGAAGAATTAGAGAACAGTATTTTGGAGAACACTTACCTGCATTTGCAATGCATGATTCCAGCAGTGATCAGTTCACGCACTTCATTCAGCTCAAGTGCTGATGTGCACTCCAAATTCTCTGCACCGTTCTGCACTTGTGCCGGTGTTCTTGCCATTCTGCGCATGCGCCAGTGTCCACGCATTCATGATATTGGTACTGGTCTTCATGCCATTCTGCACATGCACTGACATCTGTTGCTGTTCTGCACCTGTGCAATGTGAGCACAGGACTACATGCTGTTCTGCACATGCACTGATGTCAGCTGCCGACAGAGCAGCTTTCTGTGAGAGGTACTGTACAGAAAGCAACTTACTTACATTTTTAATGCACTGTGTTAAATTTACTTTTGTCTGGTTATTAAATATAATTTCAACCTTCATTCAGGCTGTGCTATACTTCGTGTTAGACTCTTGGGTGATTTTTGAGCGATTATAAGTGATATTTTTTGCTGATCTACCACTTTTTCCATAGGCCCCATTATTTCTATTAAGCAATTTTCTATTAAGCGAGGTTTCACTGGAATGTAACTATGGCGTTATAGAAGAACTACCTATATATCCTTTTTGGGCAATACACAAGTTCAGTACCAATAAATGACTATTGCCAAATTTCCCATAACAAGATTCTATGCCTCTACTACTTAGTGTAAAATCTTTTCCATGTTATTTGACTCTATGACAGTATAAAAACAAAATTCAGTCCTGTTCACACAGCTGATTGTGTAAAACCTTTTCTACAACACTAGCTTTATGAGGTCCCAGTTCAGGTGAAGTCTGTACCAATCGTCTAGCTTTCTCCTTCCCCAGTTCTAATGACAGTGCCCCATAAATAGAAACTTAGTTCTCTCACATCAGTCTTTGAGGCACATTCTTTCTTATTTACCCTGTGCCAATTTACTTTTAATAATCTTTAAAAATCTAATAATGATTTCCTTTGTGTTTCTGCTTTTTAATTTAGCACCTGAATGCTCATGCTCACTCAGCAGAAGCTCTTCTTATGCCTAACAATGTTATTGGCACTCATATGACCATGACAATCATAACCTTCTATTCCACTGTGAGGTCCCCTCCAAATGTAAAATGATACCCTTAAATCTGGCACTGGGCAGGCAACACAAATTTTGAGACTCACACTCTAAGAGAATTTTACCTGTCCGCCTAACCATACTGTCCCCTACTACATTCTTTTTTACTTCTCCACCTGCATGGCCCCCTACACCATGGTCAGTTTGCTCATTCTCCCTTGCAGTCTCAGCTTTGATGCATACAAGTTGAAAGGACTTCCGATCTGTGGATAAGTACAAGTGCTGAGGTTCCACCATTGGTACCTTCTCAGTCCCCATGCCTGTCTCACTCATGCTCACACAATTCTGACCTTTCTCCTTGATCAAATCTGAAGCACAAAGACTAAGGGGTGCCACTGCCTTTTGGAATGTGATGCCTGGGTATCACTCTTCCTTCCTTATGCATTATATTGTCTGAAGCTCTGACTCCAATTTATCTGCAGGCACATACTGCAGATGTCATTGCTGTGGATCACACTGGTATTCACTAATTCCCACATGCAACAGCTGCAACACAACACATGCCCTCCTAATTCATTTGTGCTTTAACCATCTTCATGCCAAGTTCAGATTTATTGCTTTAGAATTACTTGCAGTTTTATCACATTTAACTAATTAAGCCATAAATTTAAACCAATACTTGTATCTAGCAAGAAACATGTGACAAGTATCAATCAGCTGTGTGAACAGGACAAAATTTTGTTTTTAGACTGTCATAGAGTCAAATAACATTGAAACAGTCCAACCAATTCATGCCAACCATAATCTCAAAATAATCTGGTCCCATCTGTCTGTGCTTGACACATATTCCTCCAAACGTTTCTTAATCATGTACTTATCCAATGTCTTTTAAATGTTATAACTGTACTGCATCCACCACTTCCTCTGGAAGTTAATTCCACATATGAACTACGCTGCATAAAAAAGTTATCCCTCATATGTTTTTAAAATCTGTCTCCTTTCACCTTAAAAATATGCCCCTTAGTCTCAAACTCCCCCAGCCTAGGGAAAAGACACCTGCTATTCACCTTATTGATACCTGTCATGATTTTATAAACCTCTATAAGATCACCCCTTAACCTCCTTTGCTCCAGTGAAAAAATGTCCCAGCCTTTCCAGCCTCTCCTTATAACTCAAACCCTCCATTCCTGGCAATATCTTGGTAAATCATTTCTGAACCCTCTCCAGCTTAAAATGTTTATGTATAAAATTACTTTTTCACAATAGCTTATCCATTCACAACATTATTACAATACAAAACCAAAAAAAGCATAGAACTTGATGGATGTGACTTAGAACTTGTGTCCTTAAAATTGACTTCAATCTTTTACAGTTTATTAACAACTTGGAATGAGATGAGCTAGACAGTTTCTCTTGCATCAGCATCAGTCATTCCTAGGAAGCTGGACCACCTCCTGTGACCTTGAGTCAACACATGACATTGTTTAATTCATCCTTGGCATGCTGTCTGATCTGTCCTGCATTGTCCCCAGATCTGCTCACATTCAAAGCTGATATTTTTAAGAGATTTTTTTTATTTAACTGCACTGCCATTTATCTGTTTTTTTTTCCCCTATTTCCAAAGTTTCTCTTTTGACAGTTATCTAAGTCATCAATATTCTATGCATTTGTCTAACATCATTTTCATTATATTATAATCAAAGGACATTACATTCACTGCATGTAAAGTATGAGATAGAGTCTTTAGCATTGAATCAACAAGAGAAAAAACAATTGCTTTGATTTGTGACTTCAGAATAAGGACCTAACATTGGACAACCTTATGTTCTTTGAGAGGATAATTCTGCTGTAATTCCTGTCTTATTTCTGGGTTGCTAAATTTTCACTCAAAGTCCTTTATATTTTAATTCTTTATCATAGTGAACAAAAAGGAGCAGACTGTAATATTTTAAAAGATCACTCCTGGGATATGGGTGTTGTTGGCTTGGTCAGCATATATTGCCTTCCTTAGTTAGTCTTGATTGGCTAGTAATCCAAAGAGAAAGTAAGGACTGCAGATGCTGGAGATCAGAGCTGAAAATGTGTTGCTGGAAAAGCGCAGCAGGTCAGGCAGCATTCAAGGAGCAGGAGAATCGACGTTTCGGGCATGAGCCCTTCCTCAGGAAGTAATCCAAAGCTAGCTTCCTCAGCTAGTAATCCAAAGACCCAAGTCAATGTTCTGGGAATGTGGATTCAAACACCACTGTGGCAGATGATGACATTTGAATTTGATAAATCTGATATTAAAAACTAATCAATGATGATCATTAAACCCTTGTTTGATTTTCATAAACAATCATCTGTCATCCTTTAGATCCGGAAATTGGAGTCCTTAGCTCGTCTGGCCAAGTGTGACCGATTACCGACAGCAATATGGTTAACTCTTCAATGCTCTCTCAAATGGCCTAGCAAGCCACTCAGCTGTATCTATCACATTGAGACACTGGTGCTTTGTGCGTAGCCAAACTACGTGGGACCTCAGCTGTACAAGAAGGCAGCTTTCTTAAGGACTGCTTTCTTAAGGACAATTAGGGATGGGAAATGCATGCTTATTCAACCAGTAAATAAATTACATTGTTCCAATGCTGTACACCAGGGCATATGATCTATAGTAAATTAAGTTACCAAAGCAGTTTTTAGGAAGTTGGTGCATTGATATTAGTGAATTTCCATTGTCCTAAACTGGCACTCAACTCAGAAATAGCAAGTTCTAGAATGAAACATTGATGTTGAGAAAACAAAACTGATTTGATGAGAAAGAAGGTGCTGAAGCCAGACAAAATGCCAGTGAGTTGGTCATGTGATGTAGTACCATTAAAGAAGGCAAGAGGGCAGCACAGTGGCATAATTCACTCAAACATGAACATACTGCTCAAACAGTTTGGCCCTTGATTGCCTGAAAGATCAAGAAAGGACAGCCATGCCACTGAGATGGCAAGTCATTTTATGCAATTCAGTTGAATTCAGTACTACTTAACCTCATCATGGTTTTCAGTGTTAAAAAAATCACACAATACCAGGTTATATGATGTGGAAATGCTGGCATTGGACTGGGTGGACAAAGTTAAAATTGATTTTAAACTGTGTCCACCAGATTATAGTCCAACAGGTTTACTTTGAAGTACAAGCTTTCGGAGCGCTACTCCTTCATCAAGGGGCAGGATTATAGGACACAGAATTTATAGTAAAAGATCAACGTGTCATACAGCTGATGTGCTGTATTGAACAAACCTAGATTGCTACAAGTATTTAATCACTTAGAATGGGGATGCAGGTTTTGATTGATTAATATGTCAATCCAAGAACTTCTTTTAAGTCACAGTCCCGAAATAACTTCAGGTTTTATTTTTAAAAAGTGACATCTCAGCTCAGACAATGTGTTAAAGGAGTGAGGTTAGAGTCTGTCTTTATCCCAAGTCTCTCCAACACACACACACACGTACTCATGCACATAAATAAGTCTTGGGTGAATTTGTATTTGCTAATACATTCTATTTTGTTCAAAAAGCACACAACCTATAGGCAGTCAATCCATGTAACATTTCATAAATTCCTACTTTGGAAATAGAACAAATCTGACTCAAGGTTGGGATAAAGACCAACTCTAACCTTCAATACATTATCTGAGCTGAGATGTCTTTTTTTCATATACTACCTTAAGTTATCTCAGGACTGTGACTTGAAAGAAGTTCTGGGACTTACACATTAATCAATCAAAACCTGCATCCTCACTCTAAATGATTAAAGACTAAACAGCAATCTAGGTTTGTTCAATGCATTGCATCAGTTGTATGACACTTTGATCTTTTACTATAAATTCTGTGTCCTATGATCCTGCCCCACGAGCTACCTGACAAAGCACTCTGAAAACTTGTACTTTCCAATACACCTGTTGGACTATAACCTGGTCTTGCGTGATTTTTAACTTTGTCCACCCCAGTCAACAGTAGCACCTCCATATCATGGTTTTCAACAGCATTGCATAATGAACATTTGTATTTCATGTATATAAATGATTTAGATGAGAATATAGAAGGCATGGTTAGTAACTTTGTGGATGACATCAAGATTAGTGGTATAGTAGACAGTAAAGAAGGATAGCTAAGATTACAAAGAGATCTTAATCAATTGGATCAATGGGCTGAAGAATGGCAGATGGAGTTTAATTTGGAAAACTTGCAAGGTATTGCATTTAGGTAAAACAAATAAGGGCAGAATTTATACAGTGAAAAGTAGGGTCTTCAGTAGTGTAGAGCAGAGAGACCTAGGGGTTCAGGTACATAATTCTTTGAAGTTTACATCTCATATAGATAGGGTGATTAGGAAGGCATTTAGCATGCTTGCCTTCATTGTTAGAACATAGAACATAGAACAATACAGCGCAGAACACACCCTTTGGCCCTCGATGTTGCACCGAGCTGTGAACTATTCTCAGCTCGTCCCCCTACACTATCCCAAAATCATCCATGTGCTTATCTAAGGATTGTTTAAATCTCCCTAATGTGTCTGAGTTGACTATATTAGCAGGTGGGGCATTGCACGCCCTTACCACTCTCTGCGTAAAGGAGAGTATAGAAGTATAGGAGTTGGGACACTATGTTGTGGTTGTACAGGGTATTGGTGAGTCATTTTCTGGAGTACTGTGTCCAGTTTGGGTCACCCAGTTATAGGAAGTGAAATAACTTTATGGAGGCTGGTATCCCATCACACTAAGTCACCCTTTATTTACATGTGCACAGTACATGGAATCTGACCAACTGGCTCGAGCCAATCCGGCAGTCATACCGGAGGATTGGAGGAAGGCGAATGTTGTTCCTCTTTTCAAGAAGGATAATAGGGAAATCCCTGGCAATTACAGACCTGCTAGTCTTATGTCTGTGGTCAGCAAGATTTTGGAAAGAATTCTGAGGGATATGATTTATGACTATTTGGAAAAGCATAGTGTGATTAAGGGCAGTCAGCATGGCTTTGCAAGGGGCAGGTCATGCCTCAAAAAATCTTATTGAGTTCTTTGAAGAGGTGACGAGACAGGTCGACGAAGGTCAAGTAGTGGACGTAATGTATATGGACTTCAGCAAGGCATTTGATAAGGTTCCCCATGGGACACTCATTTATAAAGTTAGGAGATATGGGATACAGGGAGATTTGGCTGTCTGGATTCAGAATTGATTGGCTGACAGAAGGCAGAGAGTGGTTGTAGATGGAAAGTATTTTGCCTGGAGGTCAGTGGTGAGTAGTGTCCCACAGGGCTCTGTTCTTGGGCCTCTGCTCTTTGTAGTTTTTATAAATGACTTGGATGAGGAGATTGAGGGGTGGCTTCGTAAATTTCCCAATGACACAAAGGTTGGAGGTGCTCTTGATAGTATTGAGGGCTATTGCAGACTGTAGTGCAACATCGACAGGACGCAGAGCTGAGCTGAGAAATGGCAGATGGAGTTCAACCTGGATAAATGCGAAGTGATGCATATTGGAATGTTGAACAAGAATGCTGAATATAGGATTAAAGACAGGATTCTTGACAGTGTGGAGGAACAGAGGGATCTTGATGTTCAAGTGCATAGAACCCTCAAAGTTGCCACCCAAGTGGATTGGGTTGCTAAGAAAGCATGTGGTGTTTTGTCTTTCATTAACAGGGGGATTGAGTTTAAGAGCTGCAAGGTTTTGCTGCAGCTCTACAAGATGAGATCAGACTTGGAATATTGTGCCCAGTTCTGGTTGCCCTATTATAGGAAAGATACAGAGGCTTTGGAGAGGGTGCAAAGAAGGTTTACCAGGATGCTGCCTGGATTGGAGGGCTTGTCTTATGAAGAGAGGTTGACTAAGCTCAGACTGTTCTCACTGGGGAGAAGGAGGAGGGGAGGTGATCTGATCAAGATATACAAGGTAATGAGAGGCATGGATAGAATCAATAGCCAGAGACATTTCCCCAGGGCAGGATTGACTGGCACAAGGGGTCATAGTTTTAATATATTAGGAGAAAGGTACAGAAGAGACATCAGAGGTAGGTTCTTTATGCAGAGAGTTGTGAATGTGTTGTCAGTGCTGGTGGTGGAAGCAGAGACATTAGGGACATTTAAGCGACTGCTGGACATGCACATGGGCAGCAGTGAATTGAGGGGTGCATAGGTTAGATTATTTTAGTTTAGATTAGGAATAATCCTCAGCACAACATTGTGGGCCAAAGGGCCTGTTCTGTGCTGTACTTTTCTACGTTCTTTGTTTTGCTCCTGCCCCAGTCGTGAGGTGGCAGCCTTCATGTAATACACATGTTTGTTCAGGACCGCCTTACCTACCCAAACTTTGTATGTCACAGGATCTAACCTCATATTGACCTTGCCTCATACCCCCGTACCAATCTTTGTCTCCGGAAGTAAACTGTCTATCTCGCTCAGAGGAGACATATGGCCAGCATCGCCTTCTTGATGCAATTTTACTGAGGGGAGGTCCTATAACTAAACAGGAACTGGGACAGTTTGGTATCAAGTAAAGCTGTAGGCTGTTGCTTTAAGCCTGCCTTCAATGTTTGGACTGCTCTTTCCACCAGCCTATTGGATGATGGATGATATGGAGCCAAATGCCATTTGACTTTAGGAAAGACTTGAATTCCCTGCTGGTAAATGACATCTTATTGTCCATGACCACTTCTGGGAATCTATGTAGTGCAAATTATACTTGCAGCTTTTCAATCATCATCCCTGAGATTGAGAAATGAACTCTATGTACATCCAATCACTTTAAATGGGTATCCACAATGACCAAGAACATTGAGTCCATGAAAGAACCACATAGTCGATGCGTAGTGGAGTTCAGAGTTTACCCAGCCATTCCCATGAATGTTGGGAACCTGCTAGTAATTTATGTCCTTTATTGGCACTCTGGGCACTGCCTCACCAATGCAACTACGTCTGGCCACAAGACATCACCTCTCATCAACATCTTCAGTTTGGCAATCCCTGGATGACCCGAATGGAGTTCAGCCAGTGTCTGGCAGTGACTTTTATACTTGGACAATCCTCTACGGTGATCTGGTCTTGGTAGGACCATAAATTCTGGAGCAAAGGAGGTTGAGGGATAACCTTATAGAGATTTAGAAACATAAGGTGTGTAATTAAGGTGAATAGCAAGTGGCTTTTCACCAGAGTGGAATGCATCTATAAGAATTGGTAAGAGTCTTTGTGGGAATTCCAAATTTTCTTAGCCTTATGAGGAAGTGGAGGTATTGTTGTGCATTCTTGGCTATCATGTCAACGTGAATGGACCAGGACAGATTATTGGTGATCATCACTGCCAGGAACTTTTGACTAGCTCCACTTCAGCAGCATTGATGCAGTTCGGGGCGTGCCCTCCACTTCACTTTCCGAAGTCAATGACCAGCTCCTGATATTTTGCTGAAATTGATCAAGAGATTGTTCACCCAGAGACCTATTTTTATTTATCTTATTCTGTAAGTCACTGCATGGGGTCTATCTGGTGATCTGGGCTGTGTTACAAAGAAGATGTGCACAAGTTTAAGAGACACACATATACATTCATGACAAGTGACAAACAGAAATAATCATTCCAACACAACCTTTGAAATATGGAACTGCTTTTAACCAAAAGTTACAATGCTTGCTAACTCATCACATAACTGTATTTCAGACAGAACATTTGGAATTCATGAATAATTGGTGTAGGAATGGAAAATGGAACATATACAGAAGCAGATGTCCATAAATAAATGCAAGAACTAGACAATTCAGTTTGCTGCTTGCCCCAAACAACATCTGTCTTGTTCAATGGGCAATAACTTCTCAAGAAATGCTGTGCAAGTACCAATCACATGCATATGGATTGCAGCAGTTAAGAAGACAGCTCATCACCACCTTTTTGAAGATAACTAGAGATAAGCAGAAACCTACTTGAAGGTAAGTCTACATTTAGAAAGAAGGAATCTTTTAAAAGTGGTATAGTGAGAATTCAGGGCCAGCATGTTCCTCTAAGTGAAGGTCAAGGGTAGCAAGTCCAGGGAACCCTGGATATAAAGGAATGCTGTGAATTTGAAATGAAAAAGAAGGAAACATACAGTAGGTCAGCACATTAAAAATAGGAGGTCCTTCATAAGTCTAAAAAATGCTTAAAAAAGAAATCAGGAGGGCAAAGAGGGGCCATGAAACATCATTGGTAGATAGGATCGAGGAAAATCCCAAGGAAACACTTCTCTTTTTATAAGAATATTGAGATTAAGAGGATTACCAAGGAAAGTGTGGGACCTATTAGAGACTAAAGATTCAATCTTTAGGCCATAGTCCACAACCAGTGAAGATTGGGGATAATATTTCATTCTCATTAAAATTCAGCACTGGAGCCCCCCCAAGGGTGCATACTCAGCCCCCTACTGTACTCACTGTATACCCATGACTGCATCGCCAGACTAATATAATGTACAAGTTCGCTGATGACACCATCATAGTCGGTCGAATCTCAGATGGCGAATCGCAGTCGATCATATCTTAGACTACAGGCGGGAGGTGAAAGACCTGGAAAAATGGTGCACTGAGAACAACCTAGCTCTCAATGCTGGCAAAATCAAGGAACTCATTATTGACTTTCAGCGGGATGTTATTCATGCCTCCCTAACATTAACAGCACAGAGATGGAACGAGTGGAAAGTGTCAAGCTCCTGGGAATGGTCATCCACAACAAGCTTTCTTGGACTCTTCACGTGGACGCACTAGTTATAAAGGCCCAACAATGTCTCTTCTTCTTCAAGCAGCTGAGACAATTTGGCACGACAGCGAATACCCTTGCCAACTTTTATAGGTGCGCTATCGAGAGCATTCTGTCTGGATGTATCACTACCTGGTATGGCAACTATACCATTCAAGATCAGAGACGGTTACAGAGAGTGGTGAACTTGGCCCGGACAATCACAAACATCAACCTCTCATCTATAGAGTCCATCTACCAGGCCTGCTGTCAAGGAAAGGCCGCCAGCATTCTCAACGATCCATTCCACCCTGGCAATGCTTTTCTACAACCTCTACCATCAAAGAGAAGGTACAGCAGCCTGAACACACACACCAGTCGGTTTCGAAACAGTTTCTATCCTACTGTTGTTAGAATACTGAATGGACTCACAAACTCTGAGCATTCGCCTGTACTTGTGTTTGGTTTTTGCTGTTTACCTATTATTTATTTATTTATGCTATTTAACTATGTGATCTGCCTGTATTGCTTGCAAGACAAAGCTTTTCACTGTGCCTTGGTACACATGACAATAAATTCAATTCAATTCAATCAATGCATGGAGCCTCAGGATGAGGATCAGTTCTTAAATGAATACTTATCAGTATTCATGTAGGAGAAAGACAGGAATTTCAGTTGAGATGGTGAGGTATTAGAAACCATTAAGATTAATAAGGAGGAAGTATTAGATGTTTTATTGGGTAAATAGGTGCATAACTCTTCAGGGCTTGGTGAGCTTCATTGGAGGTTTACTGATGATATATCCTAGCAGAGTGATGAAACATCTGAGAATAAATCTTCCAACTCAGGGAGCAAACTTACAGCCTGAGATACATTCCAGTCTGCTATGGGAAGAAAGGAAGGGGATTGCTGAGATCCTGTTGGAGATATTTAATACTTTGTTCGTCACACGTAAAATGCTAGATGGCAAGAGGAGAGCTAATGTGTTCCTTTGTTCAAGAAGGGTAGCAAGGATAGGCTGGTTAATTACAGAAAAGATAGTCTGACATCAGTGGTAGGGAAATTATTGGAAAAAGTTCTGAGGGACAGGATTCATGAACATTTGGAAAGATAAGGATTGATCAGGGATAATCAGAATGAATTTGTTAAACGGAAATTCTGTTTGACAAATTTAATTGAGTTCTTTTAGGAAAGTAATTCAATATACTGATGAAAGTGGTGCAATCGATGTGGTTTGTATGGACTTCAGTAAGGTCCTTGCCAAGGTCCCACATAATCCAAATGTAAGACACCATGGGATCTAAGACAAATTGGCAAACTGGATCCAAAATTGGCTTGCAGACAGGCGGCAAATGGTGATGGTGGAGGAACGTTTTTGTGATTAGAACCTGTGACCAAAAATGTGTCATAAGGATAGGTGTTGGGCTCCTTGCTGTTTGTTATGTACATTAATGACTTCAATATGAATGTAGATGTATAATTAGTAAGTGTGCAGATGATTAAAAAAAAATTGGTGGCACTATTGATAGTGAGGAAGATGGGCTGAGGCTGCTGTCTGATATTGATCAGCCGGTAAATTGGGCAGAGCAATATCAGATGGAATTTAATCCTGGTAAGTGCAAAGTGATGAATTTTGCGAGGGCCAACAAGGGGAGTATATATATATATATATATATAATGAATGATAGGACCCTAGGGACTGCTGAGGAACGAAAGGACCTAAAGGCATGATAGATTTCAGAGGCAGGTTCATTACTCAGGGTGGTAAAGGCGTGGAATGCCCTGCCTGCCAATATAGTTAACTCAGCTACATGAGGGAGATTTAAATAATCCTTGGATAAGCACATGGATGATAATGGGATAGTGTCGGGGGATGGGCTTAGATTAGTTCACAGGGTGCTGCAAGATTGAGGGCCGAAGGACGTGTTCTGCGATGTGTTGTTCTTTGTTCTTTGACCTTGGTGTACAGATCCATGGATCCCCAAAGGTGTCAGCATAAATAGATAGGGTGGTGAAGAAGGCATACGGGACACTTGCCTTCACTAGCCAGGGTGTGGAATGTTGGAGCTGAGAGCAAGGATGTTTTGTTACAATTTTATAAAACATTGATGAGGCCACAGAAATGCTGTGTGCTGCTCTGGTTGTCACACAATGAGAAGAATGTGATTACATCCGAGAGGGTGCGGTGTAAATTCACCAGGAAGAAAAGTATTAGTTATGAGGAGAGACTGGGTTTTTTTCTTCCTTGGAGCAGCGGAGACTGAGAAGGATCTGATTGAGGTATACAACATTGAGAGGCATAGACAGAGTAGATTGTGAGAATCTATTCCCTATGGCAGACATGTCTAAGACCAGAAGGTACAAGTTTAAGATGAGGATCAAGTAGTTCAGAGGAGTTCTGAGGAAAATATTTTTTGACCAGAGGGTTGTAGAAATATGGAACATGCTGTCTGGGAAGGTATTACAGGCAGGTACTCTTGCAACATTTAAGAAGTATCTAGATGAGCACTAAGAGTGTCAGGGCATAACAGGCTATGGACCAAGTGCAGGTACATGGTAATAATATAAATTGGCGTTTGTTGGTTGTCAGAGACACAGTGGGCTGCTGAAGTGCCTGCTTCTGTGCTGTATGACTCTATTACTCTAAGTGCTGACACAGCCAGCATTGCCCACATCCCACAGGTGAATTAAAAAAACCTGCCTTGGGAAGAGAAAAGGGTTCTTCCCATTGCAATCAAATTCTGAAGTGGAATGGGAATGCAGCATCAACTGATGCAGAATTGAGATTACTATAAACACAGTCATAGCTTAAAAAGATGTGAAGCTTCTGAATGTAATGAATGCCGAGGAGATGGCTTTCTTCTGCACAATCAATGCAAAATACTGCAGATGCTGAAAGTCTGAAATTTAAAAAAAGTGCAGGGGAAACTCAGCAGGTCTGGCAGCATCTGTAGAAAGAGAAATAGAGTTCATATTTTATTGGCCAGTACAATGATTCTTCAAAATTCTGGTCCTCTCTCCACAGATGCTGCCAGACTTGCTCAGCACATTCTCTCTGTTTGTCTCTAGACTACTAGTTCAGTGATGTTATCCCTACACAATCATTCTCATCCCTTTGGTACTCTACTAGGTAGCCAATTATTTGATATTAATGAAAAAGAGAAGCTAATTGGGCCTAAGACACACTCAATGAATAAATGAATTAACAATAAACTATACTCAAATTATATTGAAGAAAGAAGCAACTGGAAAAACTGAAGGTTAATGACTTGGTAGTTATTGTGGAAAGTCAAACAGACTTGAAATACGTAAATGTAGTTAACAAATTCAAAAAAGGTTTAAACCATAATATCTGTTACAGGTTCATTAACATGGCCTCAATAAGCAGTGACCAAGTCAAGCCCTTAAATGAAAATAATCCAATAAATGATCAACTTTAGTGAGGCAATCTCACTAGACCAAATTTATAGATTTTTTTGAAAAGTGAAGGTAGTACAGAATGTAAGCATTGCTAAAAGGAGACAAATAACCTAAGCTTTCCATTACGCACTTCTCAGACTAGGATTCAAGAAGCATATTTGAAAAAGTTGATGTTCTTTTCCTCAAGTGTGTTTCTCACATTCTGACTATATTTTCAACCAATCAATTCAAAAGTGTTGCATTAAAGATTTTGTTATGAAATTAAATTTTTGGACAGCTATACAACCCCCAACTCTCTAAACCTACATGCCCTCTGTGCTGCCTACTTATTCACACAGCACCAAAAACAATTGCTGTGCCATCCACTTTCATCTCCCTTATTACCTTACTTGGTTTTCTGCAGGTTTACAGTTTAATTATAGAGAAAGTGAGACCACTTTGGAGCTTGAGAAGAACTCAACACTTATCTCCCTCTCTAACTTGTTCCGATCTCCAAGTGGTTTAGTTACTTGAGAACCAATTGCACAGCTGTTGGCAGGCAAAAATGTCTTTGGCATTGACTAATCCATATACAAATCAATTTCTTGTTCTCAGCAACTTCAATTTCAGAGGGTCCCTGATTTACAAATACTGACTTATGAAGGCGATTCATAAAGGGAGTAATTTTAAATATCTGACAAACAAACTGCACCTGTACTTACAAACAACTGATTGATATTGTTCTGCACTGGTTCCAACTTGTGTTCAAATTCACTTGCAAATGGACAGAGAAATGGAATCCTTTTGCAACCCAGAAACTGCCTGTACTGAACATCAAGCCCCATTATTCCCAGAGTCAGGACAAAAGTTAAACATTCTACAGGATATGCAAAATTCCCTGAATTACCTGATTTTCAGATCTAGGTTGACAGAAAGCATAGCTGAAACTTTATTGCTGGAACAGCACAGCAGGTCAGGCAGCATCTAGGGAACAGAAGATTCGACGTTTCGGGCACATGCCCTTCTTCAGGAATGAGCAGAGAGTGTTCAGCAGGAGAAGATAAAAGGTAGGGAGGAGGGACTTGGAGGAGGGGCGTTGGAAATGTGATAGGTGGAAAGCATAGACCAGGTTTCCCCAATTAACAAGAATGATTATTTATTATAGGTATTTAGGTTCTAGCCATAGTTAAACAATTATGCACCATCAGCATATAACACTGCTACTTAAAACTTTAAACCCCTTATAAACATATTTTCACACAAATGCACAGGGAGACACAGAATGAAAAAAAATGAATGGATTGAAGTGGAAACTGGGAAAGAAATTCAGTGGTGTTTGTTCACAAGGGTTGCTGAGATGCTACTTATGATTCTTGTTTTGGTCAGAATATTGCTTTCAGTGATCCTTCTCTGGATGCTTCCATTGTTTTGCAAAAGGCATAGGGTGGCTAATTCACTTATAAAAGGCATCTGACTGTTCAACTAAAAGTGACAACTTACAGCTTACAGAATAAGTGTCAGATTACTTACATTCAAAACATGCAATAATCCTCCAGCAATAAAATAGAAATTGCTTGAAAACCTCAGTAGGTCTGGCAACACCTATAGAGAAAAAGCAGAGTTAACGTTTCAGGTCCAGTGACGACTCTTCAGAACTGAATTTAGCTAGGAAAAGATTAGTATATAGAATATAAAAGATTGTGTTATAAAACACTGGTATTTGCTGAAGGTAGGGTGGAAGAGGGGGAGGTAGGTGGAGATGGAGTCCAGAGAGAGGCAAAAACAACTGGACAAACAAACAGGTGAAGATCAATCTAGAACAATCAATAGCTGCTAATGGAAACCAGTTGTGGCTGGCAACAGGTTGTTTGTAAAGGTTGAGGGACTTGAAGCTGTTTTCGTTAGAGACAAAGTTGAGCAGTGACTTAATTGAGACATATAAGATAATCAGAGGGTTAGATTGGGCGGACACTGAGAGCCTGTTTCCACTGATGGCAATGGCTAGCATGAGGGGACATAGCTTTAAATTGAGGGGCGATAGATATAGGGCAGATGACAGAGGTAGTTTCCTTACTCAGAGAGTAGTAGGGGCGTGGAACGCATTGCCTGCAACAATTGTAGACTCGCCAATTTTAAGGGCATTTAAATGGTCTTTGGATAGGCATATGGACAAGAATGGAATAGAGTAGGTTACATGGGCTTCAGATTGGTTTCACAGGTTGGTGCAACATTGAGGGCTGAAGAGCCTGTACTGCGCTGAAATGTTCAATGTTCTATGATGACAATGCCTGGTGTGTAGGGGTTGGGATAAGCACCTCCAGCAACCCTTGATTTTAACATAACTCTTTTATCATTTCAGGCCACAATTAAAAAGATAGGAATAATAAAGAGACATGGTGTTTACCCTGTTGCTTAGCCAAGAATTTAGTTTCGAGATGGAGCAAATTGCTCCTGACATTAAGATGGGCCTTGCTGGACTTCTCATCCAAATCTGTCACATTTCTCACCACAGCCCACATTGTTCAAAACCCTATAAGTTTCTGTCCAAGGTTTCAGGCCAATGAGCATTGATCAGATCTGGAAAACATTAGGGATAACAAGCTTTAAACAAATACATAAGTAGGGAAAAGGGAGGGAAATAGAGGAAGAACAAATGGAAGATTTGTGACAGGGTGATAAGCAGATTCAGTAATAAAAGAGATGATGGTGTCACTGAGAAAGGGATGACCACAAGACAAGCAAAGAAACAAACAATGTTTCTAGAGGGACTGTAATTGGAAAATAATATCATTGCCAACAACTGTCATTCAAAACAAAAAACACTATCAGCTGTCAGGAGAAAACCCATTTATCGCATCCCTTTTTGAGAAAAGAGAGAGGAGAAAGCAGGAAAACAGTTATACTAAACTTACATGCATAGCAGCATGAGTAGGCTATGCAGCCCTTTCAGCCTGCTCCACTATTCAATTTGATCATAGCTGATGATCCAACTCGATACCGTGTCTCTGCTTTCTTCTTGTACCTCTTGATTTGTTTAGCCCAAAGAACTATACTTAATTCCTTCTCGACAACAAGTCAATGATTTGGTCTCAACCACTTTCTGCGGTAGAAAATTCCACAGACTTACCACTCTCTGGGTGAAGAAATTTGTCTTTGTCCCTGTCTGTTGGAATCCAATTTTGAAATAAGCCCAAATGAAAGCCTTTAAGATAGTGTTTGGTAATAAAATATTCCAAATGCAAGGTAATTACTTTGTTATTCCATGAGTATTAGGAAATTAAGGAAGACTGACTGAATATTAAGATATTGCTTGGCTGCTATGATTGACCATGTTAGTTAGGAAAGAGGATATTAATTTGGCATAAAAAGAGCAATTGCTGGAAATGCTCAGCAGGTCTGGCACCATCTGTGGAGAGAAATCAGAGTTAACTTTTCAGATCGAGTGACACTTCCTCAGAACTGATGTTACCTAGCAAAATGTTGGTTTACATGCAGAAGATAGGATTGGGTGAGGAGGTAAGGAGTAAATGATAGGTGGGGGTAGACCCCAAAGACAGAGAAAAACAGTTGGACAGACAAAGAAGTGGATAACAGTCAGGCTAGGAAGGTGAATAGCTATTAATGGGAACTGTTAGTGGCTAACATTGGGTTGTGTGTAACAGCAAATCACTCTGCAACCAAGACTCGGACTACATTTCTCAGGGTCACCCCCTGGGTTCTACTGCTGACCTGCAGCCAGCCAGCACACCAGCTCTCCCTCCTCACCCATCCACCCCCACAATTCAGCCGATCTCTCCACCTCTCCCACTTCACCTCATCCCTCCCTGCACCCCTTCCCACTTTCCCATCCCACTCCCCAGCCCACCCCATCCAATCTCCTTTCTCTCCCACATTCACTCCCCCGCAACTACACCACTTCCAACCCTCACTCACCACATGCCATCACCCTTCCATCAGCCACCTCAGGAACCCCTCCCAAAAACCTCACCCTCAAGCCTTGCCACATATTTACTATCCCCCCAACCTCGTACTCTCTGAGGCTGAACAGTATCTCCTAAGAAAAGGGCTCACGTTAGTGCCTCTTCACCCCCAGCTCAATGAATTCCGGACCTGCCACAACATGGAGCTTTTCTTTCACTGCCTCCACCTCCATGCCTTCTTCTTTGACCAAAACTCCCAAGCTCCCTCTGAAGACCCTTTCTCCCACATCCAAGCTTCCTCCTCCACCTGGTCACCCCCATCCAGTCTTGTATCCGCCCTAGACCTCTTCATTGCTGACTACCGATGTAACATCCAGTGCCTCAGTTTCTCCATGACCTCACCCACTCCAACCTCACCCCCTCTGAACGTGCAACGCTCCACACTCTCTGCACCAATCCCCAGTTCACCATCAAACCCGCTGACAAAGGCGGATGTAGTAGTTTGGAGAACAGACCTCTATGTCGAGGAGTCTGAACGCCAACTCTCCAACACCATGTCCTACCCCCCACCTTGCCCACAACACCACTGTGATCCATCATGCCAAAATCACTCACACTATCCTTGCCCTCATTGCTTCCGGTGATCTCCCCACCACTGCCTCCAAATTCATAGTCGCTCAGCCCCAGACTGCCGGTTCTACCTGCTCCCCAAGATCCATAAGCACAACTAACCCGGCCAACCCATTGTCTCAGCATGCTCCTGCCCCACCGAACTCATCTCGTCCTACCTCAACCCCATTCTCTTCCTGATGGTTCTGGAACTTCTCACCTACGTCCACGACACCAACCACGCCCACTATCTCTTCAGTAACTTCCAGATCCCTGGGCCCCAACGCTTTATCTTCACTATGGACATGCAGTCTTTATACACGTCCATACCCAACAAAGATGGCCTCTAAGCCCTCGGCTTCTTTCCCTCCAACGGACCCATCCAGTTCCCCCATCACTAACACCCCCCTTTGCCTCACTGAACTGGTCTTCACCCTCAACTTTTCCTTTAACTCCTCCCACTTCCTCAAAATCCAGGGGTGATCATGAGCAACTAGATGGACCCCAGCAATGCCTGCCTCTTTGTCAGCTATATTGAACAGTTCCTCTTCAGTACCTACACAGGCACTGTGCCCCAACTCTTCCGCTGTTACATCGATGACTGCATCGGTGCAACATCCTGCACCCTGGCTGAACAGGAGCAGTTCATCGACTTCGCCCACAATTTTCACCCCACCCTCAAATTTACTTGGTCCATCTCCAACACATCCCTCCCCTTTCTTGACCTCTCCATTTCCACTTCCAGCGAGAGCCTCCAGACAGACACTCACTACAAACCCACAGACTCCCATAACTACCTGAACGACACCTCCTCCCACTCAGTATCCTGCGAGAACTCCATTCCACTCTCCTAATTCCTCTGCCTCCACGAGGAGACATTCCACTCCCAATTATCCCAGATGTCCACCTATTTTGAACAATGTACATTTCCTACCTCTATCATCCAGACAGCCCTCCACCGCACCACCTCCACTCCCCGCTCCACTGCTCTAAAGCCTCCCCCCAAAACGCAATGAAGACAGAGTCTCCCTTGTCCTCACCTACCATTCCACCAGTCTCTGCATCAAACGCATCATCATTAAACACTTCCGCCAACTCTAACTAGACCCCACTATCAGGAACATCTTCCCCTCCGCACCCCTCTCTGCCTTCGGCAAGGACTATTCCCTTCGATAGTCCTTGGTTTGCGCCATTCTCCCCACTGACCTTCCTGGACCCCATGGTACATTCCCCTGCAACCGGAAAAGATGCAAAACCTGCCAGTGCACTGCCCACCTCATATCCAGGGCCCCAAACAGTCCTTCCAGGTGAGACAGAGATTCACCTGCCTCTCTTTCAACCTATGTTACTGTATCAGGTTCTCCCAATGTGGTCTTCTCTACATCAGGGAGACCAAACGTGAAATTAGGGAATGATTCACTGAGCATCTCAAGTGGGCTTGCAGGGGCCAACCAGACTTCCCAGTCACTGCCAATTTTAATTCCCCTTCCAATTCCCTTTCAGACAAGACCATCCTTGGCCTCTTCCATTGCCACAACAAACCAAACCACAAGTTGGAGCAACAGTACCTCATCTTCCGCCTGGGCAGCCTACAGCCCAGAGGACTGAACATTGAGTTTTCCTATTTCAAATAACTTCTCTTCCCATCCTCTGACTCTCTTCCCAGCCCCAACCTCCCTTCCACTCCTCCCAGCCACCTACCGGATTAATTCCTCCCATTGACCAACTAAGTGATAACCCTCTGCCTCTTTACCTATCTCACTTCACCCCAGCCTCCTCCACCCCCTTTATCTGCAGCTCCCCCTACACCCACCCCCAGTCCTGAAGAAGGGTTACACCTGAAATGTCAACTTCTCCACCTCCCAATGCTGCCTGGCTTGTTGTGATCTTCCCGCCTCCTGCCTGTGTGTGGCTTTGAAGTAAGGACATGAGAGAGCTGAAGCCCTAAAGTTGTCGAACTCTTTATTGAGTCCAAAAGGCTGCAAGGTCCCCAAGCGGAAAATTAGGTGATGCTCTTACAGCTTGCACTGAGCTTCGCTTGAGCACTGCAGCAAGCCTGAGGCAGAGATGTTGACCAGGGAACAAGGTGGCATATTGAAGCAGCAGGCAACTGCAAGCTTGGGATTTTTTTTTGCGGACAGAATGTTAATTTGGCATGTTGGGGAATAATTGAAATGCAAATGAACGCATATGAGCTTCTTGCCACCTGATTGAGAGATTTTGGCCTCAGAGGTGAAACCCATAACCTGTCAGTTGTGCAGGTTGATAGAACTCTTAGAAATACATGATTGGTGCAGAATGCTGGAGTTGGGCTATTTGTAACTGAAATTGAATTGTCCTCAGCTTCTAAAACATGACAGCAAATCAGTTAACATTTATTATGAGGTTAATGTGCAGGAAAGCAGTAATTAAGAAGGCAAACAAATTGTTCTCCTATATTGGATGGGGAATGAAGCATAAAAGTAAGGAAATTTTGATGCATTAGTGAGATCATCTTGAGATCATAGCATATACTTCTATCTGCATAATTAAAGAGCAATATACCTGCTTCAGAGAAGGTTCATGAGATTGATTCCTATGATTCCTTTCCTATAATGAGAAAAGATTGAGCAGGTTGAGCAGTACTCATTGCAGTTTAAAAGAATAACAAATGATATTACTAAACATATTTGATTCTGAGTGACCTGACAGGGAGAGAGGACATCAAGGAATCTATAATTAGGGTTCACAATTTCAGAGTAATAAATTGTGAATTTCATATACACTTAAGGTCCTAGGAAGTGTTGCTGAACAAAGAGACTTGGAGTGCAGTTTCATAGTTCCTTGAAAGTAGGATTGCAGGCAAATAGGATAGTGAAGAAGGCATTTGGTATGTTTTCCTTTATTGGTCATATTGGGAGGTCATGAATTGGGAGGTCATGTTGCGGCTGTACAGGACTTTGGTTAGGCCACTTTCTGAATATTGCGTGCAATTTTGCTCTCCTTCCTATTGGAAGGATGTTGTGAAACTTGAAAGGGTTCAGAAAAGATGTACAAGGATGTTGCCAGGATTGGAGGATTTGAGCTATGGGAGAGGTTGACTAGGCTGGGGTTGTTTTCCCTGGAGTGTCGGAGGCTGAGGGATGACCTTATAGAGGTTTATAAAATTATGAGGGGCACGGGTAGGATAAATAGACAAGGTCTTTTCCCTGGGGTGGGGGAGTCCAGAACTAGAGGGCATAGGTTTAGGGTGAGAGGGTCTAGATATAAAAGGGACCTGTGGGGTAACTATTTCAGGCAGAGGGTGGTGCGTGTATGGAATGAGCTGCCAGAAGAAGTGTTGGAGGCTAGTACAATTGCAACATTTAAAAGGCATCTGGATGGGTATATGAATTGGAAGGGTTTGGAGGGATATGGGCCAAGTGCTGGTAAATGGGTCTAAATTAGGTTAGGTTATCTGGTTGGCATGAATAAGTTGAACCAAAAGCTTTGTTTCCGTGCTGTAAATCTCTTTGACTATGACTTTATGGTGAACATCTTTTCTCGAAGAGTCGCAAATCTTTGGAATTTTCTTCCCCAGTGAGCTGTCAAGGTTGGGTCATTGAACATATTCAAGGCTGAGTTAGATAAATAGTTTGAACAGAGTCAAGACTTTATCAGGAGTTGGCAAAAATTGGAGTTGAGACTAAGATCATGATTGTATAGGATGCTAGTACAGGCTTGAGGGGCCACATGGCCTTCTCCTGCCCCTCTTTCTGTTGTCTATTCTCATGTGAAGATCTCTGAGTTAAGGATTGTTCACTCTCCAAAGGAGACGGTTCAGAGCAAACCTTGTACAAAATGCTGATCAGAACACAGAAACATAACCCAACATCCTCAATGTGAAAAAGTGCACAGGTTCACCGAATTGGAAATAAATTGGATGTATTGAGAACAGTGATCTCAGCAATTGTAACGGTTTGCTCAGCAGGGTGACTGAGGCCAGGACACTGCTCTCTGTAATGAAAATGCACCCAAATTTGGCTTACTGAGAGGATAAGATCAAATAGATGAAAGAAGCATTATCCAAACTCATTTAATGATATCCCAGGATCATATACTTAGATTACATTCACTCCTAGCCTTCAAGCTAAATTGTAAACAAAACTGGATTGAAGTGCAAGTCCATCAGAACTGCTGGCAAGCTTGGCATATTAACAGTGTGAGTAATTTTTAATGCAGCAAATGAGCACTTGTCTGTGATTGTTGTCTTGGAAGGATCATGGAACAATTGTGTCAGGATGCCATACCTTATAAATGGGGTGATGGGGCATTGTGGTGGAATTATCACCTCGAGATTCAGTCTTTGATCTGGGGACAGAGGCTAATATTTGAATGTAATCAATAAATCTGAAATTAAAGGAAGCTAATTTCAGCAATGGTGACTATTATCAATTGTCATAAGAACTCATCAGCTCACAAATGACCTTTTCCCCCCACTATCCCAATAGTCCCTGATATTTTCACTGTTGAAAAGTCCACCAATTTCTCTATCTTTTTTGATTTGATTTCTTATTGTCACATGTATTGAGGTACAGTGAAATATTTTGTGTGCAGTTCTTGCAGATCATACTTTTCAAAAATCAAAGGGTGTTAAACAGAATGACAAATACAAAGTTACAACTGCAACAAAAGTGCTCAGAAAACAAGATTTGAAATTTGAGGAGTCAAGAGGAAAAAGAAGGCTCATGTTAGGATGAGACGTGAAGGCTCAGTTAGGATGCTGAGAGTTACAAGTTAACCAAGAAATACCTAAAGAGAAAGCTAAGAAGAGCCAAGAGGGGACATGAGAAGTTGTTGGCGGATTGGATCAAGAAAAACTCTAAGGTTTTCTACAGGTATATCAGGAATAAAGGAATGAATTAAAAAAAAGAATATTTTTCATCAGTATTCACACTGGATAAAGATGATGTTGTTGAGGACAATATTGAGATACGGGCTACTAGAATAGATGGGATTGAGGAGCACAAGGAGGAGGTGTTAGCAATTCAGGGGACTTATCTAAAAATGGATAAGTCCCCTGGGCCAGATGGGATTTATCCTAGGATTCTCTGGGAAGCCAAGGAAGAGATTGCAGAGCCTTTGGCTTTGATGTCATCATTGTATATTGGAATAGTGCCAGAAAACCAGAGAATAGCAAATGTTGTCCCCTTGTTCAAGAAGGGGAGTAGAGGTAACCCTGGTAATTATAGACCAGTGAGCCTTACTTTAGTTATGGGAAAAGTGTTCGAAAAGATTATAAGATACAGGATTTATAATCATCTAGAGAGGAATAAGTTGATTAGGGATAGTCAACATGGTTTTGTGAATGGTAGATCGTGCCTCACAAACCTTACTGAGTTCTTTGAGAAGGTGACCAAACAGGTAGATGAGGGTAAAATGGTTGATGTTGCGTATATAGATTTCAGTAAGGTGTTTGATAAGGTTAGGATGAGATGTGAAGGCTTAGTTAGGGCGCTTGAGAGTGACAAGTTAGCTGGGAAAGACCTAGCTATCGGCTATTACACAAAATGCTGAGGCATGGGATTCAGGGTGGTTTCGCGGTTTGGATCAGAAATTGGCTAGTTGAAAGAAGACAGAGAGAGAGTGGTGGTTGATGGGAAATATTCATCCTGGAGTTCACTTACTAGTAGTGTACCGCAAGAATCTGCTTTGGATCCACTGCTGTTTGCCATTTTTATAAAGCACCTGGATGAGGGTGTAGAAGGATAGTTTAGTAAATTTGAAGATGACACTAAAGTCAGGAGAGTTGTGCATAGTGCCAAAGCATGTTGTGGGTTACAGAGGGACTTAGACAAGTTTCAGTGCTGGGTTGAGAGGGGCAAATGGAGTTTAATGCAGAAAGGTGTGAGGTGATTCTCTTTGGAGTAGCAACAGGAATAAAGAGAATTGGGCTAATGCTTAGATTCTTGGTAGCGTAGATGAGCATGTCCATGTACATAGATCCCTGAAAGTTGCCACTCAGGTTGATAGAGTTGTTAGGATGCACACTGTGTTTTACCTTTTATTAGAGGGATTGAGTTTTGGAACCATGAGGTCATGCTGCAGCTGCACAAAACTCTGGTGCGGCTGCACTAGGAGTATTATGTACAGTTCTGGTCACCGCATTATAGGAAGTATGTGGAAGCTTTGAAAGGGATTTAGAGGAGGTTTACTAGGATGTTACCTGGTATGGAGGGAAGATCTTATGAGAAAGGCTGAGGCACTTGAGGCTTCTTTTATTAGGGAGAAACAGTTTGAGAGGTGACTTAATTGAGACATATAAAATAATCAGAGGGTTAGATAGGGTGGACAGTGACAGCATTTTTCCTTGGATGGTGATGGCTAGCTTGAGAGGACATCGCTTTAAATTGAGGGGTGATAGATATAGGACAGATGTCAGAGATAAGTACTTTATTCAGAGAGTACTGGGGTGTGGAACGGCTTGCCTACAACAGTGGTAGACTTGCCAACTTTAAGGGCATTTAAATGGTCATTAGATAGACATATGGATGAAAATGGAATAGTGTAGGTTAGATGGTCTTTTGATTGGTTTCATAGGGCGGCGCAACATTGAGTGCTCTGTTATGTTCTATATTCTATTGGTCTATTCAGAAGTCTAATAACAGAAGGGAAGAAGCTGTTCTTGAACCTGTTAGTATGTGTTAGGTTTTTGTATCTTCTGCCTGATGGAAGAGATTATAACCGGGATGTAAGGGGTCTTTGATGATGTTGGCTGTCTTTCCAA
>NC_057713.1:73771798-73774318 GCF_004010195.1 Chiloscyllium plagiosum
TCAAACCCCATGTACATATACACACACACACTCAAACCCCATGTACATATTCACACACATACACACTCAAACCCCACGTACATATACACACACACACACTCAAACCCCATGTACATATACACACACATACACACTCAAACCCCACGTACATATACACACACACACACTCAAACCCCATGTACATACACACACACACTCAAACCCCATGTACATACACACACACACTCAAACCCCATGTACATACACACACACACTCAAACCCCATGTACATACACACACACACTCAAACCCCATGTACATACACACACACACTCAAACCCCATGTACATACACACACACACTCAAACCCCATGTACATACACACACACACTCAAACCCCATGTACATACACACACACACTCAAACCCCATGTACATACACACACATACACACACTCAAACCCCATGTACACACACACACACTCAAACCCCATGTACATACACACACACAAACCCCATGTACATACGCACACACACACTCAAACCCCATGTACATATACACACACACATACTCAAACCCCATGTACACACACACACACACACTCAAACCCCATGTACATATGCACACACACACACTCATACCCCATGTACATACACACACACTCAAACCCCATGTACACACACACACACACTCAAACCCCATGTACATATACACACATACACTCAAACCCCATGTACATATACACACACATACTCACTCAAACCCCATGTACAAACACACACACACACAAACCCCATGTACAAACACACACACACAAACCCCATGTATATATACACACACACACACTCAAACCCCATGTACATCCACACACACAGACACACACACACTCAAACCCCATGTACATATACACACACACAATCAAACCCCATGTACATATACACACACACACACTCAAACCCCACGTACATATACACACACACACTCAAACCCCATGTACACACACACACACACCCAAACCCCATGTACACATACACACTCAAACCCCATGTACACACATACATTCAAACCCCATGTACATGTACACACACACACTCTCAAACCCCATGTACATACACACACACACTCAAACCCCATGTACATACACACACAGACACACTCAAACCTCATGTATATACACACACACACTCAAACCCCATGTACAAACACACACACAAACCCCATGTACGTATACACACACACACTCAAACCCCATGTACATACACACACACACTCAAACCCAATGTACATATACACACACAAACCCCTCGTACATATACACACACACAATCAAACCCCATGTACATATACACACACATACACACTCAAACCCCACGTACATATACACCGTGGGCGGCACGGTGGCATAGTGGTTAGCACTGCTGCCTCACAGCGCCTGAGACCCGGGTTCAATTCCCACCTCAGGCGACTGACTGTGTGGAGTTTGCACGTTCTCCCCGTGTCTGCGTGGGTTTCCTCCGGGTGCTCCGGTTTCCTCCCACAGTCCAAAGATGTGCAGGGTCAGGTGAATTGGCCATGCTAAATTGCCCGTAGTGTTAGGTAAGGGGTAAATGTAGGGGTATGGGTGGGTTTCGCTTCGGCGGGTCGGTGTGGACTTGTTGGGCCGAAGGGCCTGTTTCCACACTGTAATGTAATCTAATCTCATCTAATCTAATCTAATGTACATACACACATACTCAAACCCCATGTACATACACACACTCAAACCCCATGTACACACACACACTCAAACCCCATGTACACACACACACTCAAACCACATGTACATGTACACACACACACACTCAAACCCCATGTACAAACACACACACACTCAAACCCCATGTACATGTACACACACACACACTCAAACCCCATGTACATACACACACACACTCAAACCCCATGTACATATACACACACATACACACTCAAACCCCATGTACAAACACACATACAAACCCCATGTATGTATACACACATACACTCAAACCCCATGTACATACACACACACACACACTCAAACCCTATGTACATATACACACACACAATCAAACCCCATGTACATATACACACACACACTCAAACCCCATGTACATATACGCACACATACACACTCAAACCCCACGTACATATACACACACACACACTCAAACCCCATGTACATATACACACACAATCAAACCCCATGTACATACACACACACACTCAAACCCCATGTACATATACACACACATACACTCAAACCCCATGTGTACAAACACACATACAAACCCCATGTATGTATACACACATACACTCAAACCCCATGTACATCCACACACACAGACACACACACACTCAAACCCCATGTACATATACACACACATACACACTCAAACCCCATGTACAAACACACATACAAACCCCATGTATGTATACACACATACACTCAAACCCCATGTACATCCACACACACAGACACACACACACTCAAACCCCATGTACATATACACACACATACAC
>NC_057713.1:73775158-73807617 GCF_004010195.1 Chiloscyllium plagiosum
TTGACTAGGCTGGGGTTGTTTTCCCTGGAGTGTCGGAGGCTGAGGGATGACCTTATAGAGGTTTATAAAATTATGAGGGGCACGGGTAGGATAAATAGACAAGGTCTTTTCCCTGGGGTGGGGGAGTCCAGAACTAGAGGGCATAGGTTTAGGGTGAGAGGGTCTAGATATAAAAGGGACCTGTGGGGTAACTATTTCAGGCAGAGGGTGGTGCGTGTATGGAATGAGCTGCCAGAAGAAGTGTTGGAGGCTAGTACAATTGCAACATTTAAAAGGCATCTGGATGGGTATATGAATTGGAAGGGTTTGGAGGGATATGGGCCAAGTGCTGGTAAATGGGTCTAAATTAGGTTAGGTTATCTGGTTGGCATGAATAAGTTGAACCAAAAGCTTTGTTTCCGTGCTGTAAATCTCTTTGACTATGACTTTATGGTGAACATCTTTTCTCGAAGAGTCGCAAATCTTTGGAATTTTCTTCCCCAGTGAGCTGTCAAGGTTGGGTCATTGAACATATTCAAGGCTGAGTTAGATAAATAGTTTGAACAGAGTCAAGACTTTATCAGGAGTTGGCAAAAATTGGAGTTGAGACTAAGATCATGATTGTATAGGATGCTAGTACAGGCTTGAGGGGCCACATGGCCTTCTCCTGCCCCTCTTTCTGTTGTCTATTCTCATGTGAAGATCTCTGAGTTAAGGATTGTTCACTCTCCAAAGGAGACGGTTCAGAGCAAACCTTGTACAAAATGCTGATCAGAACACAGAAACATAACCCAACATCCTCAATGTGAAAAAGTGCACAGGTTCACCGAATTGGAAATAAATTGGATGTATTGAGAACAGTGATCTCAGCAATTGTAACGGTTTGCTCAGCAGGGTGACTGAGGCCAGGACACTGCTCTCTGTAATGAAAATGCACCCAAATTTGGCTTACTGAGAGGATAAGATCAAATAGATGAAAGAAGCATTATCCAAACTCATTTAATGATATCCCAGGATCATATACTTAGATTACATTCACTCCTAGCCTTCAAGCTAAATTGTAAACAAAACTGGATTGAAGTGCAAGTCCATCAGAACTGCTGGCAAGCTTGGCATATTAACAGTGTGAGTAATTTTTAATGCAGCAAATGAGCACTTGTCTGTGATTGTTGTCTTGGAAGGATCATGGAACAATTGTGTCAGGATGCCATACCTTATAAATGGGGTGATGGGGCATTGTGGTGGAATTATCACCTCGAGATTCAGTCTTTGATCTGGGGACAGAGGCTAATATTTGAATGTAATCAATAAATCTGAAATTAAAGGAAGCTAATTTCAGCAATGGTGACTATTATCAATTGTCATAAGAACTCATCAGCTCACAAATGACCTTTTCCCCCCACTATCCCAATAGTCCCTGATATTTTCACTGTTGAAAAGTCCACCAATTTCTCTATCTTTTTTGATTTGATTTCTTATTGTCACATGTATTGAGGTACAGTGAAATATTTTGTGTGCAGTTCTTGCAGATCATACTTTTCAAAAATCAAAGGGTGTTAAACAGAATGACAAATACAAAGTTACAACTGCAACAAAAGTGCTCAGAAAACAAGATTTGAAATTTGAGGAGTCAAGAGGAAAAAGAAGGCTCATGTTAGGATGAGACGTGAAGGCTCAGTTAGGATGCTGAGAGTTACAAGTTAACCAAGAAATACCTAAAGAGAAAGCTAAGAAGAGCCAAGAGGGGACATGAGAAGTTGTTGGCGGATTGGATCAAGAAAAACTCTAAGGTTTTCTACAGGTATATCAGGAATAAAGGAATGAATTAAAAAAAAGAATATTTTTCATCAGTATTCACACTGGATAAAGATGATGTTGTTGAGGACAATATTGAGATACGGGCTACTAGAATAGATGGGATTGAGGAGCACAAGGAGGAGGTGTTAGCAATTCAGGGGACTTATCTAAAAATGGATAAGTCCCCTGGGCCAGATGGGATTTATCCTAGGATTCTCTGGGAAGCCAAGGAAGAGATTGCAGAGCCTTTGGCTTTGATGTCATCATTGTATATTGGAATAGTGCCAGAAAACCAGAGAATAGCAAATGTTGTCCCCTTGTTCAAGAAGGGGAGTAGAGGTAACCCTGGTAATTATAGACCAGTGAGCCTTACTTTAGTTATGGGAAAAGTGTTCGAAAAGATTATAAGATACAGGATTTATAATCATCTAGAGAGGAATAAGTTGATTAGGGATAGTCAACATGGTTTTGTGAATGGTAGATCGTGCCTCACAAACCTTACTGAGTTCTTTGAGAAGGTGACCAAACAGGTAGATGAGGGTAAAATGGTTGATGTTGCGTATATAGATTTCAGTAAGGTGTTTGATAAGGTTAGGATGAGATGTGAAGGCTTAGTTAGGGCGCTTGAGAGTGACAAGTTAGCTGGGAAAGACCTAGCTATCGGCTATTACACAAAATGCTGAGGCATGGGATTCAGGGTGGTTTCGCGGTTTGGATCAGAAATTGGCTAGTTGAAAGAAGACAGAGAGAGAGTGGTGGTTGATGGGAAATATTCATCCTGGAGTTCAGTTACTAGTAGTGTACCGCAAGAATCTGCTTTGGGTCCACTGCTGTTTGCCATTTTTATAAAGCACCTGGATGAGGGTGTAGAAGGATAGTTTAGTAAATTTGAAGATGACACTAAAGTCAGGAGAGTTGTGCATAGTGCCAAAGCATGTTGTGGGTTACAGAGGGACTTAGACAAGTTTCAGTGCTGGGTTGAGAGGGGCAAATGGAGTTTAATGCAGAAAGGTGTGAGGTGATTCTCTTTGGAGTAGCAACAGGAATAAAGAGAATTGGGCTAATGCTTAGATTCTTGGTAGCGTAGATGAGCATGTCCATGTACATAGATTCCTGAAAGTTGCCACTCAGGTTGATAGAGTTGTTAGGATGCACACTGTGTTTTACCTTTTATTAGAGGGATTGAGTTTTGGAACCATGAGGTCATGCTGCAGCTGCACAAAACTCTGGTGCGGCTGCACTAGGAGTATTATGTACAGTTCTGGTCACCGCATTATAGGAAGTATGTGGAAGCTTTGAAAGGGATTTAGAGGAGGTTTACTAGGATGTTACCTGGTATGGAGGGAAGATCTTATGAGAAAGGCTGAGGCACTTGAGGCTTCTTTTATTAGGGAGAAACAGTTTGAGAGGTGACTTAATTGAGACATATAAAATAATCAGAGGGTTAGATAGGGTGGACAGTGACAGCATTTTTCCTTGGATGGTGATGGCTAGCTCGAGAGGACATCGCTTTAAATTGAGGGGTGATAGATATAGGACAGATGTCAGATATAAGTACTTTATTCAGAGAGTACTGGGGTGTGGAACGGCTTGCCTACAACAGTGGTAGACTTGCCAACTTTAAGGGCATTTAAATGGTCATTAGATAGACATATGGATGAAAATGGAATAGTGTAGGTTAGATGGTCTTTTGATTGGTTTCATAGGGCGGCGCAACATTGAGTGCTCTGTTATGTTCTATATTCTATTGGTCTATTCAGAAGTCTAATAACAGAAGGGAAGAAGCTGTTCTTGAACCTGTTAGTATGTGTTAGGTTTTTGTATCTTCTGCCTGATGGAAGAGATTATAACCGGGATGTAAGGGGTCTTTGATGATGTTGGCTGTCTTTCCAAAGCAGGCAAAAGTGTACATGAAATCAGTGAATAGAGGTTGACTTGTGTGATGGACTGGGCTATGTTCAAAACTCTGTAGTTTCTTATGGTCCTGAGTACAGCTGTACCAAGCCATGATGCATCCAGAGAAAACACTTTTAATTTTGCATCTGTGAAAGTTGGTGATAGTCCTTATGGATATGCCGATTTCCTTAACCACCTGAGGAAGAAGAGCTGTTGTTGGGCCTTCCTGACCATCACATCAACATGGGTGGTCCATGCCAGAATGTTGGTGATCGTCACTCCTAAGAACTTGATGCTCCTGACCCTCTCCATCTCAATTGATGTAGATAGAGGCATGCCCTCCTCTTGCTTCCGGAAGTCAATGATCAACTCTTTAAATTTGCTGATGTTGAGGGAGAGATTGTTATCTATACATCATGCCACCAAGCACTCTATCTCTTTCCTGCATTTTGTCTCATCATTGTCTGATACCTTGCCTACCACAGTGGTGTTGCAGCAAACTTATGGATGGAATTCAGGCAAAATTTGTCCACAAAGTCATGGGTGCACAGGGATTAAAGTTGCGGGCTGAGTATGCAGCCTTGTGGGTCGCCTGTTTTGAGGATTGTTGTGGAGGAGGTGTTGTTGCCTAGCCTCACTGATTGTGGTCTGTGGGTCAGGAAGTGAAGGATCCAGTTACAGTGGATGGAGCAAGGGACTAGATCTCGGAGTTTGGAGATTAGTTTGGCTGGGATTATAGTGTTGAAGACAGAGCTTTAGCCAATAAGTAGAAACCTGACATAGGTATCCCTATTGACTAGATGTTCCGGGGATGACTATAGGTCTTGGGAGATGGTGCCTGCCATGAACCTGTTGCGCCAGTAGGCAGATTGTAACGGATAAAGGCAGGCTGGGAGGCTAGAGTTGATGTGGGCCATGACTAACCTCTCGAAGCACTTCATAACTATAGAGGTCAGAGCCACCAGACAGTAGTCATTGAAGTACATGCATTTGTTTTCTTTGGTACCAGGATTATGGTGGTCTTCTTGAAGGTAGGGACTTCAGATTGTCGCTAGGAGAGATGAAAGATATCAGCGAGTACTCCCGTCAGCTTGTCTGCACAGGATCTGAGTGCACAGCCAGGAACTACATGTGGACCACTTGCGTTCCATGAGTTCACTCTCAAGAAGGCTTTCTTGACATTTGCAGTAGTGACTGAGAATATAAGTGCATCCGAGGCTGTCGGGGCAGATGTGATTCACTGATCTTTTATTTTAACTGAGTGTAAAATGCATTCAGCACATCAGGAAAAAATGTATTTTTCTGCACTATTTTATTCTGTAGAAGAATTGGAAACAGAAGTTGTTAAGGCTAAGGACCAGTTCAGCCAGGCAGATGAGGGTGTCAGTGGAAGGGTACTGATTGGGATGACATGAGAGGAAGAAACGGAGGGCTTGGAAGCCTTCATGGTGGTGTATAGATGTGTATAGGGACTGCATGTCCATGGTGAAGACAAGGCGTAGGGGGCCGGGGAAAAGGTTTGGAGGATGTGAAGAGTATGTGTCGTGTCCCGAACATAGGTGGGGAGGTCCTGTACAAAGGGGGACAGGACGGTGTCAAGTTATACAAAGATGAGTTCAGCGGGACAGGAGCAGGCTGAGAATGTAAGACAGCAGAGGTCCTTTGCAGGTCTGGGAGAGTGTGGCCATGGGCAAGGACTGACTGCAGGGAGATTAGGTGGCTGCATAGGGCTGCAAATATAGAGTGGAGGATCCAGAAAAAGACTTGTTTCTGAAGGTTTCGGATTTGTAGTACATACTGGTTGTCCTGTTCAGGTCCAAATTGTGCTGGTCTGAACGTAGTCCAGAATCCATGCGGGATCAGTCGGTTCCATAGGCAGGCACTGAGGAAGGAGATGCAGTTGTGGAAGTGAGTTTGCTTCAGGACGTGGCTGAAGAGTTTCAGGGCAGAGGAGATGACCTGGGGTTTGGGGGGGGGGGGGGTTTGGGGGGAAGAGGTGAAATGAGAGAGAGAGAGAGACTCTGCACACTTGTTAATGAAGCCTGTGACAGAGGTGGCATACTCATCTAGGTTGACTGCTGAATTCTTGAATATGGGTGGTCCTTCAATTCCAAGCAGTCCTGCAGAAGCTCTTCTGCTGCCTCAGACCAGCACTGTACTACTTTCTATACTGGGTGCTCACATTTCAACTTCTGCCTGTAAACTGGACAGAGGAATATTGCATTGTGATCTGATTTTCCAAAGGACAGATGGATTTTGGAGCGGGAGGCATCTTTGATGGTTGTATAGTAATGCTCAAGGATGTTCAGCCTCCTGGTAGGACAGGAGACATGTCAATGGTATTTTGTAGCACTCTGTTGTAGTCACTGGCTACGATGAAAAAGACCTCAGGGTATTCTGTCACAACTGCATTTGTAGTGGTGTATACTTCATCAAGAGCACTCTTCACTTCCGAATGGGGTAATATGAAAACCGCTGTCAAGATAGCAGAGGTGAACTCACACAGCAGAGAGTAGGGATGGCATTTCACTGTTGTCAAAATCCAGGAACCAGGGAGGATTCTGTGTGATCCATGCTATATACCGAGAAATCTTTAGGTTGTAAGCCACGGTCAGGTTAGCAGGAGTGAGCCATGTTTCTGTAAGACAGAGCGCACAGCAGCCTCTCAGTTCCCTCTGGAAGATAAGTGTAGCTTTAAGTTAATCCATTTTGTTCTCAAGCTCTTGAGCATGCTCAATGACATGCTCATCCACTCCTCGATGGTAGAAAATTCTAAATATTCACCATCCTCTATGTGAACAAAGTCCACCTCATCTCAATCCTAAATGGCCCACCTCTTATTCTGAGACTGTATCCCCTGCTTCTACAATCCAAGGCAGACAAAACATCTTTTCTGATAATTTTTGATTTCAATGGCATAAAGGGTTATGGAGATAATGTGGGTAATAGGCATTGAGGTGTTCAGTCATGATAGTATTAAATGACAGAGTTGGCTTGACTGGCTGAATAGCCTATACCTGTTCCCAAGTTCCAACCTCTACTCTATCAAGACCTGTAAACAAAATTGTATGTTTCAGTGAGATTATTTTGCAAACCTTTAAACAGTACAGTTTACAGGCACAGTTTCCTCTATCTCTCCTTAAGAGACAGTCAGTTCCACCAGCCCAGGTATCCATCTGGTCAAGCTCTATTCCCTCTAGTCCCTCTGTCAGTGAGAAGACCAAAACTAACCACAGTACTCCAGGTGAAATTTCATCACCGATTTTTACAATTTCAGCAATACAACGTTATTCCCGTAATCAAATCCACTGCAATTAAAATCAGCATACTATTTGCAGTTCCTTGTTGCACCTGTCTATTAATTTTCAGTATCCATAACAAAGGAGAGCCAAGTCCCTTTGGACTTCAACATTTGTCAAACTTTCACTCAGAAACACTTCAATATTTGTCCAACCAAAGTTTTTCTAATTCAAGCTGGCTGCGGAATAGCAGTGCTTGTACAGTTTTTCCTTCTTTCACTGCTCATTTTTCTTACTTTAATCTAGAGCGAGTAGTGGAAGCATGTGCAGCATGGAGTTTGTGCAGCATGGAGGAGATTGAGTCACTGTGAAAGTGAGAAAGGTCCCCCAGTATCTGCGGTCATGCAAGTTGATAGGCTTGTTAAGGTGTATGGTGTGTTGGTTTTCATTAGTGGAGGATTGAGTTTAAGAGCCACGAGATTATGCTACAGCTCTATAAAGCCCTGGTTAGACCACACTTGGAATATTGTGTTCAGTCCTGGTTGCCTCATTAGTTGAAAGATGTGGAAGCTTTAGGGAGGGTGCAGAGGAGGTTTACCAGGACGCTACCTGGAGTGGAGGGTATGTCTTATGAAGAAAGGTTGAGGGAGCTAAGGCTTTTCTCATTGAAGTGAAAAAGGATGAGCGGTGACTTGATAGAAACATATAAGATGATGAGAGTCATTGATAAAGTGGTTAGCCAGAGACATTTTCCCAGGGCAGAAATGGCTATCTCAAGGGGTCATAACTTTAAGGTGATTAGAGGAAGGTTTAGGGGAGATGCTGTACATCCCTATGACTCCATGTTAGAGGTATGCTCTTTACACAGTGAGTGGTTGGTCGGTGGAATGCATTGCCAGCAGTGGTAGTACAGTCAGATTCATTAGGGACATTTAAGCAACACTTGGATAGGCACATGGATGATAGTAAAATTTAGAATGCATAGGTTAATTTGATCTTAGAGTAGGATAAAAGGTTGGCACAACATCGAGGGCCGAAGGGCCTGTACTGTGCTGAACTGTTCTATGTTCTATGTTTTATGAGCAGACAGCTCAAGGTCTCCCAGCCCATTGTGGATCAAGTCCTTGGGAATGCGAGGCCAACTTGACTAAACACTTCAGGACTGCAATGTTGAACTTGTAACTTTATTCCTTTATTTTTCCTGCTTTATAAGGAATGTAATGTTGAACTTTTAATTTTATTTATTTTCTTCACATTACACTCTTGTATCCCTGTGCTTGAGTATGTGACAATAAAATTGAAATCTAATTCTAATTCAAAGTGGACAAATTCACTTTTTCCAAGATTATATTCCATCCACTCTAGATACCAGATTCATAGCAATTTCATTGACTTTTACTGAAAACAAAAAATGCTGGAGATCACAGTGGGTCAGGCAGCATCCATGGAGAGAAAGCAAGCTAAATGTTTCGAGTCGAGATGACTCTGATCTAAGCTTGAAATGTGAGCTTGTTTTCTCTTCATGGATGTTGCCTGACCCACTGTGATCTCCAGCATTTTTTGTTTTTAGTACTAATTCCAGTGTCTGCAATAATTTGCTCCTACAGTACTGTCTTTTAAATAGCCAATTAAATGATCCAGTAAATCTTTCGATCGTATCAACAGCTATGAAGTCTAAAAACAGCATAACCTAACAGACCACTAGGCACTTACCTAGACATAGAAATGACAACTGCAAACCCAGCTTGTTCAACCTGCAAATTCCTCCTCACTAATTTCTGGAGGCTAGTGCCAACCCTGGGAGAGCTGTCTCACAGACTTGTCAAGTGGTAGCCTGACATAGTCATGCTCATCGAATCAAACCTGGTAGACAATGTCTCATACACCACCATCACCATCTCTGGATATGTCCTGCTTCACTGGCAGGATAGGCCAATCCAAGGTTATGGTACAGTTGTATACAGTTGGGAGGGATTTGCCCTTGGAGTCCTCAACACTGATTCCAGACACCATGAAGTTTCATGGCATCAGGATAGACGTGGGCAAGGAAATCTCTTGCTGATATACAACATACTAACTTCCCTCAGCTGATGAATTAATTAGAGTATACTCAATAGGGAAATCAGGAGGGCAAAAAGGGGACATGAGATAGCTTTGCCAAAGAGATTCTATACATACATTAAGGGCAATAGAGTAACTAGAGGAAGAAAAGGATCCCTTAAAGATCAACAAGGCAGTCTATGTGTGGAACCGCAGAGATGGGTGAAATACTGAATTAGTATTTTGCACAGTATTTACTGTGGAGAAGGATATGGAAGCAAGAGAACTTGGAGAAATAAACAGTGATACCTTTTTATTTATTGAAAAATGTTTTTTCTTACAAAATTATGTAGGTAAGTAGAAAAGATAATATAACAATCATATGTTACAAAAACATTAACAATAAACTACCTACTACTCTACAAAACAAACCAAAACCATCACAAAGGTATAGAACAGTCTTTCCACTTTACAATTCGATATATAGTTAAACTTAATGAATTAGATTAAATTAACTTCAAGTAAACCAACTTAAGTTAGATCAAATTAAATCAAATTAAAATACACCACTTGACGCACTGTCAGAGGGAGCATCAGTTATTATACCCATATTTATTCAGGCTTCCTCCCCACAAGGCCCCTGGGCCGCCAAATCCGGCCTTCACAGCTATACAATGGCGATACAGTATGGCTGACAAGTCCGTGTCTATGACTTAAAAAATGCTGCCACAGCTCATAAAACAGTTCCGTTTTCTGGTGCACCATATTCGTAAGAAAGTATAAGGGGAGGTGCTCCATCACTAATCTGCGCCACTTCTGTGAGACCTGGGGTTTTTTCTGAGATACAGCTCATTAAAATGTTCTTCCTTGCACAATACGTGAGAATGTTGAGTAGTCTTCCTGTGTTCATCTAGCGAAGGTAAATTCGGCAATCGCAGAAGAAGGGATACCGGACTTCAGTTCCTAGGACCCCCTCCAATTCATTCGCTATGGCACCCCAGTGCCAATGGATCTTGTGGCATGACCACAAACAATATGTAAACGTGCTGGTACTTGTTTTGCATTTAGAGCACCCTGAAGCTGCTCCTTTCTTAAATTTTGCTAACTGCTCTGGGGCCATATGGGCTCTGTGGAGAATCTTTAGTTGCAAGGCCTGCACTTCAATGCAAGTGGAGATCTTTTTCACATTCTCCCAGATATCCTCCCATGTTTCCAAGGAGACTTCTGCTCCCAATTCCTGATTCTAAACTCCATAAAGTCTTTCCATATTTTCCAAAGTGTCCCCTCCCTGTAGGATGGTATAGGGTACTGACTGAGAGAGTGCCTGCGAACTGAAACACTCTTCTCTCCACATCAAACTTATAGTGCTGAGCCAAGACCGTGGTCCCTTTCTATATGTATCCCTAATCTGAAAATAATGGAAGAGGTCCCTACTGGGTAGTCCATATTTGTGACTCAGCATGTCGAAAGACATCAAGACCTCTCCCTCAAGCACGTCTCCCAAATAGGAGACTCCCCTGGCCTCCCATGCTTCCATTGATCCTGGCCTAATTCCTGGTGTTCCAATGAAGAGGGTGAACAGTAAGGTCTTATGTAGATTACCCTCACCCTGCCGCGCCATTCCCCATGCTTTGACTGTGTTTATAACAGTCAGGCTTTTATATTGCTCAGCAGCAGATTTCATCCCATCCATAAACAGCAAATTAAGCAGGGGACACTTTGCCTGGGAGGCCTCAATGTCAAGTCATATCGACCTCAGATCCTTACACACCAAATCACTAATGTAAGACAATAAGGAGCTTATTTGGTATAATTTAAAGTCTGAAAGATCTACCCCTCCCATTCCCTATGGGAGTTGCAACTTGCCAAATTTAATGAGAGGATGCCTATGACACCAAATAAAAGATCCAAGCCAGCCATGCAGCATTCCCAGCACTTCTCTGGGCAACAACAACAGGAGCATTATCATGGGGTACAGTAGGCAAGGAAGAACATTCATTTTAATCAGAGCTATTTGACCTAACCATGACATTGCTAACCTCTTGCAGCATTAAAGATCTTGCTTTATCTTCTCAGACAACTGCACAAAATTGGCCCTGTATAGTTGGTGAAAAGTGGGGGTAATGAAAATACCCAAATACAGAAAACCTTTCTGTGACCACCAAAAGGGAAATAGGGTTCCCTCTTCCAGGTCAGGTATTCCCACCAGGTCCCCACGGGCATGGCTTCCGACTTTGTAAAATTAATTTTATATTTTGAGGAAGTGCCAAATAAATTAATCTTTTGTATTGGCCAGGGCATAGACTTTGTGGGGTCAGCCAAAAAAAGAACATCATCAGCATAAGAGTGATTTTATGCTCTCCCATTCCTACCGCTGAGGCAATTATTTTAGTCCTTCCAAATAGCCTTCCAACCAGTAGTTCGATTACTAAAGTGAATAGAGGATAACTAAAGCGAAGGAGGATACCCTCGTCAGCTGCCTCTCTCAATGCTAAGGTTATTTGATGTTATGCCATTCGTAAGGACTGCGCCATAGGGTCGCTATACAGCATTGCCACCCACCTGGCAAAGCCCCTCCCTCCACCCCCAAGGGCAAAACATTCCAGGCTATTAAAAAGATATGACCATTCCACCCAGTCAAACGCCTTTTCTGCATCCAAGGAGACCATCAAACCAGGATTGACTTCTGCTGACATACCTGTACCATATTCAACACTCTCCTGATATTGTTAGAACAACTGCAACCCTTAATAGGGCTTGTCTGGTTCTCATTTACGATAGAGGGCAGGACCTTCTCCAATCTCAACGCTAGCATTTTAGACAGGATCTTAAAGTCGATTTCAGCAACGAGGTAGGTCTAAATGAGGCATAGTCCTCAGGATCTTTCCCTCTCTTAAGATTAAGAGAGATATTGGCTTTCCTAAGAAAGGGCAGAGGGCTGTCCTGGCTGTATGGGTGGTTGCACATACCCAATATTGGCTCAGCCAATTATGAACTCCTTATAGAACTTGCTCGGAAATCCATCCATGCCCGATGTTTTGCCACTTTGGAGCTGCCTTACCGCCTCTTGTATCTCTTAAGGGCGCTTTCAAAAGAGAAGCTTGCTCTTCAGTTATACTTGGGAGATCCAAGTTCTCAAAAAAAGGATTCCATCCTTGCTAGCCCATCCTCACAACCCTCCGACTGGTATAGCACTGCATAAAATTTCCTAAATATTGCATTAATCTTTTTAGATTCACAGGTGATAATACTCTCCCTAATGGACATAATGGATTGTGAGCAACTCTTCTTCCTGGCCAGATATGCCAAGTATCTACCTGGCTTATCACCATATTTAAGTAATCATTGCTTCGTGAAGGAGACCTTTCTCTTCGCTACCTGGGTGAGTATTGAATTCAGAGCAGTCCGGACAGCCGTGACTTGCTGTAACTCAGTCACAGTCATAGTACGCTAATTTGGCTGCCTTCAGTCAGGCCTCTCGTATACACTGCTGCTCTTCTCTCTGCCTCTTCCTGGTTGCTGAGTATGAAATAATTAAACCCCTTAAATAAGCCTTGATGGTCTCCCAGAGCATCAATGGGTTATTGGCTGTACCTGAGTTAATGGCCCAGAAAGTTTTAAATTCCCTTGTGAAGTATTCAATAAATTTGCTATCTTTCAAAAGAAATGGATCCATGCGCCAATGCCATATATCTATTCTATTATCCCTGAAATTAACATCCAAGTACATTGCCGCATGGTCTGAAATGGCTATAGGATAGTACCGAATCCATACAGATTGAAAGAACATATCGATCCTTGTGTGGCATTTATGCAGGTTGCAGTAAAAAGTAAAATCCCTACCACTAGGGTGGAGACATCTCCACACATCCACCAACCCAACTCCCCACACAAGTCCACCAACTGTTTGGATTGCGGGGAAATACCCAAGAGACCCCTTGGCATCCTATCCACCTCGGGATCCATGAAACGATTGAAGTATCCCCCTATGATCATATGACGCATCCCAAGAGCCATCAATTTAGGGAATGCATCAATTAAGAACTTAAGGGGATGTGCCGGGATGCAATAGACATTCAAGATGCCATATTCCTCCCCATGTACTAAGGCTTTGAGGATAACAAACTGCCCATGTACATCCTTAATTTGATTTATTACCTGGAATGGGAAGTTCCTCTGTATTAATAAAGCCACTCCTCTGCTTTGAGAATTGAAAGAAAAAAAAACCCTGCCAAAGCCTCCCTGCTGTAATTTTAAATGTTCTTTATCATTCAAATGTGTTTCTTGTAGCAAAGCAATATCAACCCTCTTCTTTCTGAGATTCAAGAGCACCTTGTTTCTTTTGACTGGCAGATGACTCCCCTTTATATTCCAGGTGCACCATCTAAACGAGCAACTAGCTATAATTGTCTAAAGCAGCCCACGGCGCAACCCCCCTCCCCCCCTCACTAGCGAGAGGAAGAAGCCTACTCATATTGCATCGATTGGAGACAAAACAGCACTTATAAAATCTAAAAACTGCCGCTACAGACACTACCAAAAAAAACTAACCACTACTCTTAAATTAAACAGAAAACAAATAGTTGGAGATTACCCCCCTTCCAATAGGGGGCACTCATCCTACTCCCTCATACCATCATGGCTCCTTCCAGCTAGAGCCACGCCTCAAACCCAAGTAATACAAAAACAAAGAAAACCTACACTTTACACACATGGAAATTAAATGTGAGCATTCAACCCATCCCCTCCAGACATCAACCCCACTTGTCTTTAATAAAAAATATGACCACCCCATGCCCAAAGAGAACAAAAGGTTATAGCAGGAATTAATAAAAAAGGGAAAGAAAGAGAGACAAAAAAGGGCCACCCCCAACTCCACAGATTATCAGAACAATGCCAGGCATATAAAATAAACATCCAAGAGAGCAAAGGATATGCTATTGTCCATAATTATTTTTTTGACCAAGTCAGTCTATTTTAAAGAGTCTAGGAAATCCCTTGCTTTCTCTGCTGAGTCAAAATTGTAAACAGACCCTCCATGGCTGAAGCGCAGCACTGCCGGGTACCTCAGAGTATTGAATGTTCAGGTCTCTCAACCTCTTCTTGACTTCATCAAAGGATTTCCTTTTTCTAATTACAGCCACAGAAAAGTCTTGAAAAACCATAATGTTTGAGCCCTTGTACCCCAGGGTCTGTGAGTCTTTTCCCAGCATTCTAGAGGCTTCCATAATCATTTGCTTCTCCTTATAGCACTGGAGTCATGCTAGGACCAGGTAAAGGCACTGATCCAACCTGGACCTGCGCTTCGCGATCTCGTGGGCCTGCTCTCCTCGCAGCTGGCTTGACTCAAATCGTAGTCCCAGAAGCTGCAGGAGCCATTGCTCCAGGAAGCTGACCTAATTCTCACCCTCTTCGCATTCCAGGAACCCGATTATATGTACATTCTTTTTTCAACCTCAATTCTTAAGGTTGTTGACCTGGTCTAGCAAGGCATGCACTTGGCTTTCCAGCATTTGGATCCGCCCCTCCAAGTTTTCCGCCATGGTCTCTGACACTGCGGTCCTCTGTTCACCCACCTCCATGCATTGATCAAGCTTTTGGATCCCCTGCTCATGCTTTTGTAGCACAGCAGAGATCGGTTCCAGTGTCGACTCGATTTTCTCTTGGAGTTTTACGAACTCCGAGATTAAGTTCTGCTGTTCCAGTGGGTTCAAAAGCTGGAGTTAGTGCTGTGGCTCGAGCGTGTCCGATACTGTGGGGAGTGCTCTGCTTGCTGCAATCCTTGTGATCCCTTTCCTTCAGTCATCTTCTTCTTCTTTCCAAAACGTTAAAGTTAGTGGTTAAAGGTTCTTGGGACTTTATTTTACTTTAATTTCCTGATTTTTCTTATAAGTAGCTAGTGAGCAGAGGGTGAAAGTACCATTTTACTTGGATTATGGTGCAGAGCTCAGCACAACATACCTAGCAGATCGCTGCCATCTTGGATCCTCCCCAAACAGTGATATCTTAAGAAATGTCCATATTACAGAGGAGGGACTGATACCTTAAAATGCATAAACTTGAATAAATTCCCAGGACCTGATCAGATGTATTTGTGGGAAACTAGGGAAATGATTGCTAAGCCTCTTGCTGAGATATTTGTGTTCTCAATAGCCATGGAGAAGGTCCCAGAAGACTGGAAGGTGGCTAATGTGGTGCCATTATTTCAGAAAGGTGGTAAGGAAAAGCCAAGGAACTACAGATCAGTGAGCCTGACATCAGTGGTAGGTAATTTGTTGGAGGGGATTCTGAGGGACAGGATTCACATGTATTTGGAAAGACAAATACTGATTAGGGATAGTCAACATGGCTTTGTGATGGGAAAATTGTATCTTACTAACTTCATTGAGTTTTTTGAAAAAGTGACAAAGAAGATTGATTAATATTGTGAACTTGGACTTCAGCAAGGCATTTGACAAGGTTCCACACAGTAAACTGGGTTAGCAAGATTAGATCACATGGAATCCAGGGACAGCTATCCATTTGGATACAAACTTGGCTCGAAGGTAGGAGACACAGAGTGGTAGTGGAGAGTTTTTTCTCGGATTGGAGGACTGTGACCAGTGGTGTTCTCCAAGGATTGGTGCTGGGTCCACTGTATTTTGTTATCTATACAAATCACTTGGATGTGAATATAGGAGGAATGGTTAGTAAATTTGCAGATGACACCAAAATTAGTGGTGTAGTGGACAGTGAAGAAGGTTATCTCAGAGTACAACAGGACCATGAGCAGATAGGCCAAGGAGTGGCAGATGGAGTTTAATTTATATAAATGTGAGGCATTTGTATTTTGGTAAGGCAAGTTACGGCAGGACTTATACACTTACTGGTAGCATTCAGGGAAGTGTGGCCAAACAAAGGGACACTGGAGGGGTTGTGGGGGGGAGGTGTGGGTAGCTTTATAGTTCCCTGAAGATAGAGTCACAGGTAAACAGGGTGGTGAAGAAGGCATTTGGTACTCTTTCCTTTATTAGTCAGTGCACTGAATATAAAAATTGGGATGTCATGTTGTGCTCATACGGGACGTGGTTAGGCCACTTTTGGAATACTACGTTCAAATCTGTTCTCCCTGCTCTTGGAAAGACGTTGTTAAACTTGAAAGGATTCAGAAAAGATTTACAAAGTCTGACTCGGGGTTGGAGGGTTTGAGCTATACGGAGAGGCTGAATAAGATGGGGCTATTTCTCTGGAGTATCAGAGACTGAGGGGTGACCTTATAGAAGTTTACAATATCATGAGGAGCATGGATGAAGTGAATAGCCAAGGTCTTTTTCCCAGGGTAGGGGAATCCATAACTAGAGAGCATAGGACTTTAAGATGACAGCGGAAAGGTTTAGAAGGGACTTAAGGGGCAACTTATTCATGCAGAGGGTGGCGCGTGTATGGAATGAGCTGCCAGAGGAATTGGTGGAGGCTGGTACAATTACAACATTTAAAAGGTACCCGGATGGATATATGAATAGGAAAGGTTTAGGGGATGGTGGTCAAATGTTGGCAAATGGGACTAGATTAATTTAGGATGTCTGGTTGGCATGGACAAGTTGGACTGAAGGGTCTGTTTCTGTGCTGTAAAGCTCTATGATTTATGACTCTATAATAAGTACTTTTCCATGTTGAACTTGGAGGAAGCATTTTGGGTGCAAACTACTCTGATAGTGGATTTCAATGTCCACCATCAAAAGTGGTTTGGCAACGGGACTACTAAGCGATCTGGTTGAGTCCTAATGGATATTTTTGCTAGACTGGTTCTTTGCAGGTGATGAGGGAATGAACAAGAGGGAAAAACACACGTCATCTGCACCAAAATACAGCAGATCCATCTGTCCAACACAAGTATAAAGAGTGACCACGAGACAGTCTTTGTGGACACAGAATCCTGCCTTTACGTTAAGAATACCTTAAACTGCATTGTGTGGCACTATAACCATGCTATATCATTGTGCTAAATGGTATTCCTGATGAAGGGCTTTTGCCCGAAACATCGATTTTCCTGCTCCTCGGATGCTGCCTGAACTGCTGTGCTTTTCCAGCACCACTCTAATCCAGAATCTGATTTCCAGCATCTGCAGTCATTGTTTTTATCTAGACTTCAAATAGTTCTAGCAACTCAACACTACCCATCCATTAGCCGCAGCAGAATTGTACTCCAACACAATCTGCAACCTCATGGCCAACATATTCCCCCGTGCTTCTATTACCATCAAGCCAGGAGATCAACCCTGGATAAGTGAAGACTGCAGGGGCCATGCAGCAGCAGCACCAGGCAGACCTAAAAATGAAGTGTCAACCTTGTGAAACTACTAAACATAATTACTTGTGTGCCAAACCACAAAAGCGGCTCATGTTAGACGGACCTAAGCAATTCCATGATCAACCGATCAGATCTAATTTGATTTAGATCAGAATTTGAAACAATCTTCAGCCAGAAGTGCTGAGTGGATGATCCATCTTAGCTTGCTTTTGAGGTCCCCAGTATTACAGATGTTAATCTTCAGCCAAATCTATTCACTCCATATGAGATTAAAGGGATGGCTGAAGGTCCTAGCTACTACAAAGGCTAAGGGCCCTGACAACATTTCAGCAATAGTACTGAAGACTTATGTATGTGCCCTAGCCAAACTGTTCCAGTGTACAGCTATAACAATGGCATCCACCTGATAGTGTGGAAAATTGCCCAGAATTTTCCCAAAAGCAGGACAAACCCAAACTGGGCAACTACTATCCCATCAATTTATGCTCAATCTTCAGTAAAGTGATGACAAATGTCATTGAAAGTGTGATCATGTGTTACTTGCTCAGTAACCTGCACACCAATGCTCAGTTTGGATTCTGCCAGAACTATTTGGTCCCTGACCCCATTAAAGTCTTGGACAAAAGATGAACAAAAGTGATGAATTCAGAGTCAACTTGAGAGTTACTGCCTTGGACATAAAGATAATATTTGACTGAATGTGGCATCAAGGAGCCTTAGCAAAATTGGTGTCAAATGGAATCATGAGGAAAGATCTCTGCTGGTTGGAGTCATAACTGGCAGAAAAGAAGATCGTTGTGCTTGCAATTGCTCGCGGTCAATTATCTCAGCTCTAGGTCATCTCAGCAGGAATTCCTCAGGGATAGTTTCCTATGTCCAACTATCTTCAGCTTCTTCAATGACTATCCCTCCATTATAAGATCAGAATTGAGAATGTTTGTTGATGATCACACAATGTTCAATACCATTTACAGATATCGCAGCAGCTCATGTCCAGCAGCTCAACATTCAGGCCTTGAGAGGACAAGAGACAAGTGACATTCACACCACATAAATGCCAAACAATAACTGTCTCAATCAAGAGAGATCTAACAACTGCCTTTGACATTCAATGGCGTTACCATCACTGAACCTCCATTTTCAACATCTTGGGGATGTTATGATTGGCCAGAAACTGAATGGCACCAGCTATATAGATATGGTGTCAACAGAGCAGGTCACAGGCTAGGAATGCTGTCCTCATTCACAAAGCAAGTGTTCAGAGTGTGATGGAATACTTCCCACTTGGCTGGATGACAGCAGCATCAACAACTGTCAAGCTTGATACCATCTAGGACAAAGTAGCTCATTTGATTGCCATTTCTATCCACAACCTTTAATAATCCCTTCCTTCAGTGTCAACGCACATTAGCAGCAAGTGTATCATCTACAAAATGCACTGCAGAAACTCACTAAAGCTCCTTCGATAGCACTTTCCAAACCATGAACACAACCATCTTGAAGGACAAGGGCAACAGTTAGAAGGGAACATCACCATCTTCAAGTTCCACTCCAAGCCATTTCCATTCTGACTTGGAAATATATTGCTGTTCCTTCAGTGTTGCTGGGTCAACATCCTGAAATTTCCAGCCTGACAGCATGTGGACTGTGCAGTTCAAGATGGCAGCTCACCACCACCTTTTTTAGGGTAATTTAGGGTGGACTATAAACAATGGCCTAGCCAGCAATGCCCACATCCCATAAAAGAATTTGGCAATGAACTGTGAGGTATTACTGCTTGTACTTTCAAAATTATTTAGATGAGTACAATTTAAACCGAACTTATGGCTTTGTAGACATGTTATTATATAGTTACAAATATTTTTGAAAACATTACAACTATATTGAGGTAAATGATAATCATTATATTAAAAGCATTTTTATCCAAACACAATATAATTGCCAATTTAGTCAATGACAGACAGTGAATTATTTTCTACATCTTGGATTTTAATTATCATCATAATGCATGACTTACCACCAAAGCAAACTGCAACAACGCTTTTCTCCATTTGACTCAAACTTGAAGAAATGGTGATGGAGTGGTAACATAACTGGTCTAGTAATCTAGAGGCACAGGTTAATGATCTGCAAACACAGATTCAAAGCTCACAACAGGTGCTGGTAAAATTTAAATTCAATTTTTATCATCTGGAATTTGGCTCACTGACACCATTTAAGGAAGGAAATCTACCTTCCTGACCCACAGTGGCCTATACGTGACTCCAGGCACACAGTAACGTATTTGGTTCTTAACTGTCTCTGCCATTCAGGTGAAAGGCAATTCAGGGTGGATGACACCAGCATCACTCAAGTCCTATGAAAGGATGAAGACAAGAAAAAGGTATATATCATGGACAAAAAGTGGAATGGGGTGAATTTAAATAATGACTGCTTTTCCCTTCTAATCCAAGAAAGTGAGGCGTTATTACTTTTTCTTACTAAGGTAGGCAAAAGGACTCCCTCCCCATCCCCCAGTTATTGAATACCAATTTTTGAAATAAACCTACAACAAAAAGTATGAGATAGGTCAAGAGAAACGTAGTGCCAAACATTTAAGGGGATATTCCAGAAAGCACAGAACAAATATATACCAACAAATAAGAAAAGGCCACATGATAGAACCTCGAAATGTGTGGTTAACTAAAAAAAATCAAACATATGATCAAAAAGACATACAATTCTGCAAAGATTGTTGGCAGGTCTGAAGATTGGACAGAATATAAATATCAAAGAATTACTAAAAGATTAACAAGAGGGACGGAAAAATTAGAGTTTGAGAGAAAGTTGCCAAAAATTTTAAAAATTAAAAAAGTTTCTTAGATATTTAAATGAGAAAGAGTTAACAAAGTAAGGGTTGGTCCAGTAGAAAATGAGCCTGGAGAGTTAGTTGTGGAAGATAGAGATGACAGTGGAATTAATCAATTCTTTTGCATCAGTCTTCATTAAAGAGGATACAAGTCACTTTTAGAAATAGCTGGAAATCTGGAATTGAAAGGGAGGAAGGAATTCAAGTGAATTACAATTATCAGGGAAGCAGCCAATATTGATGTGCGTCTAAGGTAATTGCAAACTGGGTGAGGTCTACTCTGGGTTTGGTGATTCACTCTGACCAATCCCGTGCTATACCATGCAGGATAATCTCTGAGAATGTTGCGCTTTTCAGGAATACAAACACCTATGTACAGGGCAAGGGTGGACCTGCCTCATCAGCCCAGACCAGGAAAAATATTTTGACAGGATATCACACACCTACATGTGGGGAATAATCTTCAAATGAGCTATCAGGGTGGATTCCACATTTGGATCCATCTGCTCTACAGCAACATCACGAGTGCGTTTTCAATCAATGGGTGGGAATCAGAAAGCTTCCCAATCAGAACTCTCCATTGTGAGTAAAAACCAGGTAATCAGGTGCAAGATACTCTCTCTGTTGTACTTGGTGCAAGTCTGATCCACTCCCAAACCTGCGCCACTGCACTCATCTGAGCCATCTTCCATTTCATCCGGAGTTCTAAGAGGGACCATGTCCACAGAGACACCATGCCTTTTGCTTGGATACCTATTGCCACCCTTATCCTGATGGTCACCCTTTGTGTGCAACCACATCAAGCTGTGTGTAAACCTTGGTACACAAACACCAAGTATCATTGCATACTGAGGATCTATCTGTCCCCGATTTTATGAAGAATGGGACTGGCCTCGGCACTGTGGCATGCTTGAAGTAGTTGGACTGTTCCATATGACTGTCTTTTATGAATAAATTTGCAAAGAGAAACATCTTTGACCACAAGTCCATCAAAAAGTGGTTAATACATAGAGTCCTCGAGACCCTATCAGGGATCCTATAGGTGGATCCTATCAGGTTGTTCGGGAGCAGACTGTAAAAGTTGTTTGGCAGAATGCCTCATTATCAGACTTTCTAACAAGCACCAAGACATTGTTTGGCTGATGGTGAGAAGGGATACTACCTGTGATATCTTTCATATATGCCTGGACTCTGCACCATAGCGCACTGCCCTCAAAGCAAATGTGATGGATAGAAACTGTCTTACATCTCCTTCTGGTTTGTGCCTCTGCAAAGGAAGAGAGATGCAATGGTTTTTGTCAAGATTTGCCCTAAGCAGCTCAGTGATGGAGGACTCTGTTCCCTGTGACACACACACACACACACACACACACGAAAGACCCACTTTGTCTGCCTGAAACTTCTTGGTCTTCTAGTGCTGCAGTGTTGCAGGCTGGCATATTCCAAAATCAGGACTACGTGCTCCGGGTCAGTCTAAAGCTTTGTGCAGCTGCTGGCAAGGCGAAGTGGAGGAAGACCACCATCGAAGGTCTTTCAATTAAAGTACAATGGGGGTCTGTTCAGTTATTGGACCCACCTGATGCCTTAAACATATGTAAATAGTATCTTGCATAAGTAAGAAATGCCTCGAGTTTGTTGGAACTGTTGGGAGAGTCATAGAACATAGAACTGTACAGCACAAAACAGGCCCTTCAGCCCAAGATGTTGGGCCGACCACTGATCCTCATGTATGCACCCTCAATAGGTAGTCAAACTCCAATATTTGTTTCCTCTCCACAGGCAAAGATATTACAGAATCAAATTGCATTAGTGATTATATTTATTAAAAATATTTATATCCAAGGTGTATTTTTGAAACAAAAACAATGTTTTAATTTATTAAACCTTGCTAGATTTGGGGAAGGTTCCTTTAGATTGGGAAATAGCTAACGTAATTTTTTTATTCAAAAAGGGAGGCAGAATGAAGGAAACTGCAGACCAATTAACTTTACATCTGTCATAAGGTAAATGTTGCAAGTATTACTAAACACATTATAACAGGCATTTGGATATGTTCAAAACAATCAGGAGGACCCAATATAGATTTGTCAAAGGGAAATTATGTTGAACTAACTTAGAGTTCTTTGAAGAAGTAACTTGTGTTGTAGATAAAGGGAAACTAGTGGATGTTTTGATTAGATTAGATTACTTACAGTGTGGAAACAGGCCCTTCGGCCCAACAATCCACACCAACCCGCCGAAGCGTAACCCACCCATACCCCTACATTTACCCCTTACGGGCAATTTAGCATGGCCAATTCACCTAACCTGCACATCTTTGGACTGTGGGAGGAAACCGGAGCACCCGGAGGAAACCCACGCAGACACGGGGAGAACGTGCAAACTCCACACAGTCAGTCGCCTGAGGCGGGAATTGAACCTGGGTCTCTGGCGCTGCGAGGCAGCAGTGCTAACCACTGTACCACCGTGCCGCCCACGTGTATTGTACTTAAATTTCGAGAAGGCATTTCAAAAGAGGCCACATCAAAGGCTATTGCACAACATAAAAGCTCAAGGTACAGGGGTAACATATTGGCATGAAAAGACAGGAAGGCTAACAGGAAGCAAAGAGGAGGAATGTGTCTTTTCAGGCTGGTAGGATGTGACAAGTGATGTGCAATAGGGGTTGGTTCTGGGCCCTCAACTCTACAATTTATGTAAAGTTATTTGGATGAAGGGCTCTGAGGTACAGCAGCTAAATTTGTTGATGACACAAAGGTAGGTAGGAAAATGAGATATAAAGTGGACATAGGGAGCCTACAAAGGGATATAGATTCATAGTATTATACAGCACAAAAATAGACCTTTTAGCACGCACCAACCAGATATCCTCAATTGATCTAGTCCCATATCTGCCTAAACCTTTCCTATTCATGTACCCCTCAAGTTGCCATTTAAATGTCTTAATTGTAGCCACCTCCACCAACTCCTCTGGTAGATAAATTGAGTATGCATGCAAAGATCTGGCAAATGGAGTACAATGTAGGAAAGTGTAAAATTGTCAATATTGGCAAAAATGATTTTAAAAAAGCATATTATCAAAATGGTGAGAAGTTGCAGAGCTATACAAATATCATGTAGTCCTAGTGCACAAATCTCCAAAGATTAGTATGCAGGTACAGCTAATAATCAGGAAAGCTAGAAGAATGTTGTAAAATTGCAAGGGGAATTGAGTGCAAGAATAGAGAGGTTAAACTTGAGTTATCCAAACTATTGCTGAGATGACTTCTGGAGTAGTGTATACAGTGCTAGTCACTGTACTTTCAGAAGTATGTTAATATGCTGGAAGCTATTCATAGTCTGTAATTAGCTAATTGCTTTATATAGCTTGACATGCCAGGCCTGTATCCTCTGGAGATTAGAAGAGTTTGAAATGACTTAATTAAAACATACAAGATCCAGTGGGGATTTGACTTAAACTTCGATTGTCTCAGGATAAAATTCTAAAACTTTGGAGAGTCAATGGCCTAGTGGTATTGTTGCTAAACTGTTTGAATCCTGCCACAACAGGTGTGGAATTTGAATTTAATAATCATCTAGAATTAAGAGTCTAATAATGACCAATGTTATGATGATGTGTGTATACCTTTAAGAGAGTTAAAAGCAGCAGACCTATCGGACCCAGCACCAAGTGTACTCAAAAATGGTAACATCGTAACTGAGTCGAACTACTCGATTAATTCATTGCTTGGAGACAAAAACAAATTCGAATTCGGCCAATCAGTTTAAGTTATACCCGAAATATACCAAACTCCAGTCAAGTTTGAATTGAGTATATTGACAATCCTAAAAGCCAATGACACAACCCAATGCTCTACAGTGTAAGACCGGGGAAAACTGAACAGTTGAGAGGAGATCTACCACGTCCTATCATGCAAGAGACTGCTTGAAAAAATCTCTCTCTTAAAAGTCCCTTTTCATTCAGTAACCTGTTAAGCAGAAATTCCCAACAAGAATAAAAGACGACACGGGAAGATCCGAAGATAAGAACCTACAGCTGCCTGGTTTTGAGATAAGAAGTGTTGTTTTGTAAATTTTAATTGGGAGTTTTAACGAACTAATATTATCGAAGGGAGGCTAAAAGATAGGTTAGAGAAAGAAATTGTAAATAGTAGTAGGTTAATTATTCTCTGTTATAATTTAAGAAATAAAGTTGTTAACTTTTACTTTAAATAGTTCTTAGCCATTTCATTTTTACAGATTACTGCATGGGATAAATCTTCTCTGTTTTGCTGGTTTTAAATTAACCAGGAGGTCTTACCCTGTGTCGTAACACCATGTCAGAAGAAAAACATCAGGTTCACGAATGTCTTTTCGGGAAGGAAACTGCCATCCTTACCTGGTCTGGTCTACTTGTGATTCCAGATCCATAGCAATGTGGGTTTGACTCTTAACTGCCCTCTGGGCAATTAAGGATGGGCAACAAATGCTGCCCGAGCCGGCGATGTCCTCATCCCATGAATGAATTAAAAAACTTCAAGGCCTGTAAACACTTACAACCTGCATAGCATATAGTGTTCCTGACTCTACTGGACAGTTCCTCCTTTTTAAACCCTACACTTCTTGTACCTGTGTTCACTTAAGCATTTCATTTTTTTCCTTGGGGTTAGTAAGTAGTAAAATTTCTTTCTTTCACACAAGAAAATGTTGTAGTCTGTTCTTTAACTACTGCTGTTTTAATAAATATGTTATAGCTATATTTGTTGTGATCAACCAGGAGGGAGTTAAAAAGAATGGAACTGATTAAACCTTTCTCATTCAGTCATGGCACCCTGCAACTCTCCAAGGTATTGGCAAAATCCTTGAATTCTGGTATCATTTGTATCCTCTACTTAAAGTATGCCTTCAGCTATCATGGTTAAAAGCTCTGGAATTCCCTCGCCAAACCCCTCTGCCTCATTATCCTCTCGAACAAAGTTTCTAAAAGCCTACTTCTTTTACCAAGCTTTTGGTCATTGACTTTAAAGTCTCCTTACACAGCTCAAGATCAAAATTTGTTTGATAATGTTCCTGTGAATAAGCATAACCTATCATATATCATCACAGGTAATTCAAATCTTTGAACAGACCCCAACAATCATAAAATTCTTTTCCATGCCTACAATTGAGTATATTGCTGGTGCTGCTCTCTTAGGAGAACAGAGTCTTAAAAGATAAAGAGATTACTAAACCAGACAGGAGGTGTATTTGATGTACTAGATTTGACAAAAAATCAGCTCTTGAAGAATTTTGACACAACTAGTGTCATGAACAATGAGAATCAATCCTTCTCTCAGTAATATTGCTGGATGCGTTCAGGGAAAAACTATAAACCCTCAGATGCAGGGCAAATCGGCTTCTGAACTTACTTATGCCCTTCTCCATAAGAACTGTTAACAAGAGCCGATATATAAATGAGAATGGGGTCATTGTTGTGAATGACTTGTATGAAATTTTTCAGGAAATGAGCAGTGCCCAAAATGAACTTGCGGATGAAATTTTCTGCTTGGACAATAAAATGAAAATCAAGCATCTTGGTATGTTTCACTACGTCACAAGTGCTATTTAAATGAAAATTGTTTTTGCATCAATTAGCATATTATAGCTCATCCTTTGCTTTATAAGGATTTAGTCACAGATTTAAATACACACATTACATTTAACCTCTCATCAATATCCATTCAGGTTTGATTCCATTTATAGTAATAATCAGATCTTAGATATTTATGAACATAAAAATAGGTAGATCATAGGGCCTCTTGAGTTTATTCCACAATTCAAAATGATTTTTATCATCATCTTCTGCCTCAACTTCACTTCCCAGATGGTTTGTCTTATCCTTTGCTTTAATGAGACCAAAAGTCTATTGATCTGAGTCTCAACTATACTAAATCAGCACTCTTCTTCTTCTTTGGAAATAGTTAAACGCCTTTGGAAATGCTGTGCAGAACATTTTACTTCAAAATAATCTTGAAATGAAATATACACTTTCCTATACTGGGTCATAACTGACACAGAAGTAATAGTGTCCTGTAGTGTCAGGATTATGATTCTTGACATGATGGGACTTGAACCATAACTGATTAGGGCATGCTCATACATTTTATATTTTTAGATTTTGCATTAGTGGAGGAGATAAAAAGGAAACATCAAAAATTTTAATGTTCCAGGTTTTGTGTGTGATTAGTTTACTTGCCTCCAGAGAATGCATCTATCGATAATTCTTTTCAAAGTATCCATAATGTTAAAGATAATAAATGCATAATATTAAATAAACATACTAAATGCATCTTTCCATGTTTATCAGTATATGAAATGATTGGTATAAGTTTGAATTTTTATGGAAGAGAGGGCTAGAAAGAGTGAAAAAATCATTTGGTCAAAAGACAAATCACAAAATGTGAATCAGATACTTAAACATTTTCATTTATTTGTCAATTAAATCATTAAAAAGGTTTTCCAAGACTATTTGAATAACACTGAAAGAAATAATAACAATCATTTCAATTTTAGAATTCAATTATCTTGACTTTATACTTTAATATTACTACCATTAATAGATAGGAATAGAATTTCTAGAAGCTATTGAGCAGAGGCTTTAATAATATAAAAAGTTCTCAGTTGCTAGATGGTTGGCATAGTTTTAGTTCCACATGATACATTACTAGAAAATTTATATCCAGATAATTTAAATATGTCCATTGAAACAGCTTATACATAAAATTATTTATGAAGATATATTTCTAATGTTTATCCCAATTTCTGAAATGAGTATCTGCAGGACTGAGGCAACATTACTTTTACCTCCCATCCAGTTTTAACAAAATTACTTCTGTAATCTTATCCAATGCTTAATATGTTTTGTTCTCAGAGAAAAACTATTTTACCACAGCCACAATATGCTTCTTCTTCTCGGACACAAATGGTTCAGAGCCTGGTTTTCTGTGCTTGCGCCGATTCAATTCCCTGAAAGAAAAGTGAGCTTGTAATGAGCTATAATAAACATGAATATACTTCCGTAACTGCAACAAATTGTGACAAGTTATTTTAAAGAGATCAAAAGTTATACATAGAAAAGTCTACTTTAGTTTATCAATTAAAACAAACAATAATGTCTTGACTGGTGAAATGACATTCTACAAGTGCCAACAGAAATCTTGTGGAATGTGATGGTTAATGGGATTGTGCAGTATGAATACTTCCCGCAAACAGTTATCACAAACCCATATCAAGCCCCATCCTAGCTTCTTTCTGCAAAGACTAGCCAATGTCTTTTTCTTATAAGCATCTATCCTATCAAATCCCTCCATACAGAAGGCATTTCTACTTGAGGATATACAAAACCAGAGATGATAAATATAAAACGGTCACCAGTAAAATAAGAATATAGGAGAAAATTCCTTACTCAACAACATCACAGATATGGTCCTTGCTACCACACAATGGCTGAGAGTTTAGCAGCTATATTTGGCTCAGTAAAGTATGGTGTAGGGACTGCTGGTGAGAGGAAGCCTGTTTAAAGTAGTAGGAGGCTTGTTCAGAGTACAAATCAACAGCAACACTAATCCATGAGACTGATTAGCTTGTATTCTGTAGAGGTCTATATCTTGCTACGCAATATTTAAAAAATTTAACTTGCTTTATTCCAATTTTTCATACCTCAATGTTTTTTGGCCTACTGGTACCAGACTGACCACTTGAAGTGGGAATTGAAACCGCAGTTAAATTGAAAGCCCATAATATAAAAATCAGTGTGGTCATAACAAATATTGACGGGGCCCTGCTGGATTAACATAATTATGGAAAACAAAACTAACAGCAAATATAACTGAAGACTGATATGTCAATTCAAGTAGAGTTATAGAGTCACAGAGGAGAATGGAACTCTGAAATGGCACAGGGTAGTTTGTCAATTCAATTTAGTTTAGTAGAATTTATAATTCAGTTTACTGCTGAAACAAGTCTCAGGTCAAATTAGAGGAATCCTACATAGTGTTGTGTTTTAGCTTTTAAAACTGCCTGATTAATATCAACAAATATTTTACAAATTGCTAAATAAGGAAGGATAGACACCACTATCTTTATACCTCCTATTCTCTTGCAGCTGGCGTATTTACCTGCACATTCAGCAGTATAATATGGGTTCACATATATGCTAACCTGCATAAAATAAATATCTGCACATATTCAGATGTGCTCCTCGGATGCTGCCTGACCTGCTGTGCTTTCCCAGCACCACTCTCATCTAGACTCTGGTTTCTAGCATCTGCAGTCCTTGTTTTTACCTATATTCAGATGTGTGCACACTAACCTGAATTCATATGTTAATACAAATCCCATGTGTGTGCTTGTATATTAACACATGGAAATACAGGCGAATTTGGATTTCGGGGAGCTTGTCTTGTGAAAAACTGTAACCTAGTGCATTATCTGTTCCTGTTACATACTACAAGCACTTTTATCTAAAAAGCTGGCCATGCTGGGATTTATGTTTCAGGTTTATCCCAAGATTTTAAAGGTCAGACAGAACAGGTAAACCCTATGTATAAAAGGTGTGCTAAGTTGGCCAAACTGAATCAGGGCACGTGATTCTTGGCCTCGGTAATGTTTGAGTGGAGAAAACGAAAGTTAGATTCTTGGGGAATAACGAAGGTTACAGTATGGAAATGGGCATGGGAGTAATTGCATATGATTCTTTGCCTATGATGAGATAGACAAGAATGAAATCAAAGTTGGCCAAACTGAATCAGGGCACGTGATTCTTGGCCTCGGTGATGTTTGAGTGGAGAAAAGAATGTTATCTCAGAATCCTTCGCTTGAAGGATGGCCAGAACTGTAACAAACTAAAGAATATATACCTTGTGAAATAACATGAGGTCAAAAAAGTGAGTAAGAGAAAAAGTGCTCCACTCTTGTCCCAGTGACAATATGCAAATATTAATGAAGAATTCAACAACAGCTACTTGCATTTGTATAGATCTTTCAATATAATAAGCGTCACAAGGTGCTTCATAGGAATGGAAAAAACTCAAAATTAGTGAATGGAGGCACTCAAGGAGAAATTGGAGCAAAGGGCCAAAAGCTTGGCCAAAGAGGTAGGAAGGAGGGAATTACAGAATTAGGCCTAAACAACGAAAGGCAACAAGTAGTGGAGTAATCAAAATTAGGAATGGACCTCTTGTGGCACAGTAATGACATCTCTTCCTCTGGGCCAGAAGCTCTTAGCTCAAAACCCACCTGTCTTCAGAAATTTATCATACCATGTCCGAACAGGTTGATTTAGGGAAACATGGTGAAGAAATGGACATGTCACTGGGCACAATCCAGAGCCCCAGCTAACAAGGGTGGTTGTGGCACAGTGGTAGTATCCCAACGTTGACCCAGGCGACTCAGGTTCAAATCTCATCTACAGAAGCATGTCATAACATCTTTGAATAGGCTGATTAAAAATACCTTAAATTCAGGAATGCTTATGAGGTGACAATTGGTAAGTGTAGGTATCTTGGAGAGTTGTGGATCTCAAGGAAATTACAGAGTTAGGGAGGGATGTATTTGAAAATAAGGATGAAATTTTTAAAATCAAAGTATTAATTGACAAAGAACCAATTAGCCAGCAAGCACAGGAGTGGTAAGTGAACAGAACTGGCAAGTAACGACACAGACAGCAAGAGCTTTGGATGACATTAAGTTTATTAAGAAAGGAATTTAGGAGACTAGTCAGAATAGTCAGGTCAGGAGGTAATAAAAGCATGAACACTATTTCATCAACACAAACTGAAGCGGGTGAAGCTAGGCAATGATACAGAAACAAATCAGAGGGTCAAATAAAAAAACAAAGGCTTGCGAACAAACTGATTTAGTTTCACACAGGGATAGGATAGAGTCAGTAGCAAGGGAGTGGAGTATGGAATGGAAACCAAAGACAAGCTTCTGTCATTCCAAATTACTTGAAGGAAATTGCTGCTAATAAAGTCTCGGGGTTGGATAAAATCTGATTATTTCGCAATGATATTGAAATTAAGAGAGGTGGTGAAGTAGAGATGTATGTAGTCAGTATATGTATGAAAACTAACAATGTGCTTTCGATAATATTGACAAAGGGGCGGAGAGAACGAAAGTTAGATTCCCATGTGTGTGCTTGTATATTAACACATGGAAATACAGGCGAGTTTGGATTTCGGGGAGCTTGTCTTGTGAAAAACTGTAACCTAGTGCATTATCTGTTCCTGTTACATACTACAAGCACTTTTATCTAAAAAGCTGGCCATGCTGGGATTTATGTTTCAGGTTTATCCCAAGATTTTAAAGGTCAGACAGAACAGGTAAACCCTATGTATAAAAGGTGTGCTAAGTTGGCCAAACTGAATCAGGGCATGTGATTCTTGGCCTCGGTGATGTTTGAGTGGAGAAAACGAAAGTTAGATTCTTGGGGGATAACGAAGGTTACAGTATGGAAATGGGCATGGGAGTAATTGCATATGATTCTTTGCCTATGATGAGATAGACAAGAATGAAATCAAGGAAGTGTAGACCCACCCAATGGAAAGGAACAGAGGGAGGAAGGAGGAGATCAACTAAACCAAAGGCAAAGGTAACAGACAAGTTAGGTAGGATGCAAAAGGTGACAAATTTTATATTTGTCATATCCATAAAGGAAGTTACTTGTAAGTTTGATAAGAATAGTTTGGGTATCTTGGCTAGAATGATAAACCAGACTAGAGGGATTCAAACTAAGTTCCAGCAAAGCCTAGCATAGATTTGGGTTCAAAATTCCATCTAAAAAGTGCAAGGCATGGTTTTAAGCATAGTCATAGAGATGTACAGCATGGAAACAGACCCTTCGGTCCAACCTGTCCATGCCGACCAGATATCCCAACCAAATCTAGTCCCACCTGCCAGCACCCGGCCCATATCCCTCCAAACCCTTCCTATTCATTAACCCATCCAAATGCCTCTTAAATGTTGCAATTGTACCAGCCTCTACCACTTCCTCTGGCAGCTCATTCCATACACTTACCACCCTCTGCGTGAAAAAGTTGCTCCTTAGGTCTCTTTTATATCTTTCCCCTCTCACCCTAAACCTATGCCCTCTAGTTCTGGACTCCCCCCACCCCAGGGAAAAGACTTTGTCTATTTAGCCTATCCATGCCCCTCATAATTTTGTAAACCTCTTTAAGGTCACCCCTCAGCCTCCGATGCTCCAGGGAAAACAGCCCCAGCCTGTTCACCCTCTCCCTGTAGCTCAAATCCTCCAAATCTGGCAACATCCTTGTAAATCTTTTCTGAACTCTTTCAAGTTTCACAACATCTTTCTGATAGAAAGGAGACCAGAATTGCACACAATATTCCAACAGTGGCCGAACCAACAGCCGCAACATGACCTCCCAACTCCTGTACTCAATACTCTGACCAATAAAGGAAAGCATACCAAACACCTTCTTCACCATCCTGTCTACTTGCGACTCCACTTTCAAGGATCTATGAACCTGCACTCCAAAGTCGCTTTGTTTAGCAACACTCCCTAGGAGCTTACCATTAAGTGTATAAGTCCTGCTAAGATTTGCTTTCCCAAAATGCAGCACCTTGCATTTATCTGAATTAAACTCCATCTGCCACTTCTCAGCCCATTGGCCCATCTGGTCCAGATCATGTTGTAATCGGAGGTAACCCTCTTCACTGTCCACTACACCTCCAATTTTGGTGTCATCTGCAAACTTACTAACTGTACCTCTTATGCTCGCATCCAAATCATTTATGTAAATGACAAAAAGTGGAGGACCCAGCACCGATCCTTGTGGCACTCCACTGGTCACAGGCCTCCAGTCTGAAAAACAACCCTCCACCACCACCCTCTGTCTTCTATCTTTGAGCCAGTTCTGTATCCAAATGGCTAGTTCTCCCTTTATTCCATGAGATCTAACCTTGCTAATCAGTCTCCCATGGGGAACCTTGTCGAAAGCCTTACTGAAGTCCACACAGATCACAGCTACTGCTCTGCCCTCATCAATCTTCTTTGTTACTTCTTCAAAAAACTCAATCAAGTTTGTGAGACATGATTTTCCATGCACAAAGCCATGTTGACTATCCCGAATCAATCCTGTCCCTCAGGATTCCCTCCAACAACTTGCCCACCACTCAGGTCAGGCTCACCAGTCTATTGTTCCCTGGCTTGTCTTTACCGCCCTTCTTAAACAGTGGCACCACATTTGCCAACCTTCAGTCTTCCGGCACCTCACCTGTGACTATCAATGATACAAATATCTCAGCAAGAGGCCCAGCAATCACTTCTCTAGCTTCCCACAGAGTTCTCGGGTACACCTGATCAGGTCCTGGGGATTTATCCACCTTTACC
>NC_057713.1:73808106-73838174 GCF_004010195.1 Chiloscyllium plagiosum
CTCCCCCACTGACACCTTAGTCACCTGCCCTGCCTTATTTCCCAAGAGTAGGTCAAGTTTTGCACCTTCTCTAGTAGGTACATCCACATACTGAATCAGAAAATTATCTTGTACACATTTAAGAAATTCCTCTCCATCTAAACACGATGGCAGTCCCAGTCGATGTTTGGAAAGTTAAAATCCCCTTCCATAACTACCTTATTATTCTTACAGATAGCTGAGACCTCCTTACAAGTATGTTTCTCAATTTCCCTCTGACTATTAGGGGGTCTATAATACAATCCCAATAAGGTGATCATCCCTTTCTTATTTCTCAGTTCCACCCAAATAACTTCCCTGGATGTATTTCCAGGAATATCCTCCCTCAGCACAGCTGTAATGCTATCCCTTATCAAAAATGCCACTCCCCTCCTCTCTTGCCTCCCTTTCTATACTTCCTGTAGCATTTGTATCCTGGAACATTAAGCTGCAAGTCCTGCCCATCCCTGAGCCATGTTTCTGTAATTGCTATGATATCCCAGTCCCAAGTTCCTAAACATGCCCTGAGTTCATCTGCTTTCCCTATTAGGCCCTTTGCATTGAAGTAAATGTAGTTTAATTTATTAGTCCTACCTTGTCCCTGCCTGCCTTGACTCACTTCTGTTCTCAGCTGTACCCGCCTCATATTGTAAGAAGCATGTTGTCGCTCATACAAAAAAAACCTTTGGGATAATGAGTGAAGGATCAAGCATAACCTCCACCTTCAGTAAAAGATCAAATTTCTTAGGTTGGAGCACTTAATCATCTATTTCACTCTGATCACACAGAAGTGCTAAAAGCAAGTAAGGATCTATTCAGCAAATAAGTTCTAGTTAATTTAAATTAATGTAATTGGGGGAAAAAAAACAATACTTTTGCATTCCTTTTTCAGCTGCTGGTTGAGGATTTGTGATAAGAATCATTTGGATATAGTGGCTAGAACAATAAACCCAACTGGAGGGATTCAGTAGAGTTGACAATGGGGAGCCAGACAATGTGGTATATTTGGTCTTTCAGGAAGTGTTTGATACAGTCCCACATAAGAGATTATTGTGCAACTTAAAGCACATAGGATTGGGGCAAGTGTATTGAGATGGATAGAAAACTGGTTGGCAGAGAGGAAACAAAGAGCGGGAATTCATGGATCATTTTCAAATTGGCAAGCAGTAACTAGTGGTCAGGTGCCACAGGATCGGTGCTAGGGCCCCAGCTATTCACAATATATACTAATGATTTGTATGCAAGAACAAAATATAACATCGCAAAGTTTGCAGACGATACCAAATTGAGTGGGATAATGAACTGTGATGAGGATGCAGTGATCCTTTAGCATGATCTGGACAGGTTGGGTGAGTGGGCAAATCAATGGCAGATGAGGTTATTCACTTTGGAAGCAAAAACAAGGAGGCAGATTATTACCTGAATGACTGTAAATTGGGAGAGGACCTGGGTGCCCTTGCGCACTAGCTGCTGAAGGTAGACATGCAGGTGTAGCAGGCGGTCAAGAAGGCAAATGGTATGTTGGCCTTTATTGCAAGAGGTTTTGAGTACAGGAGGAGGGATGTGTTGTTGCAGATATACAGGGTCTTGGCGAGTCCACATCTAGAATATTGTATGCAGTTTTAGTCTCCTTTTCCGGGGAAGGATGCTCTTGTTCTCGAGGGAGTGCAGCAAAGGTTTACCAGGCTGATTCAGGGGATGGCGGGACTTACTTATGAGGAGATACTGACTAAGTTAGGATTGGTTTCAGTGGAGTTCAGACGATTGATTTCATTGAGATTTTTAAAATTCTAACAGGACTAGACAGTAGATGCAGGGAGGATGTTCCTGATGGTGGTGTGTCCAGAACCAGGGGTCTGAGGATTTAGGACAGAGACGAGGAGACATTTCTTCAAAGAGTCATGAGCCTATGGAATTCATTACCACAGGAAGTAGTTGATGCCAAAACGTTGAATGCATGCAAGAGGCAACTAGATACAGCGCTTGGGGTGAATGGGATCAAAGGTTATGGACAGAAAGCAGGATCAGGCTATTGAGTTGGACGATCAGCCATGATCGTGATGTATGGCGGAGCAGACTCGAAGGGCCGAATGGCCTCCTCCTGCTGCTATCTCCTATGTTTCTATATGTTGCTCAAGTCCATGCAACTACAAGTATTATCAGCCGTGGTACAGAAACAATTATTTTATTTTCCTGTTGCATCTTTTTGTCATTACCAATCATTTAAAACTTTCCAATACTATAATTATCACTTTACGTAATACGTTTTCCCTGCTATTCCAATGGGAAAAAATTAAAATCTGAGAATTGACTAGTGCTATAGAACATTACCGGACACAAGAAGATCTGCATCTCAACCCAGCTGGACCCTGACATTAAAAATGCAGATGATCTGTAGATTATATAGATGATTGATTATAAAGTGATTACGTCAGTCAATTTAACACTGAGCAGACCAATGGTAAAGCGGTGTACAGAATGCAGAAAGTACAGATTAAACAAAGTAAAAAATGCTGTGTTTTTTGGTTACAATGATCTAAATAATTTATGGCTCACACCATTAGTTGCTCATTTGTGGTTTGTATCACTTTGTAGGTGAAGTATACTGAACAATTTTCTCCTTTATTGCCGTCATTTTATGAAAGCATTTTCCTTCCATTAACTCCACCAGAGAGATTTGAAATACATGAGGTGGGTATGTTCTTGAGGTTCCAAACTCATACTCCCTCCTGTGATGATAATCCCCTTTTAGACTTTAATAATGAAAGGCTCACCTTTGGCTATTTTGGAAAAAAAGTTTTGTAATAATACATTTTGAGATTTTAACAACATTTTAACTATAACAGATTCAAAATAAGATTTAGGTATAGTAAAGATAATTTTTAGAATACTAGGTTGTGAAACATACTTTCTGCGACGAGCTTCCCTCATGATACGGAGTTCCTTTGACTGACTGTAAATCATTTTCGGCAAATGGCGGTGACGGGCTATGCGTTTGATGTGAGGGTGATGCTGGAATTTTTCTTTCAGTTTTTGGTTGTAGTTCAAACTAGCTTTTTCTCTTGGTGAAAGCTAAAGCAGTAAAATAAATGATATAAATGCAACAAAAATGTTATACATATTATTCAAGAACATAATGCAAGTACGTTTTTCAGGTTCGGAATTTCAAGCTTCACATCTCTTCACCACCATTGCTAATTGTTATTTTAGTTATAAAGTCATTAGAATAATACAGCACAGAAACAGACCCTTTGGATCAACTAGACCTTGCCAACCATAATCTTGAAATAATCTTGTCCTACCTGCCTGTGCCTAGTTCATATCCCTCCAAACATTTCCTCTTAAATGTACTTAAACATTGTAACTGTAGCCATATTCACCCTTTCCTCTGGAAGTTCACTCCCCATATGAACTACTCTGCAGAACAAAATAGTCTCATATCTTTATTAAAATCTTTCTCCTCTTGCCTTAAAAATATGCCCCCTAATCTTGAAAACCTCCATCCCATGGAAAGAAACCTGCCATTCACCTTATCTGTACTCTTTGTTATTTTATAAACCATTAAGGTCACCTCTTAACCTCCTACTCTCCAGTGAAAAGAGTCCCAGCCTACCCAGTCTCTCCCTATAACTCAAACCCTCCATTCCCAGCAACATCCTCTTAAATCCCTTCTGACCACTCTTCAGCTTAATAATAGACTTCCCATAACAGGGTGACCAGAACTGGACAGAGTAAGCCAGAAGAGGCATCACCAAAGTCCTGTACAACCACAACGTAACATTTCAACACCTATATTCAAAGACCTGAGCAAGCATGCTAGATGCCTTAACCATCTTATTTACATGTGATGCAAACTTCAAAAAATTATTTACCTGAACTTCTAGGTGTCTCTGTTCTACAACAATGCCCAAGCTCATACCTTTAATTATATAAGTCTTGTCCTTGTTTGTTTTCCCAAAATACCTCACATTTATCCAAATTAAACTCCATTTGTCACTCTGCAGCCAACTAACCCAAATGATCAAGATCTCTTTGTAATCTTAGATAATCTTCTTTACAGTCCATTTACCACCAGTCTTGGTATCATCTGCAAACTTACTAACCATGCTTTCCACAGTCTCAACTAAATCGTGTATATAAGTGACAAACGAAGGTGGACCCAGCACCGATCCCTGTGGAACCCCGCTGGTCACAGGCCTCCAGTCTGAAAACAATCTTCCACCATCACTGTTTCCTGTCATTAACTCTATTGTGTATCCAATTAGCAAACTCACCCTGAATCCCATGTGAGCTAACTTTGCTAATTAGTCTACCCTGTGGAACTTTGTCAAAGGCTTTATTGAAATCCAAGTAAACAATGTCCACCACACTGTCTTCATCAATCTTCTTGGTTACTTCCTCAAAAATCTCAATCAAGTTTGAGAGACACTATTTCCCTCAAATAGGCATGCTGACTATCCCTAATCATTCTTTGCCTCTCCAAATGCAGATAAATCCTATCTTTCATAATCATTTCCAACGACTTACCACCACCGAAGTCATACTCACAAACCGACAGTTCCCAGGCTTCTCCTTACATCCCTTCTTAAACAATGGCACATTTGCCACTCTCCAATCTTTCGACACCTCACATATTCATAGATGATAGAAATATTTCTGCATGAGCCCGCAGTTTCCTCCCTAACTTCCCACTAAGTCTTGGGATATACTGGAAATTTATCCACCTTTATATTTTCTAAGATGACCAGCACTTCCTCTTCTGTAATGTGAACTGCTTCCAAAACATCAATATTTGAGTTCTCTAACCTCTTTCTTAAAAACAGTAAAAACTAATTCAAAATATTCATTTAGTATCTCTCCCATCTCCTGAGGTTCAACATAAGGGTTTTAAGTTGCTTCATTACTAATATTTATCAACGTGAGTATTCTTTATATTCCTGTAATACAACACATTGAATCACCTTACCAAAGTTCTGAATAATTAGAGGTTTTTTCCTCATGGTAGCACATAGAAATTATTAGTTACTTGGAATAGAGCCAGCGAAATAAATCATAGCAACAAAACTGGATACAAACTGAACCAGAGAAATAAAACAACTTGCTGAAGTGACTGGAGTATAAAAATGTCTTTGTAATTCCCTCCTGTTCCCAAAACTCCACCGAAACTCTGTTCCTCTGAATCTTTTGTCTTACATAGAACATAGAACATAGAAGAATACAGCGCAGTACAGGCCCTTCGGCCCTCGATGTTGCGCCGATCCAAGCCCGCCTAACCTACACTAGCCCACTATCCTCCATATGCCTATCCAATGCCCGCTTAAATGCCCATAATGAGGGAGAGTCCACCACTGCTACTGGCAGGGCATTCCATGAACTCACGACTCGCTGAGTAAAGAACCTACCCCTAACATCTGTCCTATACCTACCCCCCCTTAATTTAAAGCTATGCCCCCTTGTAATAGCTGACTCCATACGTGGAAAAAGATTCTCACTGTCGACCCTATCTAAACCCCTGATCATCTTGTACACCTCTATCAAGTCACCCCTAAACCTTCTTTTCTCCAATGAAAACAACCCCAAGTGCATCAGCCTTTCCTCATACGATCTTCCTACCATACCAGGCAACATCCTGGTAAACCTCCTCTGCACCCGTTCCAGTGCCTCCACATCTTTCCTATAGTATGGCGACCAAAACTGCACACAATATTCCAGATGCGGCCGCACCAGAGTCTTTTTCAACTGCAACATGACCTCAGTACTCTGGAACTCAATTCCTCTACCAATAAAAGCCAGTACGCCGTATGCCTTCTTCACCGCACTATTTACCTGGGTGGCAACTTTCAAAGATCTGTGTACATGGACACCAAGATCCCTCTGCTCATCCACACTACCAAGTATCCGACCATTAGCCCAGTTCCCCATCTTTTTGTTACTCTTACCAAAGTGAATCACCTCAAGTCTGAACTAGAGTTTCATAAAGGCTTAGCATAACCTACTCATACTTGAGTCTGTGTCCCTGGTAGAAAGCCAACAATACCGCAAGGTATTTCAAACAGCCTTTTAAATTATTCTGCCATGTTTAAGAATTTGATGATATATAACCCCAAATTGCTCTTCTGTACTCACTTTACATTACCTCTTCTCATTCATCTGACCAAAATATCATGCATATTATCACCTCTGTATTAAATTTCATCTGCCAGATGTCTGTCGATAGCATATCTATGCTGTCCTTTAAGTCTGTTTCTTAAGTTTTCAGGTTACATGCTATTGAAAAATTTTGAAACAATGCCCTTGAGATCCTACTGCTGATCATTGACACATATAAAACAAGATCCTAGTGCTAACCACTGGAGAACACTACAGTATAATTTTCCACCAATCAACCATTCATTACTACTTTCAACCTCAAACCTTTTTTTAAAAAAAATGACATTTTCCAATCAACCTGTTCAGAAATGTTGTTGTACACCTTTAAATGTTAAATTTTATATTTTTGTAAGTAACAATTAGCTATGTCTCAGATTCCAATGCTGATTAAAGGTCATCAACCGGGAACTGTGGAGTAAACAGTAAATCCATAATCACAAGCAGGAGAGTGAGTGTGTTATGGATTTGACAATAAAAATTTAAGTGTTAGCTCAAGCAGTCATTTTTATTGTATTGAGACATGTCAGAAGGAGGTGGAAACCTGCTTATGATGGGCTGCCATTACCACTAACCCCAGCCCTCACTAAACTCACGCTAACAGGCCTTCTGACACTTGGTCTCTCCCTCTCCACCCCCAAAATTTCTGATCTGACCCAACTTTTATTGCACTATATCACTTTACTCCCAATTGCTGGTCTAAGCATCACCACCATATAGCTTTTTTTTTTAAAAGAGATATTGATAGATGCATTACTGCTTATTGGAATAATCGTATAACCAAATTGATAAGGCTGCTTGATGTACTGAGAACGCATTGCAGTGAGGAAATAAGAACCTTACAAATGAGTATAGATAGGATAGTGGGCCAAAATGTGACAGATGGAGTTTAATATGGATAAGTATGAGACCATGCATTTTGGGTGAAAAAAAATGGAAAGACAACCTATTATCTAAATGGGGAGTGATTTTGGGATGCTCCGATGTAGAGGGATCTGGGTGCCTCATTCATGAGCCACAGAAAACTAGCATGCAGATATAGCAGATAATAAAGCAAATGGAATGCTGGCTTTTATAGCTAAAGGAATAGAATTTAAAAAGGTAAGAAAGTATTGTTGCAACTGTACAAGACATTGGTGAGACCACACCTGGAGTACTGTGCGCAGTTTTGGTCCCCTTATTTGAGGGAAGATGTAATGGTATTGGGAGGCACTTCAGAGGAGGCTCACCAGATTGACCCCTGGGAGGAGGGGTTTGTCACATGAAGAGAGATTGAATAGTTTAGGCCTATACTCTCTGGAATTTAGAAGGGGGGAGATCAAATTGAGATATTCAAGATGATAAAAGATATGAATAAAGTAGATGCCGAGCCAATGCTTCCTCTTGTGGGGCATTCTAGGATGTAAAGTCATAATCTTATGATAAAGGGGTAGCAAATTTAGAACAGAGTTGAGGACAAACTACATCTTCCAAAGGGGTTTGTGAATCTGTAGAATTTGCTACCCCAAAGTGTGGTGGATATTAGGAAGTGAGTAACTTCAAGGAATTAGACAGATTTTTCATTGGTAATGGGCTGAAAGGTTACAGGGAGAAGGTAGGAAAATGAGGGTGAGGAGTATATCAGCCATGATCGAATGGTGGAACAGACTCTATGGGTCAGATGGCCTAATTCTGCTCCTATATCTTGTGAACTTTGCTCCTTTTCCAAGAGTGAAAAGCAACTTTTTTCCCCATTCATTTAATAGTGCAGACTCTTGCAAAAGCAAAATACTATGCTTGGTGGAAACATACACAATTGCGGATGACACAGAATTTGGAAGTACTGTAAACTATGAGGACAGGGTGGATATTGTGAAGTTCATGGAGCGTGTGGAGACGTTGCAGATGAGGTTTAATGAAGAGAAGTATGAGGGGACACATTTTGGCAGGAAGAACATTGAAAGCGAATATAAAATTGTGGGTACATTGCTAAATGGCATGCAGGAACACAGGGATCTGGATGTGAATGGGCATAGGTCAATAAGAGTGGTAGGTGGAGAGAGCAGTAAATAAAGCATACAGTATACTTGACTTTATTAACAGGGGCATGAAATAAAAGAACAAATAAATTCTCAGACACTTTAAGCCTCAGCTGGAGGGATATTATGTATAGTTCTGAATGCCCGATTATAAGTAGTATGTGAATGCATTGGAGGGATTACAGGAGCGATTGACAAGAATGCTTCGAAGCATGAGGAATTCCAGTAGAGGATAGACTGAAGAGGTTGGGACTGTTCTTAACAGAGAAAATGGCTAAGATAAGATCTGATAGAGATTTTCAAAATCATGAGTGGGCTGGAAAGGCGTAAACTGTTCTCCTCTTATGAAAAGGAACAAGAGGATACAGGAGCAAAGGTGATGCAAGAAAATATAATTGTTAGGATACAGAATGCACTGCCTGAAAATGTGGTGGAAAAAACTAGAGGTAAGGGGGGAGGTGTGGGCACAGGTTTTACAGTTCCTGCGGTGGCTGGGGAAAGTGCCAGGATGTGAGGGAGGTCCTGGGCCTCCTTCACTGCCGCTCCCTCACCATCAGACGCCTGGAGGAAGAACGCCTCATCTTCTGCCTCAGAACACTTCAACCCCAGGGCATCAATGTGGATTTCAACAGCTTCCTCATTTCCCCTTCCCCCACCTCATCCTAGTTTCAAACTTCCAGTCCCCTTGACTTGTCCGGACTTGTCTGACCTGCCTAGCTCCTTTTCCACCTATCCACTCCACCCTCTCCTCCCTGACCTATCACCTTCATCTCCTCTCCCACTCACCCATTGTACTCTATGCTACTCTCTCCCCACCCCCACCTTCCCCTAGCTTATCTCTCCACGCGTCAGGCTCTCTGCCTTTATTCCTGATGAAGGGCTTTTGCCCAAAACGTCGATTTTGCTAAAGCTCCTCGATGCTGCCTGAACTGCCGTGCTCTTCCAGCACCATTGATCCAGAATCTGGTTTCCAGCATCTGCAGTCATTGTTTTTACCACAATGGGCTAAATGGCTTCTGTGTTGATTATGTGATGTATCGCATGTAGTCAAGCAGGCTGCTATATGCTATCCTGTATGATGAAAAGGAATTGAATATAAAAAGGATGCTATTCTTCAGTTGTACACAGCATTAGTGAGATCACATCTCGAATACTGTGTGCAGTTTTGGTCTCCTAATTTAAGTAATTCGGAAGAATTAGGAAGAAGAGTTACACCCTAACCATTGACTTCTCCACCTCCTGATCTTGCCAGGCTTGCTGTGTTCTTCTAGCCTCCTGTTTGTGTATCCTAATTTAAGGAAGCATACAAATGTGTTGGAAACTTTATTCACAGTAGGCTTACTACACTGATATCTGGATTTCACGGTTGCCTTGAAAGTATATTTTCAACATAAAGGGGTTATTTTCACTGGAGTTTAGTAGATTAGATTAGATTCTTTACAGTGTGGAAACAGACCCTTCGGCCCAACAAGTCCACACTGCCCCTCTGAAGAAAAACCCACCCAACCCATTCCGCTACCCTATATTTACCTCTGAATAATGCACCTAACACTGTCGATAATTTAGCATGGCCAATTCACCAGACCTGCACATCTTTGGATTGTGGGAGGAAACCAGAGCACCCGGAAGAAACCACGCAGACACAGGGAGAATGTGCAAACTCCACACAGACAGGTGGGAATCAAACCCAGGACCTGGTGCTATGAGGCAGCAGTGCTAACTGCTGAGCTACCGTGCTGCCAGTTAGTAGAGTGAGGAGTAGCTTCAATTAAAAAGTGAGAGGTAAGGATGTTACCTCATTGGCCAGACCAGAATTTGAAAGCAGTGTTTTCAAATTAGGGGTTGCTTTTTCAGACCAGTGATGAGGAGAATTTTCTTCTTTCAGAGGATTGTGCAATTCTCACCTCAGAATATGGAGGAAATATGATAATTGAATATGCTAAAGACTGTTCGCAAAAATTTTGTTCAACAGGAGAATCAAAAGGTTTTTGGAAGAAAATGGGAATGTGAAACCTGAAATACAAATGGATTAGTCATGAACTTATTAAATGGTGGAACAAGCTTGAAGGGTCGAATGATCTACTTTTGCTCCTATTTCATATGACTATTATTAATTCACCAAAAATAATTTTTTCAGCCCATCTTCAATGTATTTCATAACAAGTAAACAACATCACTCCAAATCCAGGAGTAAGGTACACAGCTATTCCAAAACCTTTTTTTTTCCCCACCACCAACATCCTGGAGATTAACCTTCAATTCCCAGAGGCTACAGGGCAAGCTTCGAGAGTTGGCAACTCTAAGCATGACCACGAGTTTTTTGCTACTTGTCCTTTTAATTCTCCTTGTTCCCACACTGACCTCTGTCCTTGGTGTGTTACATAGGAATGTAGGAACAGGAAAAGGCCATTGAATCCCTCAAGCCGGTTTCACCATTAAAAGGAGATCATGGTTGATTTGGGAATTAACCTGCTTTAACCTATATCCCTTAATACCTTTCCTTAACAAAAACATTTCTAGCTCAGATTTAAAATTAATGACAGATCCAGAATCCACTGCCGTTTATGGAAGAGTTACAAACATCTCCCACTTTGTGTGTAGAAGTGCTTCTTAACATCTTTCCTAAGCACACTGTCCCTGAGTTGCAGACCATGTCCACTGTTCTAGAATTTCTAACCATGTATGTAATCTTTATCTATCCTGACTTTTCCTGTTAATATCTTGAAGTCTTTGAACAGATCACCCCAGATAAATCTCGAGTTTCAATCATTAATTCCACAAAACACTTGTACCGAAGAACTGTTCACCAATTTGACAAATGACTTTTGATAGAAGCTATTATTTATAAAGTAACTCCTCTGGAATTACCCCATCAAATTACAGCTTTTTAAATTAAAAATAATTCATTGATACAGGAAAATCAGTAAAAACTGTCAAATTTGTACTTTATGACAGTAATTTTCAAAAGGATTATATCCAAACAGGTTTGCTTTCATTTTTAAGTAACATTCTTCCCAGTGCAATTCTTTAATAACACTGACTAACCTCAGAAAAATACCACAGTATTAGGTACAATGTAATAGAGTTCCTTTTAAATCTGCCAAGCAAAAAAAAATCATTTTACTCTAATTAATTCGCAGCCTTCTCTTTTGCACCTCAATCAACAAGGAGCTCCAAATTCCATTACCAGTTAAATAAACGTATCCATCTCCATCCAGTCAACTTGATTTTCGCCCCAAGTCTGCTTAAATAGCTTCTTGTCTTAATAAATCCTGCCTGATTCTTTTTACTGAAAAATGTCAAAACAATCTAAATTGTAAGGGCTTTTATTATAATTAAAAGCAATGATTTTCTTTAATTCAATTTATTTAAGAAGAGGAAATTGCTGCTGATCAAGTACAACTGCAATGCTTCTCTAGACAAAAAAGAAAGAACATCAATAAAGTAATTTATGAAAGCCTTCAAAACATGGGCAACCAAGTGGGAATTTTTTGCTAGATAATCAGTAGATTATCAGGCCAGGAAACTCTGCTAAACTGCTGATGAGAATAATGTGCAGGTATATTTTTCATAGTTACTAAATGCAACAATCCTAAGTCAATCACAGTTATGGTTTTAAGGCTTTAGTCATTTAAGTCAGTCAAATCTGTCGTTCGACAAGTGTTTAAAAGGAAATATGATATCCCTAAAGGAGAATAGAGAACCACTTAAATTTTATGACAAATTGGTTTCATGTCAATCATTACTGATTCTAGTTTTTATTCCAGATTATACATAACTGCTTGATCTTCAATTTTTCAGTTGTCACTGTGGAATTTGAATGTTCCAGTCTATCAGGAAGAATACATGCATTGATCAAGTGACAATCTCAGGCATTCGAGACATTCCAGCTAAAACTCCCTGTACTAGAGCAATGTCACAGACTTCAGCTTGATATGGTCAGTGTGCAGACCAATAACATTGGTGGCTAGTTTGAATCAATCTCAGAAACCAAGGTAAATCATGGCAAAAACAGGCTATGTTGCTTTGGGGAATAAAACTGGTTATCCATTTGTGTCTTCCATCAGGTCAGATTATTGGACATAGTTGGGAGGAAGTATAATTTGGAGGAGCACGTAGCTAGGGTGAAACCATGGCTATGTGGGACAGACACTCGTAATCTATTGTGGACAAAGCAACATGGTCATAAAGGTACAGTTGGTGTTGTTATAGGAGTCACAGTTCTGGGCGCATTCTGATTCCTGGGCTATAGCAGTCCCTTTAGCTATCTTCCATTTTATCTGAAAGTTGAAAATAGACCATTTCAAAGTGGTTCAAACATCAGGCACTTCAAATCATAGTTTATATAATTACTTCGGTTTTGTGCCCTGAACAACATAGTTGCATATTGCAAGATAATTTTATAAATAAGCAGCATACTTTAATTTTTTTATATAATTCTTTTAGTGTAGAAAAATATCTTAAAGATGCTTGACAGGAAAAAGATAAATTTTTGTTGTACATTTTAACAATGAATACTGAAAGCTATAGCTTTGGAAGAGTTTGATCCAGGAGTAACTGCTTGAAGTTGAAACCTGAACATGTGTATAGATAATCAACTTTGAAATGAAGTATGACCTTTATAGGAACCAATAGAGTCAGTGTGCAATAGCACAGAGACAAGCCCTTTGACCCAAACTGGTCCATGCCAGCCAAGATGTCCACCCATGCTCACCCCATTTCCCTGCACTTGGCCCATATCTATCTAATTCTTTCCTATCCAATGTAGAGAGGAACCTCAATGATCCAGCATTCGATTATCTGAATTTCGGATTATCTGGACAATATCGAAAGGTCCTGATCCTTGGCTAAACTGTTATCCAGCGTTCGAATATCTGAACATTCAATTATCCGAATTAAATACTGCCGCCCGTGTTGTTCAGATGATCAAGCTTCGTCTTTTTATCTAATATTTTAAATAATGTACCTAACTCAACCACTTCCACTGGCAGCTCATTCCATATACGTACCACACTCTATTTAAAAAGGTTACCCCTCAGGTTCCCTTTTCTTCTTTTCCCTCTAACCTTAAACTGATGCCCTCCAGTCCACGATTCCCCATCCTGGAAAAAAGACTGAGGACATTCAGCCTATCCACGCCTTGTGATATTTTACACCTCAAAAGGCCCCCCCCCCCCCCTCAGTCTCCTACGCTTTAAGGACGCTTTAAGCTTGTCCAACCTCTCCCTGTAACTCAGACCATGGGGTCCATGCAACATCCTTGTAAATTTCTTCTGCACTCTTTCCAGTTTAATAACATCCTTCCTCTAACGAGGTGACCAAAACTAAACACAATACTCCAAGTGCAGCCTTCCCAACTTCTATATTCAGTGCCCTGACTGATACGGCAAGTGTGCCAAAAGCCTTCTTCACCACCCTTTCTACCCAAGACTCCACTTTCAGAGAACAGTGAACCTGAACTCCAAGATCCCTTGGTTCCACTACACTTCTTAAGGCCATACCATTCACCATAAAACCCTTACCTTGATTTGTAAAGCAATGTAATTTGTAATGTCATGCAATGTAATGAAATTTTCACCACAACTCCCTTCATTACCAAACACTGTCCAAACTCCAGGCCTAAACCTTGCTGAGCTGTGTATTTTGCAGAATATGCTGTTATTTAGAGGTTATCATGTATTCTTCAGCTCAAAACTTCTCTATGGCATAGCTTGGTTCAGTGAGAATGGATGCACCAAGGGCAAAACCTCCATGAACGATGAGTCCAATACTTTATTTACTTCACCATTAAACAATCAAGAATACAGGAACAACTAAAAGGGGCAAACTGAAGTGGATGAACTAAAAGTCAAATCAGATACAGAGGCAAAAAAAAAAGAGGAAAGAAAGAACAACGGCTTGAGAGAGGAAGAATGAAGATAGAAAAATAATGTAAAGATGTAAGGTGTCCTGGAAGGGTTAACTTCAGAAATTTAAAGACTGAGCATCAACATAGCAATGGTTGGCATCAATAGCTTGAGAAATCCCTGGTCTAATATGTCAGGGATAGAAGGTGGAAGTTACGGCCCATTACAAAGAGACTAAAACATGCATGAAAATGTATATGTCATCACAGCAACTCTGACATCTTGGCAGGGCAGTTGGCTGGCTAGACACATTTGTTACATTGCCGCTTTAAAGGATGGCTCATAAGGGCAATTAGTTTATTGGATAATCAAAAAGAATGTAGCAATACTTTTGCAACCCAGTGTGTAGGTGAATAGGCAGCTCAGTGAACCATCTCCAAATCTGTTTGAGCCTGGCCAAAGTGACTGCTAAGATGTCTAGGTGGTCGACCACTGAAGGGATTGTTTATTTGACTATCTGCACTTTTCCAGTTATGTCGTGTCAGGTGCCCTTGGAAAGGGAGCATGCTATGTCCGCCCAGTACATTAGAGACCTTTCACAACTTGTGGGTGCCACGGGGCTGCAGTGCACTATCAGTTACAATGTCTTAATTTTTAAACTTGATATGTTCCTTGGTTGATTTAGTTTTTGTTCCAGTTCCCCTTTCTGGAGTTGATAGTGTGATTACTAGCTCATTAAATTAATTGGTTTTCAAGGAGTATAAAGAGACTTGTATTGGCATAGGTGATGTGTTACATATAAACATGGATCAGGAATAGGCCATGAAACCCTCAAATCTGCTCCATCATACTGAGTGTTCATGGCTACCTACTTCTGATGATGTGTCACCCCCTTGCCTAATATGACTTTATCTACTGTTGTCTTAAACATATTCAAAGAATCTTTCTGAAAGGGTGGTGGAAGCAGAGTTCCAAAGACACTCAATCTTCAGAGAAAAAAAATTCTGAGGGCAGTACGGTGGCACAGTGGTTAGCACTGCTGCCTCACAGCGCCAGAGACCCGGGTTCAATTCCCGACTCAGGCGACTGACTGTGTGGAGTTTGCACGTTCTCCCCGTGTCTGAGTGGGTTTCCTCTGGGTGCTCCGGTTTCCTCCCACAGTCCAAAGATGTGCAGGTCAGGTGAATTGGCCATGCTAAATTGCCCGTAGTGTTAGGTAAGGGGTAAATGTAGGGGTATGGGTGGGTTGCGCTTCGGCGGGTTGGTGTGGATTGTTGGGCCGAAGGGCCTGTTTCCACACTGTAAGTAATCTAATCTAATCTAATCTAATCTTTGTGAATGGGCAACCCATAATTTTAAAGAGTGACCCCTAGTTCCACATTATCCCACAACAGGAGACATTTTTCTTTCTACATATACCATGTCAACACCTCTTCGGACCTTGTGTTTTCAACTAAGTCAACTCTTGTTCTTCACTTAGTGGATACAAACCTTGCTGAACCAGCTTTTCTCGCAAGACAACCCATTCATTTCAGATATTAGTCAGGTAAACATTTTCTGATCTATTTCCAACATATTTGCATCTTTCCTTAAATAAGGTGACTAATACTTGGCACTGTAATCCAAATAGGGCGGTAATTCAAAACTAGTGGGCCTATTTTTAAAGGAGAGAGGAAAAAGATTTAAAAAGAACATGAGGGACAACCTTTTTACGTAGTAAGTGCGGATTGAACTACCAGAGAATGTGGTGGATACAGGTACCAGTACAGTTACAATGTTTAAAAGGCATTTGGACAAGTTAATGAACAAGAACGGTTTGAAGGGATATGGGCCCAGCACAGGCAGGTAGGACTAACTTAGTTTGATAACATGGTTGGCATGGACAGATTGGACCGAAAAGGTCCGTTTCCATGCTGTATGTCTCTAAGTGATCTCAATGTCCCGTAGGAGGATATATTCCTCTACTTGTACATTCAATTCCTCTCACAATAATAATATCTTTTCATTAGCTTTCCAAATTGTGTGCTCTAACAGCATATTAACTTTTAGCACTCTCATACTCAGGCATCCAGATCCCTGTGTCCAAGACCTGCAACATGTTTTTTATTTTGCCCTAGTTTTCACATTTCCCACATTTTTCCCCATTTACCAAATCATTGTCACTCATTGAATCTGTCCATATCTTTTCTATGTTCCTTGCCTACAGCCACCTACAATGCCAGCCACAGAAATGCTACGAGGTGATTTTGCACATGGATGTATAGTTCTCCACATGGAAATGGTGATGGCCATAAGTGCATCTGTGGAATTATTAAAAGCTATTGTGTAACAATACGATAAAGTATTGTAGTAGTATAATATACTTTATACTATAATATATTGTGTTTTATATATATTGCATTATTTGCATTACTATTTTATATGTTAAAACAGTATTCAAATGCAAACTACTGTTTAAAAGTCAGTAAAACGTAATCTTAGACAAGGAAGCTGCTAAATAAGAGATTATAATGTTAGGGGCAAGGTACTGATATGGATAGAGATTAGCTGACTAGAGACAGAAAGTGAGTATAAAGGGTTTTATTCCCGGATGGCAGTCAGTGGCTAGTCGAGTCCCACAGAGGTCAGTTTTGGAACCACCACCGTTCATGTTATACATCAATGATTTGGATGAAGGAACTAAGGGCATTGTTGCTAAGTCTGCAGATGACACAAAAGGTAAGTGGAGGGACAGTGACTGCTGAGGAAGCAGGGAGACTGCAGAAGGACTTGGATAGGCGAGGAGAGTGGACAAAGTGGCAGCAAGTGGAATACAATATGACAAACTGAGAGATTAAGCACTTTGGTAGGAAGAATAGATGTGTAGAATATTTTCTAAATTAGAAAGACTTTGGCAATCTGAAGCACGAACGGACTTGGGAATCCTAGTTCAGGATTCAAGGGTAACGTGCAGTTTCAGTTGGCAGTTTTTATTTAGATTAGATTACTTACAGTGTGGAAACAGGCCCTTCGGCCCAACAAGTCCACACCAACCCTCCGAAGAGCAACCCACCCAGACCCATTCCCCTACATTTACCTCTTCACCTAATACTACGGGCAATTTCACATGGCCAATTCACCTAACCTGCACATTTTTGGAATGTGGGAGGAAACCGGCACACCCAGAGGAAACCCACGCAGACACGGGGAGAATGTGCAAACTCCACAGAGACAGTTGCGTGAGGCAGGAATTGAACCCAGGTCTCTGGTGCTGTGAAGCAACAGTGCTAACCACAGTGCTGCCCTTAGGAAGGCTAATACAATGTTAGAATTCATTGAGAGGACTAGCATAGAAGAGCAGGGATGTACTGTTGAGGTAATAAGCCTCTGATCAAACTGCATTTTGAATAACCAAGGGAAGATGTGCTGTTCTTGGAGGCAGTCCAGAAGAGATTCAGGAGAATGATACCGGCAATGAAAGACTTATCGTATGAAGAACAGTGGAAAACTCTGGGTCTGCACTCGATGGAGTTTAGAAAGACAAGTGGCCAATCTCATTCAAACTTATGAAATACTGCAAGGCTTAAATACAATGAACATGGAGAACATGTTTCCACTCGTAGCAGAGACTAAGACCGGAGGACACAGCCTCAGAGTGAAGAGGCAATCCTTTAGAATTGAGATGGGGATAAATTTATTCAGCCAGAGTGTGGCGAATTTGTGGAACTCATATCCTACATAGCCTTCTGTGGCAATGTCATTGAATATCTTTTAAAACAGAGATAGACAGGTTATTGATAAGTAAGGGGATCAAAGGTTAAAGAGAGAAGGCAGGAGAATAGGGTTGAGAAACATATCAGCCATGATTGAATGGCAGAGCAGATTCAATGGGCCAAATGGTCTAATTCTGATCCTACATCTTACAATCTTAGCAATTTACCATTCAATGCAGTTAAAGCACATAATACAGAAAATTCATACCAATAATAAAACATGATCTTGCTGGGTGAAGTGAAGTAATATGGCAGTTCTTCACAAATATTTTCTAATGTGATCCAATTTTATTTCATCACCACCTTTAAAAGGCCATTAAGGATGGGCATCAAAGGCTGCACTTGAAAGGTGATGTCCATAAATTCTATATTTACACACATGAAAAAGTCTTGTCAATTTATATGATAGGCTGGAACTGCTTTCCTTGGAGTGTAGAAGGCTGAGGGGTGATCTTCTTGAGGGACATAGATAAAGTAAATACAAAGATCTTTTCCCCATGGTAGGTAAGTCCAAATCTAGAGGTCAGTTTAAGTTGAGACAGGAAAGAGTTAAAAGGGATCTGCGGGGAAATGTTTTCACAAAGGGTAATGCAGATACGGAACAAGCTGCCAGAAGAAGTGGTAGGGGCAAGTACAATTGCGACATTTAAAAGACAATTGGACAGGTACACGGATAGGAGAGGTTTAGAGGGATAGAGGGAGAAGTGCCAAATGCAGGAAAACGGGACTAGTTCAGTTTAGGAAACCTGGTCGGAATGGACTAGGTGGACCAAAGGGTCTATTTCTGCACTGTATGACTGTCTGATTCGATGACTCCAGCAAAATCAAAACAGCATGTCGCACTTGGTACATTTTAATAATGTTCCTGTGATGAATATAAACATATATGTGAAGCGTTTTAAATAATACTTTATAAAAATATTATTTTCTGTACTCATGTAGATTTCAACCGAACTCTCCATGTTTCACAATGACAGAAGTCAGTCAAGAGCCTTCTCTTACCCACCCACAGATTGTAATCACCTCATCTCCCACTAACACAACCTGCTCCCAATTATTCACTCACATCCTGCAATCCCCACTCAGACCTCTATTCACTCATGCCTTCCCAAGCCGAATCAGTTTTCCATTCGCAACCTCACTTCCAACCCAGCGCCAAACGCTTCACCGAAATGAGAGAGCTGCAGTGAAGAAAAAAAACTGTCTGTTGCTGAAAGCAAGCAGTTTCATGATTGGTCAGGTTAAAAAGAAATGGTCAGATTCAATGAGAGTTACTCATAGTAAGCAGCTTTTGACATTTAGACAGTTATAAATATTTCCAGCCAGTTTTGAAATAAATTGGAACTACCAATGAAATGGATAGATTTATTTTCTAAAAATGGGGATAGTCAAAAATACAAGATTTTAAATTGCACATTTCCGACACTGGGATGGTTGAAATCTGCCATTTTGTGCAAATTTCCCATCTCGAAAGAAGAGCCTTGGCCTGTCCTGTATTCATGGAACGTGTAATATAAATGCAAGCTCGTCGTTTTTACTTTTTGTGCAATTTTGAATAAGTGCTAAGTGCCTTCTTACAGAAAGGGTAGGTCAAATTAAACTGTGGCAGAAAGTAGTTCCACAATGGGATCTTCATGTGGGTACAGTGTCTTACTAGTGGGACAGAGTGCTGGAAATAAAATCCCAATTATCCTGGAATCATCACAAAAGTTAAGAATGGTATCAAAGTATGCAGAGCCCCCAATTTGTCTGTTGGAAAGATCCATGGTAACAGAAAACATGCACCAACATTCTGTACTTAACAACGATTATTATTCATGGTTTGTGTAAAGATTTGTAGCTCAGGTGCCGGTTGCAGTAATTGTGGGCATTTTCACTGAGCTGCGAATTTGGCTTGCAGACGTTTCGTCTCCTTTCTAGGTAACATCCTCAGTGGTGTGGAGCCTCCTGTGAAGTACTGCTGTATTTTGTGGGTTAGAATTTATTTGGTTTCGAACTTTCCACTATAATTCATACCCATTGTATAAAATGAACCGTTGCAATTTTATACAGCCAAGTTCTTCATATAACAAAGTTTAAAGGAATGCTATCATATATAACCATACAAGCAAACATCACAAGATTACTGTATAACACTTGTAAATCAGGAATTAGTAATGATGTAATTTCATTTTAGAATGAACACTGGAAGAAATATTTTAAAACACTGTAACTTACTACACCAAGCTTTTCAGAAGCATTAGCCTTCCACAAACGGATATTCATTTCGTCAGAACCACAAAGTATATACTTGTTATCAGCAGACCACTTTACACACATCACGTGCTGCATACGTTTTGTATGGTACACCTCCCTAGAAGATAAAAATGTTATATTTATCAAAACATGATGCTAAGAAAGAAAGAAAGCTTAAAGTGGATCAATAAGACAGAAATAAATGAACACACAATTGGTGTGATTATAAATGAAGGCAATATAAAATGCTAAATTGGCATCTATTTTATAACCATGAGTGCTACATTTTCAAGAAAAGCATGACATATCAGGAATTTTACATCTAAATGACATATGAACACTTTTCTGCACAAATTGCTGTTGTGTCATTCCTTTCTACAGCACAACAATAAGTTAAATAACTGTGGAATCTAGTTCATATACAAGATAAAACATCTCTATATATTGCAAAGAGTATTTAGGAACATTTAAAAAAAAATCAAAATTTGTGAAATTAGACAACAGGAAAATGAGTCAACAACATTTTCCTTATGGCATTTAGATTAGATTAGATTAGATTACTTACAGTGTGAAAACAGGCCCTTCGGCCCAACAAGTCCACACCAACCCGCCGAAGCGCAACCCACCCATACCCCTACATTTACCCCTTTTATTAGATTAAAAGTGGCTCTTGATTAAGTTCAGTGAACAGCAAATTTAAATAGTTGCCATTTTCATCTGATTCTAAACAATTCAGGATTGTTTAAAAGGAATCTTGAGCAAATACAATGTCATTTTGTTTTGTCGAAAATACATTCATGAATACTTCTTGCCTTCAGATATAGTGCCTTGAGCTTGGACTTTTTCTAATTTTCCCCAAAGTCTTGGAATATTGTGTTCGGTTCTGTTCACCTCATCATAGGAAGCATGTGGAAGCTTTAGAGGAGATTTACCAGGATGCTGCCTGGACTGGACTGGAGGGCTTTTCTCATTGGAGCAAAGAAGGGCAAGGGGCAACTTGATAGAGGTGTACAACATGATGACAGGCATAGATAGAGTGGGTAGTCAGAAATTTTCTTCCACAGCAGAAATGGCTATCACAAGGGCATAATTTTAAAATGATTGGAGGAAGGTTCAGGAGAAATGTCAGAGGTCAGTTCTTTACACAGGAGAGTGGTAGGTGTGTGGAATGCACTGCCAGCAGTGGTAGTAGAGTCAGATACATTAGGGGCATTTAAGCGACTCTTGGATAGGCACATGGATGATAGTAAAGTGAAGGGTATGTGGGACAGTTTGATCTTCGAGTAGGATAAATGGTCAGCACAACAAGGTCTGAAGGGCCTGTACTGTGCTGTACTGTTCCATGTTCTGTGAAAAGTTAATGCCTTATTCCTTTCTGTTCTTCTTAATGTCCTTCCTGACCCATTGACATACTTTACTCGATACCTTGCTTGGTTCTAGATTTTTCAATTTCCCTTCAAACTTAAATAACTACCCTCCCCCACTATTATTATAGGTGTGAAGCCCATCAAAACGAAATAATATAATTTAACAAATGTACTTATCAAAACTGAACAATTTATATAAAGTTAGGTTTATGAAGCTTAGGTATCTAAGTAATTAAAATTATATACAGAATGATGTAGAACTTTCCTACTGAACCACAAACATCAAATTCTGTTGATTTTAGTCCCGGAAACGCATACCTTTAAAATTATAATGCCAAGTCGTAAGGAAGTTATTTTAGTCAAAGAAGCACATACAATTAACAGTACTTGCTGGACGGATGTGTACAAGTTCACTTTTCTTAATAGCTTAATCCAACTATAAGTCAATCATCAAAACTATAAAGTATCATTAACTAAATACATGTGTCAGGTTCAGCAGAAACCCTCAGGCAGGACAGAATAAAAAAGGGAGAATTAATTTGATCATCGAAACTTCATTAGATCAGAATCAAAGTTTCCAGTGGCACCCATAGTCATATAAAGGAAACTAAAGAGAGCAGGTAGGTGTGACTGTTTAACATAGTAAAAACCCTTGAGTGCGCAGCAGGAGGTAACCACAGAGTTTACATTTAGTCCACATTTGGTCTAAACCACTTAACTGAACAGACAGTTCAAGTACTTGTCTGAATGGATCAGTTTCAAGTACTTTTAAATGAATTGATAACTGCACCCTGTAAATGTTGATCATATTAATAAGCTGTCTGTTATGATATGGTTAAAAATCTTCCAACATCAGCTATATCCAACAGGTTTATTTGGAAGCACTAGCTTTTGAAGAGCTGCTCCTTCATCAGATAGTTGTGGAGCAGTACCTTAAGACACAGAATTTATAGCAAAAGATTACAGTGTCATGTAACTGAAATAATATATTGAACAAACCTAGATTGCTGTTAAGTCTTTCATCTTTTAGAATGGGTTGCAGGTTTCAGTTCACGAATATGTAAATCCCAGAACTTCTTTTAAGTCACATTCGCAAGATAACTTAAGATTTTATATTTTAAAAAGTGACATCTCAGCTCAGACAATGCTTTAAAGGTGTGAGGTTAGAGTCTGTCTATATCCCAATCTTGAGTCAGGCTGTTCTATTTCCAAAGTGGAATTTACAAAATATTACATGGATTGTCTGCCTGCAGATTGTGCAATTTTTTGAGCAAAATAAAATTATCTGCAAATATAATTCTTATATAATGTCTTATGGTCCTGCTCTGCAACTACCCAATTAAGGAGCAGTGCTCCAAAAGCTAGTGCTTCCAAATAAGCCTGTTGGCGTTGTGTGAATTTTAACTCTGCCCACCCCAGTCCAACACCAGCTCCTCCACATCAGGTTATGATATGGTTATGTCACTTCCACTCAATGCTGCAGCTTCAGTTCAGAAACCTGTAATACCAAGTTCTCCTGAATAAAGACAACTGAAGACCATTTTACCATCTCTGTCTCTCACTCCAGTTCGTGGTCTAAATAAAATATCAACACATTATGCAGTTAGGATGGTGTCAAATGCTACTTTAGGGCATTAGAAATTTCATGACATGGTTGGAACCACTTGCCAGGATATCATTTACCTGGTAATGCTAATTTAAATCTCCACCCCATTCAAACTATGCCTTCTCTAACTTCTGCCTCCACCACTAGTCAGATGAAATTCAGTTGATGCCAGAAAAAGACACCTCTTCCTTCTATTTACAACTTTACGACTCAACATTAGCACAGAGTTTTCAGATCAAACCATTGTTCCCATTTCTTTGAAGAGCTGAAGCTTGTAATGATTCTCTTGTTCACCACAGCTCTAAACGGATCCAACGGGTTGAATTTTATGATCAGTAATAAAGAAATGGCACTTCCTGCTGAATATGAAATGTTCTAGCAATCACTGTGGCATAGTATTCTCCTTTCTCAATGGAACTTTAAATCAGCACAGGGATCTATGCAACACAGCAATGTCAACAAACAGGGTAAGTAGCAAACCACAATGAAACATTCAACACACAGCAAACTAAGATAAAAGCAATAAATCCACCCACTCAATTAAAAAGTTTTCATTTCGTGGAACAAATTATTATGATCGTTAAGGTAGAAGAAAAGCTAAACATCTGGAAATAAAACTTACTTTTAAATGGATTTTTTTCAAATCAACTTTTCAGGTCAAGTGACAGTATTTATCAGCAACTGCTAACTTAGTGTACTGTCAAAAGTACAGTTAAATTTAATTTAAGATTCACATTTTGTAGAAGTGAGATTAAATGTAAAACAGGAAGCCTGTGTCCATCCCTTGATTATTCAGAACTTGCACACTGGTGGAACTTCATCAGTGTACATTCTGAGGAAAACAGAATTATTGACAGCAATTTATCTTCGCATTTCATTCTGTGCACGGACTCCTGAGGTCCCAGTGAAGAAAAGGTTAGTATTGCTGAGTTTTACTGCCATTATCATAGCTTTTGTTTCTTTACTTTTTACATTATCCCCTTAACAACATTTTTATCTTTATTGAAGGTAACAATTGGAAGAAGTGCCAACTGCTACATCAAAAAGAGATAATTTTGTAAATTCATTTTGCTCAATTTCTAAAATAAGGACTTCATTTATGAATGCTGTAAAGTACATTAATCTATGCTCAGCAAACTAAAAATTTCTGCTAAACTGTGATGAAAGGTTTTTAAAATTGTATCAAATCAATATGCATCATTAATCAATGCTACACCAATTATTTTTGTTTCAACATCAATATTAGCTCTGTTACATTCACATCCATAAATTAATGCATATTTTTATAAATACAAGTTTTCAGCACAATAAATTCACAACGAACAACCACTGAAATAAAACTGAATTTCCCTTTTGAAAATAAAAAGTACGACTGAATATACTCGTAGAAAACAAAGTTTGCAGACAAATGATTGCTTCAATTAACATTCATCCCCAAATTGTAGCATCCTTCATCAGGCCAACTCCTTACACTTTCTAACTTATAAAACAAAGACAACTTCAGATAATTTTACATTTTTTGATTATTTTCAGTAAATGGAATTATAGAGTATTGAAAATTTCAGCCTTAGGGAAGCAATTTATCCAGACTTGGGCATTAAAAAGTCATAAAGGCAAAGGAGGAGGCTATTTCATCCATCAACTTTATAGGTTTTTCGTGGAGCAATTCAGTCAGCCCCATTCTATCCCTGCAAGTTTATTTTCCTCAAATGCTAATCTAAATTATTTCTGAAATCATTGAGCGCCTCAGCTTCCATCATTTTGGTTGGCAGAGTTTCAGGCCATCATTCCTTCAGGTTGCTCAAAAGCTGCATAGAAGTTCTTCCTCGTATCTCCTTGTGCCTTGTCAAACATTAGATTGACTTTTGATAGAAAATGGAAGTCAAGGGTTACTGGTGACTGGCTGAAGATTGGACCTGAGAGCACAACTAAGTCAGCCATGATTTTATTGAACGGGGAACAGGTTTGAACGGCCAAAAGGCCTCCTTTTTTGCTTAAGTTCTATATTCCTAAAAACATTCAATCGATTTCTCTGAGCCCCTTTACACCAGCCAATGTGAACAGGTTTTCACTGTCTATCTTATGTGAAGGGATCATTGCTCAATGTAACTGGCTTAGGAAGAGAACAACCTTAGCTTCCCCGAACTAATTATGTCGCTAAAAGCCCCTCATCCTTGAAGCTATTCTGGTTAATCTCCTGTTCCATCTCAAGAACTTTCACATCCTTGCTAAAACTACAATAACCAGAACGGGAGACAATAACCCTAGTTGTGGCCTAACCAGAGCTTTATAAATGTTCAGCATAACTTCACTGCTTTTGTACACAATAGCTCTACAAAACCAAAAGGTCCCTTATGCTTTCCCAAGAACCCTATCAAAATATTTTGCCACCTTCAAAGTTCTATGCCTATGAGCAGTGACTGCACACCTATTAGAAATGTACCACTAAATGCAAAGTCATGCTAGTGATCCATAAAGTCACGTAGGCTATACCACTTTTACATAGTCACAAGCCAACACCCCTCTACCCCATGCATTAAGCACAGAGTTGAGAAATGCAGCTTTGTGTAAGATTAATGGCCTGGGGTTTGCTGTCAGCTGTAAATCAAGGGGTTCACAGACCTCGAAGTAAGCCTCGTCGAGAGATTTAGATATCTCTGGGAGGTCTTCAATCATCATTGCCATGTGGTGGTTCTACAACTGATTGCTGTATTTGTTGCTGGGGTATAAACATGGGCTGAAGAGAGGAGTTCAAAAACTTCTGTAAAATATTACCTGATAATTAACTCGAGATAGCGATAGCAGCATCATGACAATGTCACTGAACCAGTTACCAAGAGGATTTGGTTAATAGTTCAACTAAATCTAGACTGTGATATAGTGATTAAATAACCATATGTTTTTACAAAAATCAATTTGGTTCACTACATTGTTTAAATGATGGAATCCTGCTATCCCCTCCTTTAAATAGGTCTGACCTATAATCGCACAGTCATATGTTGGACTCTTAACTGCTCTCTTAAAAATGGTTTAGAAAACCATTCATTTCAAGCAAAACCAGAATGGGTAACAGTACTGGACTCATTAGCAACAACCACAACCCATTAAAAGAGGAAAAAAAAAACCACTCCACAGGATGTTTAAACCTTCTTAAAATCACTTTGTTCTTATAAACCCAGTAACAGGTGATTGAACAAGGTGTAACATTTTAAAATGGGGTTCTGACAACACCTTGGGAGCAGAGGAGGGGAAACTCTCACTCATTTCAAATGATTGCCGACTCACAAAAGTTTCACAGCACAGTCCAATTGTCTGTAAGTGGCATTTGAATTAAACAGTTCAATTCAGAATACAGTAGAACCTTGATTATCCAAACGAGATGATCGTTCAGATAACTGGAAGCAAGCGGTAATTTCTTGGTTATCCGGCGATGCACACCCTGCCGTTTAACTGATAACCGAATGCTGAGTTGCCTAATGCTGCTTTTATGGGACCATGAGATCTTGTTTGGATAACCAGAAATTCGGATAATCAGCCCTTTAAATTTTCCAGTCCCATCATCCTTTGATTCTATAATCGCATACTTAAGGCTTGTCCAAAGTTTTATGCCCTGGCCTCTGAGACTATGCTTTCTGAAACCAAACCTACACATCGTCAGATATCTTGGAAAAGATTCAGTGTTAGGCAAGTATAGAATTTTTTCCCAATCCCATTTTGAAAAAAATGACTTGAATTTCATGTTAATAGATGCATACTCTGCAATGCTGATTATCCCAAACTTATTAAAAAATTGGACATTGCACATCCAGTATTTTCTGATCTACATATTTCTCAAATTCAGCTCATGCTGCTGACTACTTCAGTAAAACATCACATTTCAAACATTTCAGTGTCAGTTGTCCAAATTCAAACTCCAAATGTTTCAATGTTACTATTTTAGGACTCCAAATGTATTTCTTGCACCAAATTACAGCATTACTCTACAATCAATAGGCTGACAGAGAAGGAATTACTTCTTGAAAAATTATCATCATAGTTCTCAGGTTAGCAAACTTCTTCCATGGTCACAAAAAATTGCTGCCTTTCTGAAAATGTTCAAAACTCACTTGAAACAGTGACCAACAAATATTGTTGTCTCAGAGAGGCTTACCCGACAAATATTCCCTACTCGGGCAGTGTTCCTTGCTTCCTTTCTGAGAATATTTCACCTATCTCTGACATGGATGTGTTTCACTTCCATTCCCCTTCCCCATGCCAAATTGTCACATCTGAGTCAAAGTGGAAGAACAGCTTTCAAAATCTAATTAATTGCCAAAGTCTAGTTCATTACTGAAAATCAGAAAATTCCATGAAAACGTAAAATGCTGTTTGTTCAAAATCAAGCCAATTTCAAAACCACTCAATCACATGCATTATCATGAAGCTTGATATTTTTAAAATTGCCAAGTAATAGTTCTCAATGTTCAAAAGAATCCTTATATTCTTTCCCAGTCATCAGCAATTCCAAAGGATATACTTTACAACTGTTACAAACTGTTTTCCAAGAAGTAGTCAACATTGACCAGCTTAAATTTAATGCCCATTTCTACTCACTGAGAGGGTTGAATTTGAACCACTGAAGTTTGGGTGCTGCTGATGCTATGATGTTGGCATTTGCAGACCTCCTTGAAGGCCTCCAAGCCCTTCCATTATTTCCTCTCCCGCCAACCCAACTAGTATCCCTCCACTGACACACTCATTCAATTGGCAGACTTGAGGTATAGTTGGTAAGTTTGCAGATGACACCAAAATTGGAGATGTAGTGGACAGTGAAGCGGTTACCTCAGATTACAATGGGATCTTAATCAGATGAGCCAATGGGCTGAGAAGTGGCAGATGGTGTTTAATTTAGATAAATGCGGGCTGCTGCATTTTGGGAAAGCAAATCTTAGCAGGACTTGGACACTTAACGGTAAAGTTTGAGGGAGTGTTGCTGAACAAAAAGAGACTGTGGAGTACAGGTTCATAGTTCCTTGAAAGTAGATAGGATAATGAAGGTGGTGTTTGGTATGCTTTTCTTTATTGGTCAGAGCATCGAACAGGAGATGGGAGTCATGTTGCGGCTGTGCAGGGCATTAGTTAGGCCACTCTTGGCATATTCCCTGCAATTCTGGTCTTCCTATCGGAAGGATGTTGTGAAACTTGAAGGGGTTCAGAAAAGATTTACAAGGATGCTCCTCATTCTCAACAATTTCTCCTTCGAATCCTCCCACTTCCTTCAGACCAAAGGGGTAGCCATGGGCATCTGCATGGGCCCCAGCTCTGCCTACCTCTTCGTCAGATAAGTGGAACACTCCATCTTCTGCAGTTACATGGTGCCATTCTTCACCTTTTCCTCCATTACACTGATGACTGTATCAGTGCCACCTCATGCTCCCATGAGGAGGTTGAACAGTTCATCAACTTCACTAACACCTTCCCTCCTGACCTGAAGTTCACCTGGACCATCTCCGACACCTTCCTCTCCTTCCTGGACCTCTCTATCTTCATTTCTGACAACCTACTCAAATCGGACATCTACTGCAAACCCACTGACTCCAACAGCTACTGGGACTACATCTCCGCCCACTCCCCTGCTGTAAAACGGTATCTCTTACTCCCAAATCCGCTGCCTCCACCACATCTGCTCTCAGGAGGAGCAATTCCACTCCAAGACATCCCAAATGTCCTCTGACTTCAAGGACTGCAATTTCCATAAGACACTGGAGTGGAAGCAAGGCCATTCGCCCCATTGAGTCCACTCCGCCATTCAATCATGGCTGATGGGTATTTCAATGCCACTTGCCTGCAATCTCCCCCTAGCCGTTAAATTCTTGATTTTGGAAGGAATTATCAATCTCTGCCTTGAAGGCACCCAACGTCCTGGCCTCCACTGTGATCCAGGGCGATGAATTCCACAGGCCCACCACTCTCTGGCTGAAGAAATGGCTCCTCATTTCAGTTCTAAATTGACTCCTTCTAATTCTAAGGCAGTGCCCACAGGTCCCAGTCTCCCTGCCTAATGGAAACAAATTTCCAGCGTCCACTCTTTCTAAGCCATGCATTATCTTGTAAGTTTCTATCAGATCTCCCCTTAACCTTTGAAACTCTAATCAATACAATCCCAGGATCCTCAGCCGTTCATCGTATGTTAGGTCTACCATTCCAGGTATCATTCGTGTGAATGTCTGCTGGACATGCTCTAGTGCCAGTATGTCCTTCCTGAGGTGGAATTTCCCCTTCCATGATGCCCTCCAGCACATCTCCTTCACTTCTCGCACCTCCACCCTTGAACCTCACATCTGCAAGAAGGTTAGAGCCTTCCACCCCACTAATCCCCGGATACAGTGCATTATCCTCTGCCATTTCCAACACCTACAATCAGACCTCACCAGGAGGTATATCTCCCTCTCCACCTTTATTTGCATTCCAGAGATCATTCCCTCCGCGACTCCCTCATGAGATCTCGCCACCACCAATCCAACCTCCACCCGTGGCACCTTCCCTTGCCACGTCAAGAGGTGTAAAACCTGAGCCCCCAGCTCCACTCCTCACCTCTGTCCAAGGCCCCAAAGGATCCTTTCAGATCCGGCAGAGATTTTCCTGCATGTCCAAACACCTCATCTACTGTGTCCGTTGCTCTCAATGTGGTCACCTCTACATTGGGGAGACAGGACGCTAACTCGCACAGCATTTCAGGGAAAATCTCTGGGATACACACACCAAACAAACCCACTTCCTTGTGGCTGACCACTTCAATTCCCACTCCCAATTCGCCAAGGACATGCAAATCCTGGGCCTCTTCCACTGACAAATCCAAGCCACCTGACGACTGGAGAAAGAATGCTTCATCTTACATCTTGGGACCCTCCAACCACATGGCATTAACAGTGACCACCAGTTTCCTTATCTCCCCTCCCCCCACTTTATCCCAGATCCAACCTTCCAACTTAGCACCGCCCTCTTGAACTGTCCTACCTGTCCATCTTCCTTCCGACCTGTGTGTTCCACCCTCCCCTCCAACCTGTCCTTATTACCTGAACCCGCATCTATCACCTTCC
>NC_057713.1:73838205-73839599 GCF_004010195.1 Chiloscyllium plagiosum
CCCCCCATTTATCTCTCAGCTCCCTTTCCCCCATTCCTGATGAAAGGCTTATATCCTAAACGCTGACTCTCCTGTGCCTCAGATACCACCTAACCTGCTGTACTTTTCCAGTGCCACACTCTTTGACTCTGATCTCCATCATCTGCAGTCCTCAATTTCTCCCAGTTGTAAACAATTATTATTATTGGAACATCAGCTGAGAAAAGACACAAAGAATATTCCAAAATTTCAAATTTTGATAGAGGACAACTTTGATGTTATGGTACTCCTGTGTTATTGTTATTCTTGTCCTTCTCACTGATGGAAGCCACAGAGGGAGATCCCATTGAAGCAACCTTGGTTTCAGGAGTCACCTTGTAGATAACACATAATTGGGTATTATGTGCAGAAGAACCTCGATTATCCGAATGAGATGGGGGTGGGGCACTATTTTGCTTGGATAATCGATTGTTGGGTTAATTGATTAAATGCCTTTCCTCTGGGGCTCAGAGTTTATTTAAGCTGCTCCCCGTTCAGGAGACGAGGCAGATGCACACCGTGCGTGAGCTCCCACCCCAGTCCTGTCCAACACACCCCCGCCCACACCCCCAATGCCATCCAAACCTGCCTCTGCCGTGCGCGTCCCTCCCACCCCCTTCCACCCCCAGCCCCTCTCTGGGGCAGCCAGACTGGACACCAACAACAAGACTGCTGCTGCCGGCTTTGTGGGGTAAGTCTCCAAATAGCACGTGCACACACCTTTTTACTGCAATGCTTTGACGGGTTCCACCTTTACCCTGTACAGGTCCATGCTGGACAGATTATCTGGGGAAGGGAGGTTTAGGGTACACCCCTCTGTATACCTCCAAGGCAAGTGTTTGGAGAGAGAGAGAGGGCGGGAGGTCAGTCATTTGGAGACGGTGCCTGTTTAATCATTGTAAACAAAAGACGTGATGAATGTTGGAAACATGTCTTTGATGTAATGTTTCTACTGCGACCTTGAAATCTCCTTTGGATAATCCGATATTCAGATAATTAATACAGAGGAACCTCTATTACCTGAATATCACCTTCAAGTTGTAACTGGAGCTGGAAAGTGGAACAAGTGTAAAAATAGCATAGTTTTGGCACTTTAATGGGCTGAAGGGCTGTTTCTGTACTGTATGATTCTGAACAGGTTGCATACGGAAGTCCAGTGGTAACTGTCACAACAGTGTGGGCGGCACGGTGGCACAGTGGTTAGCACTGCTGCCTCACAGCGCCAGAGACCCGGTTTCAATTCCCGACTCAGGCGACTGACTGTGTGGAGTTTGCACGTTCTCCCTGTGTCTGCGTGGGTTTCCTCCGGGTGCTCCGGTTTCCTCCCACAGTCCAAAGATGTGCAGGTCAGGTGAATTGGCCATGCTAAATTGCCC
>NC_057713.1:73840068-73849992 GCF_004010195.1 Chiloscyllium plagiosum
CTGACCTGCTGTGCTGTTCCAGCAATAAAGTTTCAACTTTGATCTCCAGCATCTGCAGACCTCACTTTCTTGCAGTCTTCTGCAGTCTTCTTCCGCCTCCATCCTACTCCGACCTATCACCCTCACCTTGACCTCTTTCCACCTATCACATTTCCAACGCCCCTCCTCCAAGTCCCTCCTCCATACCTTTTATCTTCTCCTGCTGAACACTCTCTGCTCATTCCTGAAGAAGGGCCTGTGCCCGAAACGTCGAATCTCCTGTTCCCTGGATGCTGCCTGACCTGCTGTGCTGTTCCAGCAATAAAGTTTCAACTTTGATCTCCAGCATCTGCAGACCTCACTTTCTCCTGCCCGTAGTGTTAGGTAAGGGGTAAATGTAGGGGTATGGGTGGGTTGTGCTTCGGCGGGTCGGTGTGGACTTGTTGGGCCGAAGGGCCTGTTTCCACACTAAGTAATCTAATCTAAAGCTTGTAGTGCATGGTAGCAAACATCTGGAACAGTGTTGTAGCTGCATCTGTCCAGGTCAAATGGCATGGCACTCTTTGATGGTCAATAGCTGCATCACTCACTGCAGAGTGCTAGCTTCTGCCCTGTTTTAGCCATGATGTTAATTTGATTAGGCGCTTTCTTATCAATGGTAAACCCACAGGGTATTGACGATAATGTTGCTACGGTTGTATCACATTTGGTGGTTGAATCACTTTTTTGGGACTCATCTGGTTCAAACATATCCTTTCGAGATGCAATTCTATCCATGCGGACCTACAGTTAACTTCAGAGCCACAGCAATATTGTTCACTATCACAGAATCATACAGCATGGAAACAGGCCTTTCAATCCAACCAGTCCATGCCAACCATATTCCCAAACTAAACTACTCCCACATGCCTGTGTTTAGTCTATTCCCCTCCAAATATTTCCTGTTCATGAACTTACCAAATTCTTTTAAATGTTGTAACTGTACTTGTATCCACCACTTTTTCTGACAGTTCATTCTACCCATGAACCACTCACTGTGTAAAAAAGTTGCCGTTCACATCCTTTTTAAACCTTTCTCCTTTCATCTTAAAACTATGCCCCATAGTTTCTAACTCACCCACCATAAAGAAAAGACCACAGTCACTCACCTTACCTATGCCCCTCATGATTTTGTAAACCTTAACAAAGGTCACTCGACTTCCTATGCTCCAGTGAAAAAAAGTTTTTTTTCAATTTTTAGATCTCAATCTGTCTCTTCCCAGCAACATCCTGGTAAATCTTTTCTGAATTCTCTGCAGTTTAATAATATTCTTCCTGTAACATAGCAACCAAAACTGCACATCGTACTCCAAAAGAAAGAGTTGCCTTAGGAATCTTCAACATTGACTCTGGCTGTCATCAAATCTCATGGCACCAATTCAAACATGAGTAAGGAAACCATAGGCTGATTATCATTCACGACACTGCCTTCTGAGGAACCTGTTCACCTCCATGGTGACCACCAAATGGAAAAAGCAGAAGGCACAGAACGTCCTCTGGGTGGAGGACTTCAAACGTCCATCAAGAGTGGCTTACTGACACCACTACCAGCTAAGTTTGAAAGGTCATAGCTGTTACACTGGTTCAGCTGCAAATCGTGAGAGAACCAATTAAAAAGTGAGAATAACAAACCTTAGGAGTGTGTCCTCACCAAAACGTCTGTCTCAGGTATATTGACCTGTGATAGTATTGGCCAGAGTGACTAATTTACAGTCCTTGGGGAGAATCATCCTTTCTGGCGAAGTGTAGCTGCAACATCACTTAAGATTCTCAACACCATCCAAAACAAGACAAACTACTTGATCAGTAGCCAATCTATTGGCTACTTTAACATTCAGACCTTCCACCATGTAGCCACAGGATCAGCAATGTGTACCATGTAAATACAGCAACATAGCAATTTACAAAGGCTCCTTTGTCAACATCGTCCAAACTCTCAACCTCCACTGCTTTGAAGAACAGGGAAGTAGATGCATGAGATCACCACAAGCTGAAAGATCCCTTCTAAGCCACTCAAGATCCTGGGTCACTGTTTCTTCACAGTGACAGGCTCAAAATCCTCAAATTCCTTCCTTAACAGCACTGTGGATATCTTCACACAGCATGGACTGCAGTGGTTCAAGAAGGCAGCTTACACCACCTTCTCAGGGGCAATTATGGATGGACGATAAGTCTGCACTGACACTCTGATTGAGCCATTCTAGTGACATTCTTCTGACTTTTCCCTCGAATACTAAACATTTTTGATTAAGAGGATTCTGGGTAAACTAGGATGGAGATTGTTGTGGTATCTTCAGTCTTGTAGCTGATTTCCTCGTATTCTCAATTACTGCTGTAAGAATGAGCGAGAGAGTGCGAGCAGGGGAGCACGACAGCAAGAGCACAATACTGACCATGTGGGAGGTGAAATAAATGAAGCAGTAAACCTGCACAGCTGTCTGCCTCTCCTGTTTTGAAACCTTTAGTTTCAAATATCTCTGAACATTGGAGTTCTTTCTCAGAAAAATAATCTGTGAAATTCACAGCTGACCTTGGAGAAACCTGTGTGACAGAGCTTACAGCAGGGGAGTAATGAAGTGGCATTTTCTAAAAATGTATAAGCTTACTTTTTGTAAATTTAAAATAGCGAGTCGAGTGAAGATTTTTTATGATGATATGTTTTATTGAGATCTGCCTCTTGGTTAAACTTTAAAAATATAATACATGTGGACTAAGTTATCCTAGAGGTGCTTATACAGCAGTGAGACCGTGCTTTTTTCTGAGTCTATAGATTGTTCAGCTGCAAAGATGGCCTTTAGTAGAGTGATATGCCCTTCCCGTGGATGTGAGAGATTAGGGAAAGTTTTCATGTTATTGATGATTAGGTCTGCAGGAGTGTGTTTGGCTGCAAATCATGTCAGATTGCATGGTTCATTCGGAGTAGCAGTTAGAGGCAATGAGGAAGTTACAGGAGCTGGGAGAGGGTGCAATAGATGGCAGTTGCAGGAAGGTAGAAAAACCACAGATACACAGTCAGGTTACCTCCAGAAAATGTAGGAGAGGTAGATGGGTAATGCAGGCGTAATGTGGCTATCCCCATCTGAAACAAGTAAACTATTTTTGAAAGCATAGGGAGTGATGGACTCTCGGGAATGTAGCACTATCAGCGAGGTTTCTGGTAACGAGACTAGCTCTACTGTAACATGGGGTATGTCAGGTTCCAAACAATCGACTGTGATAGGGAACTCTCTAGTCAGAGGCTGAGACATAAGTTTCTGCGGCCAGCAATGAGATATGAGAATGGTGCACTGCCTCCCTGGTGCCAGGATCAAAGATATCACAGAGAGGGTGCTGGATATTCACAAAAAGGGAGGGGGACCTGCAGGAGATTGTTGTATACATCGAAACTAATAACACAGGAAGAGAAAAGGACAAGGTTCTGAAGAGAGAATACAGGAAATTAAGCAGGAATTTAAAAAGCAGGTCCACGAGGGTAGTAGTAATATCTGGATTGCTCCCCCTGCCAAATGCTAGTGAAAATAGGAATAGGAGGATAGAGCAGATAAATGCGTGGCTGAGGAGCTGGTGCAGCGGAAAATGATTTACATTTTTTGGATCATAGGAATCTCTTCTGGAGTAAAACTGACTGTTATAAGAAAAATGGATTGCACCCGAATTGGAAGGCAAATAATATATTGGCAAGGATATTTGCTACAGCTGCTTGGCAGGATATAAAACTAGAAGGTGGGGATCTCGGGCAGATAGTCAGAAAAGAGATCAGTCTCAGACTGGCATATTTGGGAAAAGGAGCGTGTCAAAAAGGCAGAGCAGAGAACAAGGCAGGACTGATAAACAGCATCTATTTTAATGCAAAAGGCCTAATAGGTAAGGAAGATGAACTCAGGGCACATTTGGGGACATGGGACTTTAATATCATTGCGATTCGAAAGACTTGGCTCAGGATTGGATAAGATTGGCAGCTTAATGTTCACAGGTATAGATGCTACAGTAAGGTTGTGGGGGCAGGGGTGGGGGAGTGAGAGGAAGGGGACTGGTATTTTTGAATAGGGATAACATTACAGCTGTACTTAGGGAGGTGAGGTTATTTGGATTGGAAATGAGAAATAACAAAGGGATGATTGGGATCATACAACAGACCTTCCAATAGTCAGTGGGAAATGAAGAGGCAAATTTATAAGGAGATCTCAGTTATCTGTCAGAATAGTAGGGGAGGCGATGGCCAATGGGTTAACTGTCCAGTGATAATAAAAAGAGACCCAGGTAATGTTCTGGCGATCAAGGTTTGAATCCCGCTATGGCAAATGATGGAATTTGAATTCAACAAATATCTGGAATTAGAGTGTAATGATGACCATGAATCCATTGTCCAATGTGAATCTACCTACTGAATGAGTAAAGCTTGACTTAATCTTGGGAAATAAGGCAGGGGTAGTAACTGAGGTGTCAGCAGGGAAGCACTTTGGGGATAGTGAACATAATTCTAATAGTTTTAAAATAGTGATGGAAAAGCATCGAAAAGTTACAACTCTAAATTGGAGGAAGGCCAATTTTGATGGTATTAGGTAACAACTTTCAAAAGTCAATTGGGGGCTGATAATTGCAGGTAAAGGAAAGGCTGGAAAATGGAAAGCATTCAAAAATGAGATAACAAGAGTCCAGAGACAATATATTCCTTTCTGGTGAGGGGGTAAGGCTGGTAGGTGTAGGGAATACAGAATGACAAGAGAAATTGAGGTTTTGGTCAAACAAAGAAGGAAGCATATGTCAGGTATAGACAACAGGTAAGGAGTGAATCCCTAGAAGTATAGTTAAGAGGGAAATCAGGACAAAAAGGGGACATGAGATAGCTTTGGCAAGTCGGATTAAGGAGAATCCAAAAGGTTTCCACAAATACTTTAAAGACAAGAGAGTGCTTAGGGAGAGAATAGGGCCCCTTAAATATCAGCAAGGCTGCCTATGTGTGGAACTGCAGGAGATGGGGGAGATTCTAAACGAGTATTTTGCATAAGTGTTTAATGGAGAAGGAAGCCAGATACGTGGGGAAATAAATAGCAAATTTTTGAAACATACCCATATTATACAAGAGATGGACTTAAAATGCATAAAGGTGGATGAATCCCCAGGACCTGAACAGATGTATCCAGGAATTCTGTCGGAAGCTAGGGAAGTGATTGCTGAGCCCCTGGTTGAGATATTTGTATCATCGATAGCCACAGGTAAAGTACCAGAAGACTGGATACTTGCTAATGTGGTGCCTCTACTTAAGAAAACATGTTAAGGACAGGCCAGGAAACTATAGGTTGGTGAGCCTCACATCAGTTGTGGGCAAGTTATTGGGGAAAGAGCTGAGGGACGGGATGTACATGTATTTGAAAAACAAGGTCTGATTAGGGATAATCAGCACAGCTTTGTGCAGGGAATAGAGTGTCTCACTAATTTGATTGAGTTTTTTGAAGAAGTAATAAAGAGGATTGATGAGGGCAGAGTGGTGGGCATGATCTATATGGACTTCAGTAAGGCGTTTGACAAGGTTCTACATTGTAGACTGATTAGCAAGGTTAGATCACATGGAATACAGGAAAAACTAGCCATTTGGATACAGAACTGGCTTGAAGGTTGGAGACAGAGGGTGGTGGTGGAGGGTTGTTTTTTGGACTGGAGGCCTGTGACCAGTGGTGTGCCACAAGGATCAACGCAGAATCCACTGCTGTTTGTCACTGATAGAAATTATTTGGATGTGAACATGAGGTATAGTTAGTAAGTTTGCAAATGATACCAAAATTGTTGGTGTAGTGGACAGTGAAGAATGTTATCCCAGAGTTCAACAGGACCTTGACTGGATGGGCCAATGGGCCAAGGAGTGGCAAATGGAGCTTAATTTGGATAAATGTGACGTGCTGTATTTTGAAAAGGCAAATCAGGGCTGGACTTGTATACTTAATGGTAAGGTCTTGGGGTGTGTTGCTGAACAAAGAGACCTTGGAGTGCAGGTTCACAGTTCCTTGAAAGTGCAGGTGTAGCTGAACAGGATAGTGAAGGTGGTGTTTGGTGTACTTGCTTTTATTGGTCAGTGCATTGAGTATAGGAGTTGGGATATCATGTGGCTGTATAGGACTTTGGTTAGGCCACTTTTGGAATATAGGGTGACCGCCCTATCGACGGAGTCCATTTCCGTGATTTCTGTTATCTGTATTTACTGCGGCCTAAACAGATGACATGGAACATTCCAGAACCAGGGACCATGGGGTTGCTGGGGAGATAAGTCTCCCATTTAAATGAATGGGTTTGCTATTATCTGTGGTTTCTGGCTTCCATGGTAGGTCTTGGAATGTGTCACCTTTGCATTCAATTCTGCTATTGGGAGGATGTTGTGAAACTTTAAAAGTATTTAGAAAAAAAGATTTATGTGGATGTTGCCAGGGTTGGAAGTTTTGAGCTCTTGGGAAAGGCTGAATGGGCTGAGGCTATTTTCCCTGGAGCATTGGAGACTGAGGAGTGACCTTATAGAGATTTACAAAGTCATGAAGGGCATGGATTTGGTGAAGAGACAAGGTCTTTTCCCCGGGGTAGCAGAGTCCAAATATAGATAGCATAGGTTTAAGGTGAGAAGGGAGAGATTTAAAAGGAACCCAAGAAGCAAAGGTTTCACGCAGAGGGTGGTGCGTGTATAGAATGAGTTGCCACAGGAAGTGGTGAAGGCTGGTACAATTACAACATTCAAAAGGCATCTGGATCGGTATGTGAATAGGATGGGTTTAGAGGGATATGAGCCAAATGCTGGCAAATGGGAGTAGATTAATTTAGGATATCTGGTTGGCATGGATGAGTTGGATCAAAGGGTATGTTACATCCTATACAGCTCTCGGACTCTATAATTCTAAAGCTCTCCTGAATGTCTCTATTTCATCTGCCTTCACCACACTTTTTTGACTATGATTCAGCGAAGTGATTGGATTAGAAACAGCATCATTAATGGCCAATGCACCCAGGGTATAGATACAGTATTTTGTGGACAATGTGAACCTTGAATTTGAAATCATACTGATAAGTAATCTCTGGAATCCATATGGGATTTCAAACTGAACTCATTATCCTTTAACATAGCCTTCAAAAGTCTGGATTAGTCACATACTTCCCATGGGCTGGACTGACAATGGCAATTTGTCATCAATGGTATTTTGTTCACTGCTATCACGTTCGTCCCAGTTGACTGACTGCCTTGGATCTTCACCACAATCTGCCCTAGCTCCCTTACACAAAGATATAATGAATTGATGCAATTAATCTGTCATCCATTTTCTCTTTGCTTCAATCTACTATACTTCCCCTCCATTGTTCCTTCCAGTAAATGTCTTTACGTAACATCCATTCTAATGTGACAAAATACCATATATTATTCTCTCTGATGTTACACATTATCTTCTCCAGCACCTCCCCGTTAATGTTTCTGTAGAGACATTGCAAGAGAGCACAAGAGATTACAAAATTCTGAGGTAGAAAGGGATTTGGTACATGAATCACAAAACATTGCATGCAGCTATAATTCATTGGGAAGATAAATAGAATGTTGCCACATCTTGCAAGGAGAAATGGATTATAAAAGATTAGATTAGATTACAGTGTGGAAACAGGCCCTTCGGCCCAACAAGTCCACACCGACCCGCCGAAGCGAAACCCACCCATACCCCTACATTTACCCCTTACCTAACACTACGGGCAATTTAGTATGGCCAATTCACCTGACCCTGCACATCTTTGGACTGTGGGAGGAAACCGGAGCACCCGGAGGAAACCCACGCAGACACGGGGAGAATGTGCAAACTCCACACAGTCAGTCGCCTGAGGCAGGAATTGAACCCAGGTCTCAGGCGCTGTGAGGCAGCAGTGCTAACCACTGTGCCACCGTGCCACCCACTATAAAAGTAGCATGTTTAATTGCAGTTGTACAGGACCTTTCCGAAACCAGATCTCAAGTACGGTATAGAGATTTGGTCTCCTTATTTAAAAAAGTACTTAAATATATGAGAAACAATTCAGAGAGGGTGTACTTGGGATTAGGGAGGTTGTCTTATGAAGAAAGGATGTGCATGGTGAGCCTGTATCCACTGGAATTTAAAAAGAATGAGGGGTGATCTTTCTGAAAAGTACAAGACCATAAGTGGACTCCACTGGGTGAACGCTAAACAGATGATTCATCTTGTGGGAAAGACATGAAACAAGGAAGACAAGAAACCCACTCCAGTTACCAGCTCCGCCCCCACTCCCAGCTCCACACCCACACCAGATCCCAGCTCCCAGCCCTGCCGAGTTTTCACCATCCCTCCAGACCTCCCCCTCACCGAGGACGAATGATCAGTCCTCGGCAAAGGACTCACCTTCATCCCCCTCCGGCCACGCATCAATGAATTTAATGCACGCCGTGACGTCGAACACTTCTTCCGCTGCCTCCGCCTCAGAGCTTACTTTCACAATCAGGACTCCCGCCCACCTTCCGAGGACCCCTTCGCCCACCTCCAACACACTGCATCCACCTGGACACCCTGCGCTGGCCTATTACCCGCCCTCGACCTCTTCATCTCCAACTGCCGCCGGGACATTAACCGCCAGTGGTAGTTTGGCACTCTGACTTCTACAGCGCTGAAGCCAGACGCCAACTCAAAGACACCTACTACCCTCTCGACCATGACCCCACCCCCATCACCAAACCATCATCTCCCAGACCATACACAACTTCATCACCTCAGGAGACCTCCCACCCACAACTTCCAACCTCATAGTCCGGGAACCCCGCACTGCCCAGTTCTACCTCCTTCTCAAGATCCACAAGCCTGACCACCCTGGCCAACCCATTGTCTCAGCATGCTCCTGCCCCACTAAACTCATTTCTAACTACCTCGACACTGTCCTATCCCGCCTAGTCCAGGAACTCCCCACATATGTTTGAGACACCACCGACGCCCTCAACCTCCTCCAAGACTTCCGTTTCCCCGGCCCCCAATGCCTCATCTTCACCATGAATATCCAATCCCTCTACACCTCCAAGCCCTCCGTTTCTTCCTCTCCCGATGTCCACAACAGTACCCTTCCACCGACACCCTCATTCGTTTGGCCGAACTGGTCCTCACCCTAAACAATTTCTCCTTCGAATCCTCCCACTTCCTCCACCCCAGCTATGCCTGTCTCTTTGTTGGCTACATAGAACAGTTGGTCTTCCGTAATTACACCGGCACCACTCCCTACCTCTTCCTCTGCTACATTAGATTAGATTACTTACAATGTGGAAACAGGCTCTTTGGCCCAACAAGTCCACACCGACCCGCCAAAGCGCACCCACCCAGACCCATTCCCCTACATTTACCCCGCACCTAACACCACAGGCAATTTAGCGTGGCCAATTCACCTAACCTGCACATATTTGGACTGTGGGAGGAAACCGGAGCACCCGGAGGAAACCCACACAGACACGGGGAGAATGTGCAAACTCCACACAGTCAGTCGCTGAGGCGGGAATTGAACCAGAGTCTCGGGCGCTGTGAGGCAGCAGTGCTGACCACTGTGCCACCGTGCCGCCCACCACATTGATGACTGCATCGGCGCCACCTTGTGCTCCCGCGAGGAAGTTGAGCAATTCATCAACTTCACCAACACATTTCACCCTGACCTTAAATTTACCTGGACCATCTCTGACACCTCCCTCCCCTTCCTGGACCTCTCCATCTCCATTAATGACGACCGACTTGACACTGACATTCTTTACAAACCCACCGACTCCCACAGCTACCTGGATTACACCTCTTCCCACCCTACCTCCTGCAAAAATGCCACCCCATATTCCCAATTCCTCCGCCTTCACTGTATCTGCTCCCAGGAGGACCAGTTCCACCACAGAACACACCAGATGGCCAC
>NC_057713.1:73850501-73863813 GCF_004010195.1 Chiloscyllium plagiosum
ACCTATCACCTTCATCCCCTCCCCCACTCACCTATTGTACTCTATGCTACTTTCTCCCCACCCCCACCCTCCTCTCCACCCTTCAGACTCTCTGCCTGTATTCCTGATGAAGGGCTTTTGCCCGAAACGTCGATTTTACTGCTCCTCGGATGCTGCCTGAACTGCTGTGCTCTTCCAACACCACTAATCCAGAACAAAAGTAATCAGACAGGACAATTACGATATGAACCCAGATCAAGTTAGGTTGCATTTCAATAACCAGGTCAGAAAAGGAGAGTAAAAAAGTCAAACTTCTGAAGAAGTCATTGAATTCAAAACATTAACTCTTCTTCTCTCCTCAAAGATGCTGTATGACCTGTACATTTCCAGCACTTTTCAGAAATGTTTGAGAAAAGTCAAAATTGGTTAATATTCTGGAGTTTACCTCTCTCATTTACATCAGTCCTCACAAATCAGTTTTCTTTCCTGCTGCAGCATTTACTTTCAAATATTACATCCTCACTTGCCCCGTTTTTTTATCCACCACACTGGTCATTATTCTTCATAGAAATCTGATAACGGGTCATTGAGTTTGCCTCATTCACAGAGCATCTCTTTCATGAGTACTATTCGTAACTGACACTTCATCCACTAAATCCACACCTGCTTTAGAACCATAGATCTAACACAGTGCCCCTGTAGAACTCCGGAGAGAGAGAGAGAGAGAGAGAGAGAGAGAGAGAGAGAGAGAGAGAGAGAGAGAGAGAGATTCAGAGATGCACTCTCACAGACTAGAAAAGTTGAACTGGCAGAGAAGCACTGTCAATTAGATGATTACTTGATAACCTGATAAAAATCAATTATTTCAGTCTTGAAAATTTCAACTGACTCAGACTCCATGAATTTAAGTACTCAAATTTACAGGGTCACTTGTATCCCAGTGTAACTTCATTCAACTCCAACTCCATTGTTAAAGGATAATGTGTCAAGTAAACAGTAATGGAATAAAAAGTGATACTTACAAAAAAAAGTTTAATAAAGAAACATTGAATTGCAAAGTATAGACCTGAATCAACAGCTAAGCAAAATAGCTTCACATGATATTATTATACACATTACTCTGGAGAATTTTAATCTTTGATACTGAGAAGCACACCCAAACTGATGGTCCAGAATAAAAGAAAATAGAAAATAACACAGAAAAACACAGCATTAACATGCAGAAACTTACTATTCTGAATCAATGCATTAACACTTAAAAAAACACTTCTAATGTCACCAACCTGCTATGCCCTTTGTTTGTAGGGAAAATACGTATGGATTTATCAAAGCTGGCCGAGACAAATTCTTTTCCTGTTGGAGAGTAATCAACGTCAAGTACTGCTGAAACGTGATCCATGTGCACTGTTAGAGGGCTATCAAGATAGCGCATGTCAAATGTGTATAAACTGTATCAAGAAAAGAAAATTGATGAAGAATCAGTTTGCCATCAGATACTGAATTTTAGATACTTTTTAAAAATACAATAAAAGGAAAAGGAAAATACAAATCTATTTGCCCTTGTGTTTTTGGGGGAAAAAAACAAAATAAAATCAGCAGCATTTAAAAGACTATTACACATTCTTCACACAGATTAAAGATGACTACAGACATTAATCAACAAAAATGCAACTTGACATTAAACACTATCTGCCAAGTTCTTCTTTAAGTCATTTATCTCTTTTGATCTTGCTTCACCATCACTAATACTTCTAGTAGTGAACCTTCCCATTTGAAAGTTCTGCAGTTTTTGAAGTTCTTCACTTTAGTGAAAGAAACCATCAGTTCTGAAGTCACACTGAATAATACTTCTCTCTCCACAAATGCTTTTACAACTGCTGAGTTTCTCCAGCATTGTGTTTGCTTCAGATTTCCAGCACCTACATTACTTTGCTTTAATGCAAATTTTACTTATCACTTACCTTAACCTTTTGTGCTTTGAGAATAACTTTACCAACTCCCCCAACCCTAGAATAATTGGTTTAAATGTTTGTTCTTTTGCTAGGGCCTCAGCACCTTTAGTACTGTGGGGTGACCCATATTTACATAATAATCCACCTGAGGTAGAATCAAACAGATGTAAAGGATTAGCATGACTCCCTTACCTTTGTATTCAATTATTCTCAGATAGGTTATTCAATATGCATATTAAACTGTCTTCAAACTTTCAAAGATTTGTGAACATGCACCACCAGGTTCATGCACTCCTCTTAAAATAATACCAACTAAATGATATTCCATTCCATTGTTATTTCTCTCAAAGTGCATCTCTTCAAAATTAACTGCATTGAACTGGATTTGCCAATGCTCACATAAAGCTTGCTTTTATCATGCTCACTGCATCACACAGTGTGTACAATTCCATCTACAATCCAAGTCTGCTTATACATACTACAGAAAGACATGGACCTAACATCAAACTCTGGCAAACCTAAGCATGCTTTCCTTCAGCTAGAAAAACATTTTCAGCACTTCGATCTACTTCTTTAGTTCCTATTCCTTTGCTTTGACTTTCCTATCAGAAATTAGCAACACATTTTAAGAGTACTTTGACATATCTACATAAGTAGAGTCAATTTGGGCCCCTCCACAGGGCCATTGTCCTGGGCTTCACATGTATGCTTAAACTGTCATGAAATGTGCAAATGCCAGATTCGTCAGCTGCACCCACAAGGTAGAGCAAAACATCACCCGAGCACAACGCAATGCCATCCATGCTCTCAAAACGAATCACGACATTGTCATCACACCAGTAAATAAAGGAGGAGCTATCATCATTCAGAATAGAATAGTGCAAGGAAGTGTACCAACAACTAAACAACCAGGAACACTACAGGCAACTACGAACCGATCCAACCAAAGAACACACCTATGAACTCAACAGATTGATCAAGACTTTTAATCCAGACATGTAGAGCTCCCTATGCACTCATCCCACATACTTCCCACACAGGGGATTTCTACTGCCTTCCGAAGATATACAAAGCCAACACACCTGGTCATCCCACTATGTCAGGCAACGGAACTCCAAGAGAACCTCTCTGGCTATGTTGAGGGCATCTTGAAATCCATTGTACAAGGACCCTCAGCTTCTGTCACGACATACAGATTTCTTACAGAAACCCAGCACCAATGGACTAGTCGAACCGGGAACTTGCAATGTCACAATGAACGTTTCGGCACTCTACAACAGCTTCCTTCGTGATGACAGCATCGCTGTGACAGCCTCAGTACTCAATACCAACAACTGCCAATCTCTGAGAACCATCCTACAACTCATGCACTTCATCCTCGACCACATCTTCACCTTAGACAACCAGTTCTTCATCCAGACACACAGAACAGACAGGGAAACCACATTTGCACCCCAATATGCCAACATTTTCAAGCACTAGTTTAAACAAGACTTCTTTGCTGCACAGGACCTCCAACCAGCACTATACAAGGATGTTGCCAGAGTTGGAGGGTTTGAGCTATAGAGGTTGAATAGGCTGGGGCTGTTTTACCTGGAGAGTCGGAGAATGAGGAGCAGCCTTTTTATATAGAGGTTTATAAAATCATGAGGCATGGATAGGATAAATAGACAAAGTATTTTACCTGATTTGGGGTGCAGCGGGGAGGAGAGAAGATTTAAAAGGGACATGAGGAACAACTTTTTCCACATAAAGGGTGGCATTTGTATGGAATGAGCTGCCAGAGGAAGTGGTGGAGTGTGGTACAATTACAACATTTAAAAGGCATCTGGATGGATAAATGAATAGGAAGGTTTTGGAGGGATATCAACCAAATGCTGGCAAAAGGGACTCAACTAATTTAGAACATCTGGTTAGCATGGATGAGTTGGACCAAATGGTCTGTTTCCATGCTGTACATCGTTATGACTTGCTATTCCTTGCATCCCATCCTCCTTTATAACGTAACTGTATTGATTGCTTGTGTATGATTTTCTAGGACTAAATATTAAAACAGTCATGGAATTCTCACAGAATCTCTTTTCCTTGCTTTTGACTTTAAACCTTGATAATATTTTTGCAAAAGGAATTACTTGTAATCCTCATTTGCTCCAGTGAAAATAAAGGCCTCCATGGGATTCCAACATATAGCATTAGTCCGTAGGTCCATGACTACCTGTTAAAATATACGAGAGAGAGAGAAAATAAAAGACATAACAAAACAAACATAGGTATGTGGCAATTTAATTCTATTCAATATAACAGTTGAAAAATGAAATACTATACCTTTTTCAAGGGGGTTGCCTGTCTCATGTCATACAGAGCAATACTTCTATCTGAAGCGCAGCTTGCAAGAAGGTAAGTCTAAGATGGAACACAAATTAATACAATATTTAACACCATTCGATATCATTGCCATCCCCAAAACTCGCAATATGTAATCAAGTTTATTCAAGAATCAAGATGAGCCATGAGGCATAGCTAACAAAAAGACAAGTATTTATCATTTGTACTGCAAAATATGTTTAAAGTATATGTAGCAACTGAATTTAATGCACAATTTTCTCAGAGGAGAAAACTCAACTTACAAGACACATTAGGAAATGCTGAACTACAGCTACAAAAAAGCTTAACAGTCCCATAAAAGTTGATAACTGAAAAATGGCCAGATTTAAAGATCAACAAATGTCACTAGTTTATAGTGACTGAATTATGATGCTTCTTTTTATTCAATGATAGTATTTCCTACTGCCAATTTTTTTTTTACACTTCTGGGACATAAGCATTGTAGGCAAGGCCAACATTTTAATTTTTTTAGATGACTTACAGTGTGGAAACAGGCCCTTCGGCCCAACAAGTCCACACCGACCCGCCGAAGCGTAACCCACCCATACCACTACATTTACCCCTTTACCTAACACTACGGGCAATTTAGCATGGCCAATTCACCTGACTTGCACATCTTTGGACTGTGGGAGGAAACCGGAGCCCCCGGAGGAAACCCACGCAGACACGGGGAGAATGTGCAAACTCCACACAGTCAGTCGCCTGAGGCGGGAATTGAACCCAGGTCTCTGGCGCTGCGAGGCAGCAGTGCTAACCACTGTGCCACCGTGCCGCCCACCAATTATACTCGAGTAGATGGTGGTGAGCCACCATCTTGAACTGCTGCCGTTCATCTGGTGCAGGTACATGCGCAGTGCAGTTGGGAAGGGAGTTCCAGGATTTTAATCTAGGAACCATGAAGAAATGGCACTATTGTCTCAAGTCATGATGATATGACTTGCAGTGATGCTTGTAGGTGGTGATGTTCCTATAAGTTGGTGCCCTTGTTCAAGGTGACAAAAGGTGGAAGGTTTGTTGAAAGAGCTTTGCTGTGCTGCTGCCTTGCATCTTGTAGACAGCAAACACTGCTGCCATTGTACATCACAGGTAGAAGTAGCGAATGTTTAATGTGATGATGTACTAAATAAGCAGGCTGCTCTGTACTGGATGGTGTCAGACTTTGATGAGAGAGTTCTGCACTGTAGAATTCCCAGCCTCTAGCTTGTTCCAATAGCCACTGTAATGGGTTTGGACTTTACAAAGAAACAGGAACAAGTAATTCAGCTGAAGTGCTAGGATAAAAAAGTAGCTCTCACTGAAAGAGGTGACATTTTAGAAATAAAAAAACATATAAAGTCAAGTTGATTTTGATCATTCATATCTCAACTCCATCTCTCAAAACACTCACTGAATCACAGTCTTGGCAATTTCAAGTACAGTGTCCTTGGCATTCAGAGACATTTGGAACAAAATTTCAGATTTTTCATTACACTTGAGAGAAATTTCTGATTTTATTTACTGGTTGAGCTCTCATTTTACACTTTTATTACTATTATACGTCTTTCAATTTTTAATATCATGCTTCCTTCAAATAAATAATGTACATGATGCAAAATTGACTGCAGTTTACTGAAGAACATCACTTGTCTCAATGTGAAAATCAGAGAAGCTTTCCCAGAACAAGGGGATGTATCTTATACAATTTCTTTTCACATTGTTGGTTCAAATTCAATGCACTTTCATTACAGCAACGAAAAAACTTTGCTGCAAGTAACCACAGATGGCTTCATCATCTGAGGAACTGAGAATTGTGCTGAACACTGTAGAATGACAATCTTAAGTAACTTGAGGATATCACCTGGTTGCATGGCTCATGCAAAGAAGACCAACATCACTGGTCAATCAAAAACTGAAGCAGCCATACTATTGGCAAAACATTTACATTGAGATGCTAAGCCTGATTTTTGGGTTATAAGATGATAAGAAATAAGAGCAAGATGGTGCCACAGTTGCTCTTAGGGTGGTGGTGAGGAGCGGAGAGATGAATCCTCAGCTAAAGTAAAATGGGACCTATCATAAACATTAGAGTACCAGGTTGCATTGCTACACAGATACAACAGATGGGAACTATGTTGTGAAACTTGAAAGGGTGCAGAAGTGATTTGCAAGGATGTTCCCGGGTTGGAGGTTTTGAGCAAGAGAGATGCTGAATAGGTGAGGGCTATTTTCCCTGAAGTATCAGAGACTGAGGGGTGACTTTATGGAGGTTTATAAAATCATGAGGGGCATGGATAGGGTGAATAACCAAGGTCTTTGGGTAGGGGAATCCAAAACTAGAAGGCAGAGGCTTGAGGTGAGAGGGGAAGGATATAAAAAGGACCTAAGTGGCAACTTTTTCATGAAGAAGATGGTGCATGTATGGAATGAGCTGCCAGAGGAAGTAGTGGATGTTGATACAACTACAGAGTTTTAAAAAAGTATTTGAATGGGTGTATGAACAGGAAGGATTTAGAGGGATAGGGGCCAAATGCAGGCAGATGGGATTAGATTAATTTAGGATATCTGGTCGGCACAGACAAGTTGGACTGGAAGGTCTGTTTCTGTGCTGTACAACGCTATGATTCTAATAGGGAAACTGGAAGAACATATGGAAGAAATAAATTTTTCCTCATCTCAATCCTAAATGGCCTACCCTGTATCCTTTAACAGTGACCCCCACGAGCTCCTCACTCATTGGGAACACCCTTCCTCCATTTATCCTGTCTACCCCATTAGAATTTTATAGGTTTCTATGAGATTCCCTTCATTCTTCTGGACTCGTGAACATAATTCACTTTGAGATTGGATCAGTTCAAACTATTGACAACCTCAAATGAAAATAATGCATCAAGCAATAAAAATGTTCAGAGTTTCATAAAGCTATGCATTTACTTTAACTGAATTAGAGTAAGTGAATTAAAGAAACCAGCTATTAAATTCTGCTATTTAAAAATTAATCTTGCAGTCACTAATTGCAAAAAAAAAGTTACATTGGCAAAAACAACTAGATATATGAACATCCGAGTAATTAATGTCTCTTTAATTTTGTTGTGACTGGCATTTCATGTGGTAATGGTCACTACAAGGAACTTGAGATCATCTTTTTACAAACATCTGTTATTAAGCTTATGCTTTCTAATATGTAGTCAGGTGAGGATCAAAAGGAAATAATAAATTCAATTAAGATTAATAAGTCAAACATTTTTCCTTATTTATATGCCAAATGTCAATGAATTCTTCTGTGATATGGCTAATGACAATTTTATTGCTGCTGATTTCACAGCACCTTCCCCAAATGCAATACGAGGCAATTTTGAGGCAGAGGAATAAGTGTAAAATTATACTGATTTTCTGGAAGCTAACTATGTCCATGAAGTTGCATTCCCATGTTATCCACATTTACAATATATCCGGAACCAAATAAAGTGGCAACATTTAATTTATAAATAATAGGTTTTAAGATGTGCTTGGCTAAGAGCTGATTGAGCCAAGCATTAAAACAATTGCCAGAAGTTGTTCATGAATAATGGTCTAGCCAGCATGTGCCCACATCTTATGACAAATTTAAAAAAGCACTATGATCCCACAAGGAAGCAAGCTGTAACCATTCAAATAAGACTATACATGTCAGAAGTCATTTTGACATTTGCCAGTTTAGGTCAGTTAGTATGCTGTGATTTTAGGTACCTATTTAATCCAATGAGACCATTTTGACTGAAGTAGTAATAACAAGCGATCGTTTAATAGGGACTTGTAAAAGTTCAAATAATTTTAATAGACTTATTTACTATTTCTTAAAAAAGTCCTTTCTTAAAAAAAAAATGAGCAGACAACCTGGGCCCACACTCTTGTACAACAGAAGGGCGGAGTGAATGATCTTTCAAAAGGCGTCCCTGAAATGAAGTCATTCTAGCCAATGTTTTCAAGCTCACAATCTTAGTCCATGACTTCCTAACCAGCAGAAATAGGAGTAAATAAGTCAATTAAAATTAATTGAACTTTTACAAGTCCCTATTATACGATCGCTTGTTATTACTACTTCAGTCAAAATGGTCCCATTGGATTAAATAGGTACCTAAAATCACAGCATACTAACTGACCTAAACTGGCAAATGTCAAAACCCAGAATGGATACAGCACTGGTCCCTACAACAACCAGCATTAGCTCTACTCAAAGCAACTAAACATACATCAAACGTAAGAAAGTTGAATCAAGAACATGAGACAGCATTTAATTTTCAAATTATGGTTTGAGAAATGTATTAACAAGTATCAAACTAAAAGATAGTCTCCTAGGGATGACAGTATAGGTTTAGTGTGCTCTCCAAACAATTCAGTGTATGACTAGTATTTGAAAACAAATCATTCCTGCCCCCTACTGAACAGTGTTCCACACATTTCAGTTTTCAAAGCAGCAGATAATAGTAGTTATAGCCTGATAACAGGAAGGCTCAAAACCAATTTAGTTCAATAATACATTCACAAATTTTGCAAGCACAGCACAATTTCTTGCATGATAACATCTAAACAAAATGTTTATTTTCTTAGTCAAATGTTGTCTTGCATACTGTCAGTAAATAACAGTTTTTCTCAGAAGTACCACCATTACCTCTATTGGGTTGAATTTAATACTGCTGATACTGTCCACACCCCAAGTAAACGAGCGGATTGGGCTGGTCCTCTGCTCATCCCAAATGTCCACCTGCTGTCCACAAGTTGCAAACACACCATCCTTCCAATGGTGATCAATTCCTGTGTAAACAGTCTAAGCACAAATATAGTCATCGTGTTTACTTGGAATACTAAGCATGGACACAGCACAAAAATGGTACAGCACAATGCCATTGTAAAATGCATTGTACTTTTAACAATGTGAAAATAGTCATTTGCTGACTGCTGGCAGTATGAAACTTCCAACATATTTCTTAGTGTGACTCCTGTTCTGTTTGATCTACAGTTTATTGGAGAAGGCAGTGATTCAAACTATTTTCAATAGAGGTAGGTGACAAAGTAGTTGCATTTTCACACTTATTCGCTGCTCAAACAGTTTTACAAACTATGAAGCTAATTTACTAAACCATCAACCTGCTTCTTCCTTTATTTTTTTATGGGATAGGTGTTCCTAGAAAGAACATTGTTTGCTGACAATCCTGAGAAGGTTTCTTCTCTCAAGAAATGTGGCATAAGGTTGATGAATTAGATCTGTTCGACCAATGGAAACATCTTTCCAACATCCACTCTGTCCAGGGCATTCAGTATTCTGAAAGTTTCAATTGGATCTGCAACCCTTCATCCTTCTAAACTCCATCGAATGTAGACCTAGAATCCTCCAATATTCCTCATACGTTACACTTTTCATTCCTGAGTGGATTATCGAACTTCCTCAGAACACGCTCCTGGGCCAGTACATCCTTCCTGAGATATGGGGCCCAAAACTGCACACAATACTCCAAATGTGGTCTGACCAGAGCTTTATAGAGCCTCAGAAATGCATCTCCGCTTTTATATTCAATTCCTCTCAAACAAATGCCAATATTGCATTTGCCTTCTTAACTACTGTCTCAACCTGCAAGTTTACTTTTGAGAGAAGCCGAGACTAGAACTCTCAAGTCTCTTTGCACTTCAGACTTCTGAATTTTCTCCCCATTTAGAAAATAGCCCATGCTTCTATTCTTCTTACCAAAGTGTACAACCTCACACTTTCCCATGCTGGACTCCATCAGCCACTACTTTACCCACTCTCCTAACCTATCCAAATCATTCTGCAGCCTCCCTGCCTCCTCAATACTACCTGTCCCTCCACCTGTCTTTGTATCATCTGCAAATTTAGCCAGAGTGCCCTCAGTTCCTTCATTGCCAGATCATTAATATATACTTGTCACTGGCTGCTATCCTGAGAAGGACCCTTTCATCCCCACTCTCTGCTTTCTACCAGACAGCCAAGTTTTATCCATGCTAGCATCTTGCCTCTAACACCATGGGTTCTTATCTTACTCAGTAACCTCCTGTGCAGCACTTTGTCAAAGGCCTTCTTGAACTCCAGGTAGATAATATCCATTGGATTTCCTTGGTCTAACCTGCTCATTACTTCCTCAAATAATTCTCGCAGAATTGTCAGTGATGACCTCACCTTGATGAAACCATGCTGACTTTGCCCTGTTTTACCAAACACCTTGAAGTATTCCGAAATCTCATCCTTCAGAAAGGAATCCAGGATCTTAGCCATGACCAAGGTCAGGCCGGTCTGTAATTTTCCATCTTTTGCCTTACTCCCTTTTTAAACACAGATCCCTAAACTCTCTTTAAACTCCCACATCTGACAAGAAGTACACATCACTGTACTAAAGGCCATTATTGCTCCATCACAATCTACAGACCCAGAAAATAACACCGTCTCATTCCCCTACAATACACTGCCCCAGGTTAAATTAACAGTTATGGCTTATATTTTAAGTCTAATCAAGAGACATATCTCCAAAAACATATAATCGAGAAAGAACCCACTCTACTCAATACTGCAGCCTTTCTACTGGACACACTTTAAACAATGATTAACTTATCTGATTCTGTGCTGTGAACTTCGGCCAAACAGGTTCCTCCAAGATTAGTTGTGAATTTCACTGTTTGTTAATTTCCCCAGATGCACTCAGATGTTCAGCAATACATAAATTCAAAACAGTAAAGGCAGTGACTGTGCATGTTCTCTCTCTCTCTCCTGCACTGCCCTCACAATGTGCTTCCTTTATCTGTTCTTCCTTTTAAAACTGCTGTTGTTTTGACTTTTTTTTCCCCAAAATTCCAAAACGATGCAATAAAATAGGGAGGACAGAGCAGATGAATGTATGGCTGAGGAGCTGGTGTATGGGAGAAGGATTCACACTTTTGGATCATTGGAATCTCTTTTGGGGTAGAAGTGACCTGTACAAGAAGGACAGATTGCAGCTAAATTGGGAGGGTACTAATATACTGGCAGGGAAATTTGCTAGAGCTGCTCAGGAGGATTTAAACTAGTAAGGTTGGGGGTGGAACCCAGGAAGATAATGAGGAAAGAGATCAATCTGAGACTGGTACAGTTGAGAACAGAAGCGAGTCAAACAATCAGGGCAGGCAGGAACAAGGTAGGACTAATAAATTAAACTGCACTTATTTCAATACAAGGGGCCTAACAAGGAAGGCAGATGAGCTCAGGGCATGGTTAGGAACATGGGACTGGGATATCATAGCAATTACAGAAACATGGCTCAGGGATGGGCAGGACTGGCCACGTTCCAGGATACAAAGGCTACAGGAAGGATAGAAAGGGAGGCAAGAGAGGAGGAGGAATGGCATTTCTGATAAGGGATAGCATTACAGCTATGCTAAGGGAGGATATTCCTGGAAATACATCCAGGGAAGTTATTTGGGTAGAACTGAGAAATAAGAAAGGGATGGTCACCTTATTGGGATTGCATTATAGACCCCCTAATAGTCAGAGGGAAATTGAGAAACATACTTGTAAGGAGATCTCAGCTATCTGTAAGAATAATAAGGTGGTTATGGTAGGGGATTTTAACTTTCCAAACATAGACTGGGACTGCCATAGTGTTAAGGGTTTAGATGGAGAGGAATTTGTTAAGTGCGTACAGGACAATTTTCTGATTCAGTACGTGGATGTACCTACTAGAGAAGGTGCAAAACTTGACCTAGTTTTGGGGAATAAGGCAGGGCAGGTGACTGAGGTGTCAATGGAACGATTTAGGGCCAGCGATCATAATTCTATTAGATTTAAAATAATGATGGAAAAGGATAGACCAGATCTAAAAGTTGAAGTTCTAAATTGGAGAAAGGCCAACTTTCACAGTATTAGGCAAGAACTTTCGAAAGCTGATTGGGGGCAGATGTTCTGCAGGTAAAAGGATGGCTGGAAAATGGGAAGCCTTCAGAAATGAGATAATGAGAATCCAGAAAAAGAATATTCCTGTTAAAATGAAAGGAAAGGCTGGTAGGTATAGGGAATGCTGGATGACTAAAGAAATTGAAGGTTTGGTTAAGAAAAAGAAGAAGCATATGTCAGGTATAGACAGGATAATCAAGTGAATCCTTAGAAGAGTACAAAGGAAGTAGGAGTATATTTGAGAGGGAAATCAGGAGGGCAAAACGGGGACATGAGATAGCTTTGGCAAATAGAATTGAGGAGAATCCAAAGGGGTTTTACAAATATATTAAGGACAAAAGGGTAACTAGGGAGAGAATAGGGCCCCTCGAAGATCAGCAAGGCGGCCTTTGTGTGGAGCCGCAGAAAATGGGGGAGATACCAAATGAGTATTTTGCATCAGTATTTACTGTGGAAAAGGATATGGAAGATATAGACTGTAGGGAAATAGATGGTGACATATTGCAACATGTCCAGATTACAGAGGAGAAAGTGCTGGATATCTTAAACGGGTAGAGGTGGATAAATCCCCAGGACCTGATCAGGTGTACCCAAGAACTTGTGGGAAGCTAGAGATGTGATTGCTGGGCCTCTTGCTGAGATATTTACATCATCGATAGTCACAGGTGAGATGCTGTGGAGGTTGGCTAATGTGGTGCCACTGTTTAAGAAGGGTGATAAGGACAAGCCAGGGAACTATTGACCAGTGAGCCGGACCTCGGTGGTGGGCAAGTTGTTGGAGGGAATCCTGAGGGACAGGATGTACATGTATTTGGAAAGGCTAGGACTGATTAGGGATAGTCAACATGCCATTGTGCATGGGAAATCATGTCTCACAAACTTGATTGAGTTTTTTGAAGAAGTAACAAAGAGGATTGATGAGGGCTGAGCAGTAGATGTGATCTATATGGACTTCAGTAAGGCATTCGACAAGGTTCCCCATGGGAGACTGATTAGCAAGGTTAGATCTCATGGAATACCGGGAGAACTAGTCATTTGGATACAGAACTGGCTCAAAGGTAGAAGACAGAGGGTGGTGGTGGAGGGTTGTTTTTCAGACTGGAGG
>NC_057713.1:73863938-73878952 GCF_004010195.1 Chiloscyllium plagiosum
GCGGCGTTTGGTATGCTTTTCTTTATTGGTCAGAGTATTGAGTACAGGAGTTGGGAGGTCATGTTGCGGCTGTATAGGACATTGGTAAAGCCACTGTTGGAATATTGCGTGCAATTCTGGTCTCCTTCCTATTAGAAAGATGTTGTGAAACTTGAAAGGGTTCAGAAAAGATTTACAAGGATGTTGCCAGGGTTGGAGGATTTGAGCTACAGGGAGAGGCCGAATAGACTGGGGCTGTTTTCCCTGGAGCATCGGAGGCTGAGGGGGTGACCTTATAGAGGCTTACAAAATTATGAGGGGCATGGATAGGCTAAATAGGCAAAGCCTTTTTCTTGGGGTCAGGGAGTCCAGAACTAGAGAGCATAAGTTTAGGATGAGAGAGGAAAGATATAAAAGAGATGTAAGAGGCAACTTTTTCCACACACAGGGTGGTACGGGTATGGAATGAGCTGCCAGAGGAAGTGGTGGAGGCTGGTACAATCGCAACATTTAAAAGGCATTTGGATGGGTATATGAATAGAGGTTAAAAATGTGTTGCTGGAAACGTCGATTCTCCTGCTCCTTTGATGCTGCCTGATCTGCTGCGCTTTTCCAGCAACACATTTTTAAGCTCTGATCTCCAGCATCTGCAGTCCTCACTTTCTCCTGGGTATATGAATAGGAAGGTTTTGGAGGGATATGGGCCGGGTGCTGGCAGTTGGGTCTAGATTGGGTTGGGATAACTGGTCGGCATGGACGAGTTGGACCAAAGGGTCTGTTTCCATGCTGTACAACTCTATGACTGTATGACTAAGAATGATCAATTTCGTTAAGTTATTGATGCCAGCCATGAATTTTTCCTATATAACTTTAATAAAATGTGGCACACCTTGCCTAGTATTGTGTGTATTGGTTCTTCTTGCTCCTCAAATGAAGGACCCTCCATTTTCCATTGCTTGATGGTCTTATCATCACCAACCTTTAAAAAAGTAATTAGGTTAAGTTATTAGAATTAGGTAATTTTCAAAAAAAAAATATAATTATCATCTGTCCTGTACGAGTGAGGTACATATTTAGAGAGCTAAAATTTTTTTTTTGTAACTGCAGTACAGATAATATAGATGAAAATGATATCAGTCGAAACAGGAGATTCATAGTGTATTTTATATTTTGAAAAATTTCAAGGTTAAGTTAATTCAAAATTCCCTCAAAGATATTTCAGTGCTTGCAGTTACTCCAATTTGAAGATTGATTAAATCCATGACATAGGGCGTCATGTTATACTTGACCTAGTATAAGTCATTGATTGAGGGACAAGAAGAGAGCTGATTATGGTTTGAGGCATACAACCATGAATTTTGACCAAATCTCAAATAGGTTTTAACAAAGTTATTTTTATTCTGTACAATTAAAAACTTAAATCAAAGGTTCAAAATAGCAGATACTTACTTAATATCTAATGAATCACACATTTAAAAAAGGTGAAATAATTTTGCAAAGAGAATACAGTCTTAAGTCTCATCTGATTTCGCTCTCAAAACACTTAAGATATACCATAATACTTACTGAGAAGAAGGATGTACCACAGAATCTGGAACAGAGCCCTCTGACAAAACCAGAATGTGCTTGTACAGTGCGGATGCATTGACGATTCATTAAGTTCCAAATTTTAATCTATGCGAGAACAAATAAGAGCCAAATTATATCAAAAACAGAGAGGGAAAAACTCTCAGAGGAACAGACAGAAATAAAAAAAAACTGAGTGCAATTATCTATTTGAAAAGTTTGACGAGTTGGAAATTCTTAAAATTGCAATTTAGTTCATACAGAATGTATAACAACCAGATAATGTAACAAATTGCAAAATCTCCAGTTAATGTCATATAAACGAGAGCTATAAATCGCAAAATTTATTTTTAAAGAGTGATGGAGGTAATTGGAATAACATCTGCACCAATGTTCACATATGAATAATGATTTAAATGGATTTCTCTTAGCCCCAAAAAAGAATGCTGTAGCTGCAAAATGCACTCAGCTCAGTTCATGAAGTTGCTTATAGCTTTGGCATCTCTTCAATCTACATTCTGATTGAGGAAACAAAACTAACTATACATCCACAACAAAACCATGCTTGCTCACAGACCAGCTGCACACTTCTGACGAACAATCACAGCGTGAAAGATTAACTACTGGCCTCTCTCCACAAGTGTTTCCTGATGTGCTCAGTAACATGAATATTATCAGAAGAAATAGGAGCAGGAGTCGACTATTCAGCCCTTTAAATCTCCTCCACAGCCTGAAAATATTAATTGCTAAACTGATGTGGCACTTTCTTTCCTACACCTTCTCCCCCAACCCTCATACAAAAACCCACAACTTTCGATGTCAAAACATTCAACCAACACATCCATGAACATAATCAATGGTCAAGTATTCACTGTCAGAGTCAGATAGCAGAGAACGAAGACCCATGTGTGATGCCGACCACCAGACTACATTAATATTAAATTATTTGCACTTGGTCAATAGTGTATGCCCTGGCATGCCCCTCCAGATACTTCTTAAAATACAGTATTGCTGGAGTACTGGCTTCCACTACCCTCTCAGGCAGCACATTGCATATTTCTACCATCCTCTGGGTGAAAAATATTTTTCTCCAATCTCCTCAAAACCACTTACAGGGAACCTCGATTATCTGAATGATGATGGGCGAGCACTATTGTGTTCAGATAATTGATTATTCAGTTAATCGATTCAATGTCTTTCCTCTGGGGTTCGGAGTGTTCTATTAAGTCTGCTCCCAGTTCAGACTAGGCAGCAGCACACTGCCGCTCTCCCTCCCATAACACCGCTCTCCCCACCGCTGCCCACCCCCAAGACAGCCTCACAAACCCCGTCCAACACCGCCTCTTGCCCGCACCGCAACCAAACTCCCCGCCCACCCCAACCCCACTAACCCTACACCACCCTCCAGCACCCCCCCACCCGCAACACCTCTTAGCACAGATGCTACCAAGCCCCGTCAGAATCTTGAATGTTTTAATAATATCACCACTCAATCTTCTAAAGTCCAATGAACATAGGCCAAATCTGCTCAAGCTTTCTTCAGAAGATAACGTCTTCACCTCAGGAATTAATTAAGTGTATATCTCTGAACTGCTTGTAACACTACTGATATCCTCCAAAGGTGTTACACGAATGTAAGCAAGACATCCCTACTTTGTACTCCTTTCTCCTTGAAATAAAGACGAGCTTTCCATTGGTCTTCTGAATTCCTCACTACACCATCAATATTTTTTGTATCATGTGCAAGGGCTATCTTTATCTATGTACAGTGTCACATTGTTTTATTTTCCCATTTACATAATATTTTGCTTTACTATTCTTCTGCCAAAATGAACAAACTCATCTTCCTACATCATCATTCACCATCTACCATTTTTTTTGACTCACTTAACTTATGTATATCCCTCTAAAGCTTCTTTGTATCCTCCTCAAACTGCTTTCCAGCCTAACTTTACATCAACAAATCTGGCTGCATTACAGTCTGTCCTTTCATTCAGTTGTCAAAATAGATCACCAATAGTGGAGCCCCTGGCACCAATCTGTGGTTCACTCGTTACATTTGCTAACAAAGATTACACATTTATTACAAAATTCTTTTTCCTGTTCACTTGGAAGAAAACTACTATCAGGGCAAACTCATATAATGGCCTTTCCAAACATTATTGAAAACAATGACAGACTTCTTTGACATCTTAAATTACACATTTTTCATGCTGTACTGCTTCCAGGTCAAAGATGGTCAGTCTACAAGAGAATGGGGATGAGGAAGAAAATACAGATTCTTAGTTATGAGAGGTCGAGGCCACACATACATTATGAGACAAAAAGAAGCAGTGCAAAACAACAGCTCAAGATGGGGTGAAGAACCATCAGGACAAAGAATGTAGCAACATAGAGAGAGTTGCGTAATAGTCAGAGAATAGGATTTCTCTCTCATTGGTTATGAATTTTCAAGAGACCTGAATCTGACAGACCTGAAATGTTAATTCTGTTTCTATCTCAAAAGCCTTTCCATTTTCTCTCTCTACAGATTTGCCAGACTTGACAAATATTTCCAGTATTTTTTGTGTGATGTTCAGATTTCTATCATCTACAGTATTTTATTTTTCTGCGTTTCAAATAATGTTGCTTTTATGACATTCATCATGCACAAGTTGGTGTTTTAGAATACTTCTTAGAGTCAGAAGTCACATAATCCAAGCCTGTATAATCCAACAGGCTTGTGTGAGATCAAGGCTTTCAAACCACTGCTCCTTTATCATGTGAAGCAGAAGGAAGCACACAGGCACAAATTTGGCAAAACTTTTGCCAGAGAGACAAAAGCCAACTTCCTGGACAAACAGAACAGACGACATGATAGGGAACCTATCAACAAGGACTGCATACTCAAGCTATTAGACCCATGCTTGATGACACACTTCATATTCAACAGCCAGAAACATGAACAAATCAATGGGACACCTATGGGCTAAGCCATCTCCAGGCTCATAACAGAAGCTGGACTGGAAAGACTGGATGCAAAGACTGGAACAAACAGCCCTCTCACAAATCCAACCCAAAGTCTGGGTCAGATACGTGGATGATACTCTTTAAATAAATAAGAGAACAGAGATCAAGAACACACACCAGATTATCAAATCCATGCTCACAGGAATCAAATATATGAGCGAAACAAACTATCAACTCCCATTCCTGGATGTGATGGTAGAAAGAACACAGAACGGTGAATGCACAATTAAAGCATACAGATAGCCATACAGACCACATCCTGAACTACAACAGCAACCATCCAAACACACACAGGAGAAGCTGCATTAGGACCCTGTTCAAAAGGTGAAGAGAAGAACACTTCTACAAAGTCTTTGCCAAGAACGGAAATCCCCGCAACTTCATCCACTGATGCCTTGCAGACAAACATGAGGAGGACTGCCACAATCTAACTTGCTACTTTATATAAAAACATCTCAGAACAAACAGCCAGACTTCTCTCAAAAGACCCAATACCCATCATGTGCAAGATGAAAGGAGTTTATAAGATTTCATGCAAAGACTGTACATAACACTATATAGGACAAGCAGGCAGACACCTAGCCATCCGCATCCATGAATACCAACTAGCTACTAAACGCCACAGCCAGCTGTCCCTAGTAGCCATACACACAGATAACAAGGACAATAAATTTGACTGGGACAACACTATGATATAATTGGACAAGCTAAACAGAGGACAACCAGAGAATTTGTAGAGGCTGGTTTGTAGAGAATTTGTAGAGGCATAACATGACTGAATTTCCTCTGCAATTTGAGAGAGAGAACACAGAATCAGAGGTAATGGTATTAAAGCTGAATAAAGGCAACTGCAAAAGCACAAGGGAGGCCCTGATCTGAATAGACTGGTAGAGGACCCTAGCAGGAACGACAGTGGAATAGGGGTTTCTATGAATAATTCAGGAGACACATGCTAAAAATCATCCCTCGGAAAAAGAAGCATGGTATAGGGAGGATGAGGCAATCATGGCTGACTAAGGAAAACTGAGACAGCATAAAAGCAAAAAAGAAAGCATATAATGTGGCGAAGGGCAGTGAGAAACCAGAGGATTTGGAGCTTGCAAAGACCAACAGACAGCAGCAAAAAAAAAAGAAATAAGGTGGGAGAAGATTAAGTGTGAGGTTAAGTTAGCCAGTAATATAAAGGAAGACTATAAGAGTTTCTTTAGATATATAAAGGGCAAAAGAGAGGCAAAAGTGGCCATTGGACCACTGGAAAATGAAGCTGGAGAGAGTAGTATGGAATAAGGAAATGGATGAGGAATTGAACAATTACTTCGCATCAGCCTTCATGGTAAAAGACAAGTAATATCCCAAAGATTCCAGAGATTCAGGGGGCAAAGCTGACAATGGTGGCCATCACAAAGCAGAAGGTGCTAGAAAAACTGAATGGCCTGAAGGTGGATAAATCACTAAGACCAGAGAGTCTACAGAGTTCAGAGTTCTAAGGGAGATAGCTGAAGAAATAGTGGAGGCATTAGTGGTGATCTTTCAGGAATTGCAAGAATTAGGGAGGGTCCCAGATAACTGGAAAATTGCTAACGTGACACCCTTGTTTAAAAAGGGAGTAAAGCAAAAGATGGAAAATTACAGACCGGCCTGACCTTGGTCATGGCTAAGATCATGGATCCTTTTGTGAAGGATGAGATTTCTGAATACTTGGACGTGTATGGTGAAATACGGCAAAGTCAGCATGGTTTCATCAAGGTGAGGCCATGCCTGACAAATCTGCGAGAATTATTTGAGGAAGTAATGAGCAGGTTAGATCAAGGAAATCCAATGGATGTTATCTATCTGGAGTTCAAGAAAGCCTTTGACAAAGTGCCACACAGGAGGTTACGAAGTAAGATAAGAACCTATGGTGTTAGAGGCAAGATGCTAGCATGGATAAAACCTGGCTGTCTGGCAGAAAGCAGAGAGTGGGGATGAAAGCGTCCTTCTCAGGATAGCAGCCGGTGACAAGTGGTGTTCCGCCAGGGTCAGTGTTGGGACCATAACTTTCCATTTTATACATTAATAATCTGGATGAAGGAACTGAGGGCATTCTGGCTAAATTTGCAGATGATACAAAGACGGGTGGAGGGACAGGTAGTATTGAGGAGGCAGGGAGGCTGCAGAAGGATTTGGTTAGGAGAGTGAGTAAAGTAGTGGCAGATGGAGCACAACATGGGAAAATGGGAGGTTGTGCACTTTCGTAAGAAGAATAGAAGCATGGGCTATTTTCTAAATGGGGAGAAAATTCAGAAGTCTGAAGTGCAAAGAGACTTGAGAGTTCTAGTCTCGGCTTCTCTCAAAAGTAAACTTGCAGGTTGAGACAGTATTTCGGAAGGCAAATGCAACATTGGCATTTATTTAGGGGCGGCATGGTGGCTCAGTGGTTAGCACTGTTGCCTCACAGCACCAGGATCTTAGGTTTGATTCCCGCCTGTCTGTGTGGAGTTTGCACATTCTCCCTGCGTGGGTTTCCTCTGGGTGCTCCGGTTTCCTCCCACAATCCAAAAGATGTGCAGGTCAGGTGAATTGGCCATGCTAAATTGCCCACAGTGTTAGTCAGGGGTAAATATAGGGTAGGGGAATGAGTTTGGGTGGGTTTGTCTTCGGAGGGGCAGGCGGTGTGGACTTGTTGGGCTGAAGGGCCTGTATCCACACTGTAGAGAATCTAATCTAATCTAATCTTATTTTGAGAGGAATTGAATATAAAAACAGGGATGCATTTCTGAGGCTCTATAAAGCTCTGGTCAGACCACATTTGGAGTATTGTGTGCAGTTTTAGGCTCCATATCTCAGGAAGCATGTACTGGCCCAGGAGTGTGTTCTGAGGAAGTTAGTGAATCCACCCGGAATGAAAAACTTAACATATGAGGAACGTTTGAGAACTCTAGGTCTACATTCGATGGAGTGTAGAAGGATGAGGAGTTGCAGATCCAATTGAAACTTTCAGAATACTAAATGCCCTGGACAGAGGATGTTGGGAAGATGTTTCCATTGGTTGGAGACTAGGACGCGAGGGCACAGCCTTAGAATGGAAATAAGAAACAACTAATTCAGTCAGACAGTGATGAATCTGTGAAATTCACTGCTATAGAAGGCTGTGGAGGCCAGGCAATGAGTATATTTAAGACAGAGATAGGTAGTTTCTGGATTGTCATGTGGGATCAAGGATTATGGGGAGAAAACAGGGGAATGGGGTTGAGAAACCTTTTAACCACGATTTAATGGCAGAGCAGACTCTATGGGTTGAATGGCCTAATTTCTGCTCTTATGTCTTACGGCCTAAGTACAAATAGTATGAGTGAAGTGTTGCCAGGCTAAATAACAAACAAAGGGATGACCTATGAACCGATCAATTAAGGCAGAGAGACAAATGCAATTAATCAAAAATAAGACGGTGCTAGAGACAAACCAAATGGCTGGAATAACATAAATAGGTATCAGAGTTGCATGGTGAGGGTCTAACCAAAATAACAAGTAATGGAAAACTATATAAACTGATTAATGTAGCAAGATAATAATAAGTAATCAATGATATTTTGTAATTATCTCTCTGCCCCAATTAATCAATTGGTAGGTCATCCGTTCACTTGTTTTTCAGCTGGTGACACTTTACTACACCATTTGACACTTTTGATCACCTGCAAAGACTTGTTATTCAACTTGTTGACACACCACTCCCACTATTTGTACTTTTATGTTGACACTCTTAATTGCCTGGAATCATCTTGCCATTATCTCTCTGTCTATATATTCTGTGCTTGTACACTTTCCTCCATTTCACCTGATGAACAAGCAGCACTCCAAAAGCTTGGTGATTTCAAATAAATCTGTTGAACTGTAACCTGGTGTCATTTGATTTCAGACTTTGAACACTGGGACCTTCACATCAAAACTTCACAAAGCAGTGGATTTTGTGTTGGAATCTCAGCTGATGATAAATCTGGAATTGAGATTGCAGAGTGAAATTTGGCTTGATAGACCACGCATTTTATTTATTTTTTCAGTTTAATCAAACAATCAATCAGTCACTGAACATAATTACAAGGGGCTTATAATAATACATCTAACGAGAAAGTATTTATTTTACACTTCATCTCTTCCAATGTGCCATAATGTGGCTCTTTATGTTGTATTCAACATTGTTGTTTGAATTGATGCCTCACATAGCACACAAGGAATTGTAGCAAGCTAGTAAAATTGTGAAATAATAGTGATAGGTACAGACAAACATGAAGCAGGAACAAGGCTGGTCTGCGGAGGAGAAAGGAGCCAAATTCAGAGGAGTACAATCAAATAATGGTAAGGGTTATATTATTAGAATGCATTTTGAATGATATAGTGAATCAAAAAAAGAAATAAAATTTAAAAAAAACTTTTTAGCAAATAAAAATGAAAACAAAGGAATTAAAGTCCAGAAAACAAAATTAAGAAAATTTAAAAAATGTGCTTAGTGATTTTGAAGTTAAAACATGGGAAATGGAGACCTATTTTGGTGTCCCCTTCCAGGATCCAATCTCCACAAAAAAAAGGATAGAAAGCTTTTGACTTTGTCTCAGATAGCCTCCCTTTCTGAACAGCCTGAACTCTCAAAATTTAACCATTCACACAGTAGGTACACATGAAGGTTTGATACATTATTACGATTTGGAAATTAGGTGCTAAAATGGACAATAATGTACAGAGGAACCCCGATTATCCGAAGGACATGGACAGAAAGTATTGCATTCCGTTAATCGAATTCTGGATAACTGAATGCCAGATTGCATGGGCGGCACGGTGGCACAGTGGTTAGCACTGTAGCCTCACAGCGCCAGAGACCCGGGTTCAATTCTGCCTCAGGCAACTGACTGTGTGGAGTTTGTACGTTCTCCCCATGTCTGCGTGGGTTTCCTCCGGGTGCTCCGGTTTCCTCCCACAGTCCAAAGATGTGCAGATCAGGTGAATTGGCCATGCTAAATTGCCCGTAGTGTTAGGTAAGGGGTAAATGTAGGGGTATGGGTGGGTTGCACTTCGGCGGGTGGGTGTCGACTTGTTGGGCCGAAGGGCCTGTTTCCACACTGTAATCTAATCTAATCAGATCTAATTAAATAGTTTAGCCAAGCATCTTGCGATCTTGCCGAATAATCCAATATTCAGATAATTGAATGCCGGATAATCAAAGGTTCCTCTGTATTCAGACCCCTTGGCATCATGGTAGCCCACAAACCCACCAACACACTAAAACAGCAGCTAATGAACTTGAAAGACCCTGTACAGACAACAAGCAAAACTAATGTCATTTACAAAATACCTTGCAAGAACCGTAACAAACACTACATTGGACAAACAGGCAGAAAACTAGCCACCAGGATACATGAACATCAACTAGCCACAAAACGACATGACCCTCTCTCACTAGTATCCTTACATATGGATAAGGAAGGACACCACTTCGACTGGGACAACATATCCATCCTAGGACAAGTCAAACAGAGACACTCAGAAGAATTCCTAGAAGCATGGCATTCCAACTGGAACTCTATCAACAAACACATTGCCTTGAATCCCGTTTACCACCCCAGAGAAAAAGAACAGGAAATGACATCACCAATCCTAGGAAACTCAAATATTAAATAGAAAGCGGGCTACGCCACCAGTGCTTCATTCAGAGGCTCACTGAAGATGTTACCTACAATGGTGACGAAACGTCTGAAAACGAACGTTACAGCTCAGCGAGCAACCCTACATCCAGAAGGTTCCTCTGTACTGCTTTAAGCTTGCTTTGTATTTGTACTTTGTTATATGTTTTTAGTTGCTACACGCCATTCCAGACTACAGCAATGTGGTTGACTCTTAACTACCCTCTGAAAAATTAGGGATGGGTAATCAATGCTAGCCTAGCCAGGCTTTCACACATTCATGAATGAATTAATAAAAATCACACCATAGACTATGACAAATCTATTTGTCACTGCCCACAACCAACTTAAGTTCTCTCTACTCTGCCACCATAAACCAAACTGTATTTTATGACAATAAATCATACATCACTCACCTCGCCATTGCAAGCTCCAGAGATTATTCTGGACAAACTCTTAAAGTGTTTGGCCATACAATGCACTCCATCTCCATGACCATCCAATGATGCTACAAAAGGTTTAGCAAAAACCCGTTCCAGCTTGGTTGCATTCAGTGCTCTCGTGTACTCCCTTGGTACCTCGAAAGGATGCAGTACAGGATCATAATTCCTTGGAACTGAGCATATAAAAATTGGAGATTTAACAAATGAGAACAAAGTCAATTATTTTGACAAAGTTATTAGAGTATATGTTATTAAAGTAAACATATTCTATCAGTAGTGGCATGTAATTAGACCACACACCAATAACCTTCCTTTAATATGATGCACCTCCTTCCCAAATCACACACGCAATCATGGGTCTCCATGTGGAGAAAGTGAGGTCTGCAGACGCTGGAGATCAAAGCTGAAACTTTATTGCTGGAACAGCACAGCAGGTCAGGCAGCATCTAGGGAACAGAAGATTCGACGTTTCGGGCACATGCCCTTCTCCATGTGGACACTAGTACAAAAAAGTTGTATTTTTATTTTAAGTTTCCATCATTACTGGAATTTTGTTCCACTGTGAAAGACAAAAGTTGCATTTACTAAGTCTGTCACTTCCTGATTTCCAGTTACCATTTGTCATGAAGGAATGTACAATTTTCTGAGCCACCACGAAAGAAGGGCAATAGCAGCAGGTGTTGGAGGTCAGTCTCTCATTTCCAGGATATTACTGCAATAATTCCTAAAGGACTTTTTAAAAAAAAAATCTACTTTTTCAGAAATGTTATAAAGTACCTCTGGGACAAGTGGGACTTGGATTCAGCCTCCTAGCTCAGATGGAGGGTCACTATCACTGTGTCCAAGGATGTCTCAGTAGAGACAAGGTTTATTTTACTCAACCTCTGAATTGAGTTAGGTTTATTATCACATGTACAGTGAAAAGTTTAAAGTTGCCAGTTACAGCACCATGCTAGGTACAAAGATACTTAGGGAGAGAATCTGGTGGAAAGCAGAAAAAGAAAGAAAACAAAGTTAATAAGTCGAAGAACTGTTCAGATGTGTCATTGCACACTTTTGCAGTTGGAACTTGAACCCAGGCCTCCTGGCCCACAACACAAGAAACACTACCACTGCACAATACCCTAAATTTCCTCAAGATACGATTGAATTTCCCAAGTCAACCTATCAGGAGTAAGGCGAGAGCTGATTTGAATTTGCGGATATTTTTCAGTATAGAGATGTTATGATAAGCCATTGGAGCAGGTGTGACTTGAACTCTGGCTCAGAGATAGGGATACTACCACTTGACCTCAAGAACTCTCAAGTTTCTCAAGGTATATTTTATAGTGGAGATTTATATATATGCTGAGACCTGCCAAGTTCCAGAGAATGATGACAGCTCAGAAGGAGTTCATTCTTCCTTTGTGTCATGCTGTCTGTCTGTAACACTTGTTTCCATCTTTCCTTTCTGGATCTCTTCTCTGTCCAGAAGCCAACAACCTACTGGATAAGACTTTTCTAATCAACCCCATTCAGGGATTTTAATCACAAACTTCTGGAGCAGGAGGGACTTCAACTCAAGTCTAATGGTCCAGAGGTGGGGATGCTATCACTGTACAACTAAAGTGCTAAAGCTCCTCAAGGTAATATTCTATGCTTAACCATTTTCAGATATTCAGATGAATCAGATGAAATATTATATATTAAATAATACATCCCATCACAAGATCAGAAATGGGGATGTTTGCTGATGCATATCTTCAGCACCATGCACAAATCTGCAAAAGGTTCAGCATGGTAGAATAAGGTTAGATCACATTGAATCCACGGGGAACTAGCCAATTGGATACAAAATTGGCTTGAAAGTAGGAGGTGGTGGCGGCGAAGTGTTATGTTTCAGACTGGAGGCCTTTAACCAAGTCGTGTGCCACAAGAAATGATTAGATTAGATTACATTACAGTGTGGAAACAGGCCCTTCGGCCCAACAAGTCCACACCGACCCGCCGAAGTGCAACCCCCCCATACCCCTACATTTACCCCTTACCTAACACTACGGGCAATTTAGCATGGCCAATTCACCTGATCTGCACATCTTTGGACTGTGGGAGCCCACAGTTGTTGTGGTGACAGTAAATGAGGAGACCGACCTCCAGCCTGCTTACCTCTCTGAATATCATTCTTCGTTTCTCGAACGTAATCGTCCGGATTGCGGGAGAGGATTTTCACCTTCATTGTACGGGGAGCCAATTCCAGTCTCGCCCAACGACTATGTAATCCTCCAACTCGTTTTCAAATTTAGCCGTGACCGCCGTCTATTCGTTAGGCCACGAATTACCAGGCCCCGCCGTGAAAACGTTGACGCAAGGGGCGGAGCGATGGCGGCGCCTTGCCCTTTGCCCTCTGACGCGCGTGCCTGGCAGTTGCCCCCTCTTCTATTGGTGTCGCTTGTTATTTGGCTCCAAGGGGCTCTCACCGAGAAGAGGAATGTCCTCAGGTGCCGGGCAGGCCCCCAATGCTGAGCTGAGCTGGACAGCTGCCCTGCTCAAGTTCTTGGAGCTGGTGAAATATGAGAACCTGGTAGCTGGTATCAGCGGCGGGGTGGTCTCTACGCTGGCGTTGCATCCGCTCGATCTGGTCAAGATCAGGTTCGCAGGTAAAAGGGAGTCCTGAATTTCACCGTGCCTCACCCACACTTTCCGTTAAAGCAGAAAAGGATAGTGACCAGCAGACAGTCTGCCATCTACACTCAGGGGTGTCCGAGGTGTTACCCAGCCTCGGAGGACGACATGTGGCAGGATAGTGGACGAGACAGAACAGGGTGGCCTGGCTGGTGTGGGCCTGAAAATGAACAGGGGAGGGGATGGGGGAATGTCACTGCCGGACGAATCCTTAGGTGGGTTGCGAACAAACAGGACACTTACCGAACCGCCCACCTTCCAGCAGATGGGGTAGGACATTTCTCCTCTCGAACCCTCGCATCCAGAGTGTGGGTTTGACTTCCGTTCCGCCTCTACCGCTGCTCAAGTGTTGGGAGTGAAGTTGTCATGATTTAGAGATGCCGGTGTTGGACTGGGGTGTACAAAGTTAAAAAAATCACACAACGCCAGATTATAGTCCAACAGGTTTAATTGGAAGCACACGAGCTTTCGGAGTGTCGCTCGGTTTTTGTTTAGGATTTCCTTTAGATAAGGTAGCACAAATCCCAATGTGGATAAGATGCAACTTTTAATTTAGAATTTATAAATCAGTTGTTTTTGCTGATTTATTGTAATAAATCTGACATGTTCCTTTCCCCAAATATTTTTTTCCCGTTTTCAGTTACACAATGCATAAAACAGCCAAGAGGAAGGATAATTTCATCTTCACTCTCTGTTTTGGCATTACAAGGAAAGTGATGGTATTATGGTAATGTCACCATAGGAGCACACCAGAAGTCCAGGCCTGTGTTCTATGGGAGGCAATGCTATTATTGCTAGACTGTTAATCCAGAGACCCAGGTACAAGTGAGTCCAGATCCACAGTGATGTGGTTGACTCTCTTTTGCCCTCGGGACAATTAGGGATGGGCATTAGAGTCATAGAGATGTACAGCATGGAAACAGACCCTTCAGTCAAACCAGATATCCCAACCCAATCTAGTCTTACCTGCCACACTCGGCCCATATCCTTCCAAACCCTTCCTATTCATTAGCCCATCCAAATGCGTCTTAAATATTGCAATTGTATCAGCCTCCACCACTTCCTCTGGCAGCTCATTCCATACTCGTACCACCCTGTGTGTGAAAAAGTTGCCCCTTAGATCTCATTTATATCTTTCCCCTCTCACCCTAAACCTATGCCCTCTTGTTCTGGACTCAGGGAAAAGACTTTGTCGATTAACCCTATCCATGCCCCTCATAATTTTGTAAGCCTCTGTAAAGTCACCCCTCAGCCTCCAACGCTCCAGGGAAAACAGCCCCAGCCTGTTCAGCCTCTCCCAACAGTTCAAATCCTCCAACCCTGGCAACATCCTTGTAAATCTTTTCTGAACCCTTTCAAGTTTCAAAACATCTTTCCAATAGGAAGGAGACCAAAATTGCACGCGATATTCCAACAGTGGCCTAACCAATGTCCTGTATGGCCGCAACATGGCCTCCCAACTCCTGTACTCAATACTCTGACCAATAAAGGAAAGCATACCAAACACCACCTTCACTATCCTATCTACCTGTGACTCCACTTTTAAGGAGCTATGAACCTGCACTCCAAAGTCTCTTTGTTCAGCAACACTCCCGAGGACCTTACCATTAAGTATAAAAGTCCTGCTAAGATTTGCTTTCCCAAAATGCAGCAACTCGCATTTATCTGAATTAAACTCCATCTGCCACTTCTCAGCTCATTGGCC
>NC_057713.1:73881695-73951127 GCF_004010195.1 Chiloscyllium plagiosum
TAGGTAGCTGTGGGAGTCGGTCGGTTTATAGTAAATGTCCGTGTTGAGTCGGCCACCTGAGATAGAAATGGAGAGGTCTCGAAAGGGGAGGGAGGAGTCTGAGACGGTCCAGGTAAATTTGAGGTCGGAGTGGAAGGTGTTAGTAAAGTAGATGAACTGTTCAACCTCCTCATGGGAGCACAAGGTAGCGCCGATACAGTCATCAATGTAGCGGAGGAAAAGGTGGGGGGTGATGCCAGTGTAGCTACAGAAGATGGACTGTTCCACATATCCGAAGAAGAGGCAGGCATAGCTGGGGCCCATGTGGGTGCCCATGGCTACTCCTTTGGTTTGGGGGAAGTGGGAGGATTGGAAAGAGAAGTTGTTCAGAGTGAGGACCAGTTCAGTCAGTCGAAGGAGGATGTCAGTGGAAGGGTACTGGTTGGGTCGGTGGAAAAGGAAGAAGCGGAGGGCTTCGGGATGGGGGATGGAGGTGAAGATTCTTGCCTAATACCATCAAAATTGGCCTTTCTCCAATTTAGAACTTCAACTTTTAGATCTGGTCTATTCTTTTCCATCCCTATTTTAAATCTAATAGAATTATGGTCACCTGTCCCCAAGTGTTCCACTGACACCTCAGTCACCTGCCCTGCCTTATTCCCCAAAACTAGGTCAAGTTTTGCACCTTCTCTAGTAGTACTGAATCAGAAAATTGTCTTGTACGCACTTAACAAATTCCTCTCCATCTAAACCTTTAACACTATGGCAGTCCCAGTCTATGTTTGGAAAGTTAAAATCCCCTACCGTAACCACCCTATTATTCTTACAGATCGCTGAGATCTCCTTACAAGTTTGTTTCTCAATTTCCCTCTGACTATTAGGGGGTCTATGATACAATCCCAATAAGGTGATCGTCCCTTTCTTATTTCTCAGTTCCACCCAAGTAACTTTCCTGGATGTATTTCTGGGAATATGCTCCCTCAGCACAGCTGTAATGCTATCCTCTCTTGCCTCCCTTTCTATCCTTCCTGTAGCATTTGTATCCTGGAACATTAAGCTGCCTGTCCTGCCCATCCCTGAGCCGTGTTTCTGTAATTGCCAAGATATCACAGTCCCATGTTCCTAACCATGAGTTCATATGCCTTCCCTGTTAGGCACCTTGCATTGAAATAAATGCAGTTTAATTTATTAGTCCTACCTTGTCCCTTCTTGCCCTGATGGTGGCCTAGCCATTGACTCCCACATCTTATGAATGAATAGAAAAACATGAGTTTGAATTACACCACAGCAAATGGTGAATTGTAAAGTCCATTAAATCTGGAGTAGAGAGATGACCAAATGGCAGCTATGTCAATTGGCAGTATATGGGCAATATATTCTGGCCTACCCACCTGCAATCCATAAATGAATGAAAAATAGTTGCATTGTTCAATGTTATAAAAAGACCAGGAAATTAAAAACAACACTCTTAGTATTTTTGTCTATAAGTATGAGCCTTAAATCTGATGGAAAGAACTAAGTATATGCATGTCAATCAAATAGTTTGGCAGACTGGAAGATTCACACTCAAAGAAGCGTAACATGTTTCTGTATCGCACCCACAAATAAACTGTGCAGATGATTATTAATGGTTTTGTTTTGCAGAAACGAAATAACTTTGAAACTCAATTAAGGAGAAAAAAATTCTAGTGAAGTTGAAATTTTCTTTAACATAAATGTATAAATTAAAGTAAGCAAGGGGATCATTAATGTTTTGACAGTAAGTGTCAGAGCAGCAATATCCACTCAGATGGAAGATACAACCATCACATTGCACAGGGAAACTTCTCCTGGCCCCAGTGAATGGCAGCTTAGCTGACCATACCAACTCACAAGTGGGAGGATTGGCTTGCCTGATTGCTAATATGTAACTTCACTCATTCTTCCCCACACCCTCCATCACAAACCACCATAGTGGAAACTCTGGATCTGTTGCTTGTGCTTATGTCACAGGCATACTTGAGGTGCACCCTGATGGGGATGACTGAAGAGATAACACTCACTTTCCCATACCACTTCCTAAAGTAAGCAGTTTCTGTTTTGTACTTGATGCTGATAGGTTACTTGATATGATGCAGTTGAGCCTATCAACTGTGGAAGAAACAGTTGTGATTGGCAAATCAGCTCTTGACAGATTCTATCACTTCAACACACACAGGAGCACCTTTGTCCCAATTGAATTTTCGTGGCCTTTTGGGTGGGTGGTCGGAGTTGAGAATGAATTCAGTGCCCTCCCCTACAAAACTGTTTCCGCCATCACTTCTTCCAGTCCCAAATCTGTTTCTGCAGCAATCCCTGCCTCCTCTTTGGAGAGCAGTATCCTTTGGCAGTCTGGACTACCTGCCACTGGGATCTTGCTGTTGAAGACCTGTTGTTGAACTGTCTGATTGGTATGCAGCACAGCAGGCCTTCTCTGAAGAGGCAGATTGGTTCTTGCCAATTCTCCAGCCAGTGGCCATGAACCCCATCACCTCCAAAAAACATCTTTGTTCTGGAAGGATTTCTTCAGCCACCAAAAATACGTATTTCAGGAAATTACTTGTCAGGATTTTCCTTGCTATAGATAAGATGAAAACACCTTGATAGTTTCTCCAGCATCGTTTTCTTCATTTTTTTTGAAAGTAATTATGGCTTCCTCATTCCCGAAATTGGGGAAGGGGACAAGCATTCTTTTTCAGCTTGCTACCCCAAGCATGACACCATAGAGTTTTGATCGCTCCATGTGATTTTGTTTTTGTCTTTCTGGTAGAAAATATTATTTATTATAATAACAACAACATCTTTGGTCAAAGATCTAGGCATAAGTGCAGATGATGGTTAAATGCTTGAGCTAATGGTCCTTATATCATGACGTTTTCATTTGTACAATAGGGATGTAGGGGGAAGGTTGATCCAAGGGCAACCATTTCTGTGGATGTGAGGGTTGCTGTTAATCTTTCCAGGTGGTTTTACCCCCTTTCTTGTTCTTTCAGCTACTCATCCCCAAGAATGTGGGTCTCACTGTCGGTAGGGATGTTAATTTGGAGTCTTGATAATTTGTGTGAAAGGATTACAGATCATCTTTAGGGATGGTCACTCTCAAGATCATCCTTGACCATCCTGATATCACAAGTTGGAAAATTTAGAGTTTTCTTTGTTTGACTGAATATGTGATGATCCTATTGGGCAGAGTTCTCTCAAGAGAAAGTGGGGTTGCCTATTTTCAGTTAACCTTCCTTGCTCCCTTGCCATTTGTGATGAGCAGTGGATATCCCAAACAAAAATAGCTCAGTTACAGGTTAATGGTACCAAAGGGCTCCTCTTTCCCAAAACTGGTGTCCCAGTAGCATTCATGCATCTGACCTGTTTGTGCAGATTGTGGATTAGGGACTTCGCTTTTGCAGCCCTATCTCTGACTGCAATCTTGATCATCGCAGACTTTGAAGGTGGACTTTGAGAAGCATGTGCCTGACATTATTTAATTTTGGGACCTTGGGGCAGAATCATTGTCCGCCTGATTTAGATAGGTTCATCATCCGGGTTTGGTGATGTCAGACGGTCACAGTCTCTCCTGGCTGGGGAACCACCCTGTGGAATACTATTTTTGTGATAAAAAAATGGTTGATTGGTGTCAGATTTTGTTAACATGTCAATCCATGATCACCAGAACCCATTGCTCTATTTCAGCCTTCTTTCACCTTGATAGTGGGTGAGAAGCAGTTTCTTCTTTCTTTCCAGCTTTTGTGGATTTATGGACTGCACTTTGCTTGGCATCTCTTTAGACCTTGCCCCAATGATTGACCAAGCAGCTCCAGGTAATATTGATCAAGAGGTTATTGGAATGTGCAAGCTAACTATCCACAGAGAAAAAGAGCAGTGTGACCAACATGTCAACAGGGTTAGAGTGATTAACTCATGTCACTGAGGTAGAAGTGTTTAACTGAATGATGAACATTTATGAGTTCTGCCTGAGGACTGTAAGTTGTCACTTATTATATTAGAAATGTTCAGTAGTTTGATAAAAGACTAACAAATAATATATGAACTGGAAACCTAACTTATTTGAATGTGGAATGTGTTTTTTTTTTCTTTTTGCAGTGAGTGATGGGTTGCAGATGAGGCCAAAATACAATGGAATTGTTCATTGTGTCAGAAGTATCTGGAAACAGGAAGGAATTAGAGGCCTTTACCAAGGAGTAACCCCAAATATCTGGGGTGCAGGTTTATCTTGGGGATTATACTTCTTCTTGTAAGTACTAGAAATGTTACTACCACTAGGCTCAACTAGAATTCACAGAACCATTGAGTGCAGATAGAGGCCATTCAGTCCACTGAGTCTCCATTGACTGTCAAAGACCATCGCAACCTTCATTCAAAATTCTTGTAGTGTAGAATTTTGCAAGATGACCATCAGTGAATCCAGCAGTTCCAGGGCCAGTTAGTACCATCATCCAACACGTAGAACGACTCGGGCAGCAGGTACATATGGACAACTCCACCACTAAGCTGCATACCATCCTGACTTGGAATTATATTATTCCTCCATTGTTTTGTTAAAAGTTTGGAACTCCGTACCTAAACAGCATCATAGGTACACGACCTGCAGAGGACTGCAGTGGTTCAAGAAGACAGCTCACACCTTCTCCATGATAATAAATCTAGCCAGCAATACCCATATCACTTGAAAGAATAATAAAAAAAGAAAATCGGATGCTTGTTTGGACAAAATATTGGATGACTTATTCATATGCTCCCACAACCCTCCTGTAAATTTGATACTTGGGATTTGTGAGGGTGTCCTAAGACAGTCCTTCTGACAAGTTCCCTTCCCTATAAAGAAATTCCTGGCTAATACTCAGCAGCTTGCCACTGAGATGCAGCTGTGATTGATAAGCAGCACGATGCAGATCTGAGCCAAAAATTTGAAATGTATGCAGATATTCAGCATATTTGTTTGTATCTGCAAATCGGAAGGTTCTAGGTTGAAGTGTCAGTCACTGCAGGACTTGGGCTCAGGAAAAAAAACCTAAGTCTGACACTCCAGTGCATTCCCTCAAGACTGCTGCACTGTCAAAGTTGCCGTCTTTCAGATGAAGGGTTTAGCTGAGGCATGGTCTGAACTTTCAGGTGCTTGTAAAAGATTCTGTGGCACTATGTTGAAGAAGAGCAGTAAGGTGAGGATGGAATTGATGATTCCTGTATCCTGTGTGCTGTGTTTCAAAAGTACTTCATTGACTAAAACAAATTGAGATGTCTGTTGGCTATGAAAGGTGAGAGTCTTTTTCCTTCTAAAATATGAACAGAATGAATGACAAATAAACCTGATTGATGGTGTGGCTTATTCATTTAAAGCCTGAATTTCTGCAATAATATCTTGTGGCTACCATGGATGTAAAACTGCCATTTATGTTATGACCAGCAAACTATCAATCAGTTTCTTATTTTTCATCAGTTAAGAGTTGATCACTTTTTCACCAAAATAAATTTTTATCTCATCATAAAGCTGTTTCATTCTTCATTAATCCTATTGTATAAACTTAAAAACAAATTTAATGGTATAAGATAAGAACTTTTAAAAGTTGATTGGAGTACGATTGGAGTTTGCAGATAAAAGAATGCCTGACAGGTGGGAGGCTTTCAAGAGTGTGATGATGAGAGTTCAGAGGCATTTTGTTCCTGTTAGAGTGAAGGGCAAGACTGGTAAGATTAATAAACAATGGATGAACAAAGATATTGATTCTAGTCAAGAATAAAAGAAAATCTTATTTTAAATGTAGACAACTTGGTTCAATTGAATCTTTTAATTAATATAAGGACTGTAGGGGCATTCTTAAAGAAATCAGGAAGGCAAAGAGGGGATGAGAGAGAACCTTATCTTCCAATGCTAATGGATTCTACAAATACATTCAGCGCAAGAGGGTAACTAGAGAGAGTAGGGCTCCTTAAAGATCAAGGAAATCATTGTGTTGAGCCCCAGGAGATGGGAGAGACACTAAATAAATATTTTGCGTTAGTTTTTACTGTGGATAAAGAAATAGTGGCTAGAGAATGCAGGGAAATAGATTTTTCATGTTGTAAAAACAATTCCGGAGAGAACCTTACAGAAGAGGAAGTTCGGGAGGTTTTAGAGAATATAAAAGTGGATAAATGTCCGGGACCTGATCTAATGTGTCTCAGAACATTGTGGGAACTAAGGGAGGAAATTGCGAGGCCCTTAGCAGAAATATTTACATCATCTATAACTACTGGTAAGGTGTCTCATGACTGGAGAGTGGATAATGTTGTGCCATTGCTTTTTTTTAATAGATATTTTTATTAGAAATTTAACATTTTTACAAGTTTACAAAAATAAACAAAACTCTCAAGTACAAACATTGATATACAATTAAATCTTAAATATATAATAACCAAAATTTAATTACTAATCTAACTAATCTAACCTACAACTAACCAGAGTGTATATTTAAGTCTCTTACATTATTCAAATAAGAGAAAGAGGAAAAGAAAAAAGGAAAACACAGAAATTGGGTAGTGAGGTACATGGTCGGAATGTGTTAACATCAAATGTAACAAAACCCATATTCGTGCGGGATTCCTCTCCCAAGGGGCCCCGGGCCAGCCAGGTTCGTAATCTCAATTAAATAAAAGCCCTTGTTAGGATAGCCGAAATATACCATTGCTTAAGAAAGGTTGTAAGGAGAAACCGGGGATCTGCAGACCTGAGAGTCTTACCAGTTGTGCGTAAATTGTTGGAGGTGATTTTAAAACATAGAATTTCTGGACGTTTAGAGAGGCAAAACTTGATTTGGGCTGGTAAGCATAGTTTTGCGCTAGAAAAATAACGTGTCTCAAGCTTGGTTGAGTTTTTTGAGGAAGTTACCAAAAAGGATTGATGAGAGCAGAACAATGAAAGTTGTTTACTTGGAGTTTAGTAAAGCCTTCAACAAGGTTTCATATGGTAGACTAATTAGTAAAGTTAGGACACATGGGATTCAAGGTCAACTTAGCAATTGGAGACATAATTGGTTTAATAGCAGGAGATAGAGAGTGGTGGCAGAAATTTGCTTCTCAGACTGGACGCCTGTCACCAGTGGTGATTCACTGGGATTTGTTCTGGACCCTCTTTTGTTTGTTATTTATATAAACGATTTAAACAAGAATATAGATGTCATGGTTAGTAAGTTTGCAGATGACACCAAGTGAAGACACCAAGAACAAGACAGTGAAGAGATTTTCTAAGATTACAAAAGGAACGTGATCAAATGGGTAAATGGGCTGAAAAATGGCAGATTGAGTTCAATCTGAATAAATGTGAGGTATTGCATTTTGGTGCAACAAACAAGGGTAGGGCTTATACAATTAATGGTAGGGCCTCAGGCATTGTTGTAGAACAGAGAGACCTAGGGGTTCAGGTACGTCATTCTTTGAAGTTTGCACCACGTAGGTAGGGTGGTTAAAATGATGTTTGGCACGCTTGCCTTGATTGCTCAGTCCTTTGAATATAGGAGTCAGGAAGTCATATTGACTTTGTACAGGACATTGGTGGGGCCCCTTCTGGAATATTGTGTACAGTTCTGATCACCCAGTTATAAGAAGGATGATATTGATCTGGGTGTTGGTACAATTACAACATTTAAAAGACATCTGGACAGATACATGAATAGGAAAGGTGCCTTGAAGAAGGGTTATACCTGAAACGTCAACTTCTCCACCTCTTGATGCTGCCTGGCTTGCTATGTTCTTCCAGCCTCTTGCCTGTCTATTTTAGAGGGATATGGGGCAGGAACAGGCAGGTGGGACTAACTTAGTTTGGAATTATGTTCGGCATGGACAGGTTGGACCAAAGGGTCTGTTTCCGTGCTGTCTGACTGTATGACCTGCAATGTTTGCACCAATTGTCATAGACCAGCTCCGAATAAACAATTTTCCATTAACTGTCTCCTCTTTTCTCAGCCCCCATCAAAAAATCTTAACACAGCTTTTATATTATATTAGCAATAACAGTATATTGACATTAAATATAAAATGGATTTCATAGCAACCATATTTTACATAAGTCCATTTGGATCACAGCATTCTGATTCCTTCATGTGTGCTCATGATAAAGTATCAGATACAACATTGTCATTTCCAGGCACATGAAACATTTTAAAATTGTACAGCCGGAGGATTAAACTCAGTGGAGACAATCATAGGTTTTGTCTTGGAATTTCTCCAAAAATAAATTCAAGTGGTTGTGGTCCATTTGCATTTTTCTTTGGCATAGTCAGTGATCCAGTGATCTATATTTCAAAACATCTCTTTCTCCAACATTGAACATTTTTGTTGGCATGCAATCAATTTCTTCAAAAAAAAGCAGGTAGTCCGTTGATCCACATTCACCATCTTATAATGGAATGGCACTGATGTTACTGATTTGAATGGCTTGTCATAATTTGGTGCTGCTAAAATAGGTACCGTTCTCAACACAACTTTTAAGTTGACTGACTTTGACATCCTTGGGTCCATTCAAAATTTGTCTTTTTTAAACATATTTGTCAAAAGAGCCATTACAGTACAGAAGTTTGGATAAGGTGCACTCATGCCAATATATTGCAAAGCATCGCATTTTTGTACCAGTCATGCGAAAATCCAAAGATCCCTTAATTTCACGTTTCTATATGCTACTTTTCTGACAGATTTATAACCAGATTGGTTCTTTGTAGCTGACCAAACAGTGCAGGTAAGTGGCATGAACGTTCTTCCCACGTTTAGCAGAACACATCCAAGTTATTGATGTAACTTGATTGGAGGGTGGCAAATGTTATTCCCTTGTTCAAGAAAGGGATCAGGGATAACCCTGGGAATTACAGACTAGTCAGTCCTACATGGGTGGTGGCAAATTACTGGAGAGGATTCTGAGAGACAGGATTTATGATTATTTGGAAAAACATAGCTTGATTAGAGATAGCATGACTTCGTGAGGGGCAAGCCATGCCTGAAGCCTTATTGAATTCTTTGAGGATGTGACAAGACACATTGATAAAGGTAGAGCAGTGGATGTAGTGTATTTGGATTTTAGAAAAGCATTTGATAAGGTTCCCTATGGTAAACTCATTCAGGAAGGAAAGAGGCATGGGATATAGGGGAATTTGGCTGTCTGGACACAGAATTGGCTGGCCCATACAAGACAGAGGGCAGTAGTAGATGGAAAATATTCAACGTGGAGCACGGTGACCAGTGGTGTTCTGTAGGGATTTGTTCTGGGACTTCTACTCTTTGTGATTTTTGATAAATGACTTGGATGAAGAAATGGAAATGTGGGTTAGAACAAAGAAAATTTACAGCTCAGGAATAGGCCCTTCGGCCCTCCAAGCTTGAGCTGATCCAAATCTACTGTCTAAACCTGTCACCCAATTCCTAAGCATTTGTATCCCTTGGCTCCCCACCTACTCATGCATCTGTCCAGAAGCATCTTAAATAAATCTACTGTGCTCACCTCTACCACCTCTGCTGGCAATGTGTTACAGGACCCTACCACCCTCGGTGTAAAGTACTTGCCGCATGTATTCTCCTTCAACTTTTCACCCCCCACCTTGAAAGCGTGACCTCTTGTTAATGAATCCTTCATCCTGGGAAAAAGCTTATCTCTATACTTTCATGTTTTTTTTTAGACCTCAATCAGGTTCCCCCTCAACTCCCTTTCTCTAATGAAAACAATCCGAACCTACTCAACTTCTATTCATAGCTAACACTTCCATACCAGGTGATATCCTCATAAACTTTCTCTGCACCCTCTCCAAAGCGTCCACATCCTTTTGGTAATGTGGCGACCAGAACTGCACACAGTATTCTAAATGCCGCCGAGCCAATGTTTTGCACAATTTTAACATGACCTGCCAACTCTTATACTCAGTACCCCGTCCGATGAAGGCAAGCAGACCATATGCCTTCTTGACCACTTTATCCACCTGTGCAGCAACCTTCAGGGTACAATGTACCTGAACTTCCAGATCTCTCTGCTCATCAACTTTTCCCAAGGCTCTTCTGTTTATTGTATAATTCGCTCTAGAATTAGTCTTCCCAAAATGCATCTCCTCACATTTGCCTGGATTGAACTCCAACTGCCACCTTTATCCACCTAGCTAGAACACCCTGCACATCATGTGACTTCACTTTCTCCATGAGTTTACCATGGGGAACCTTATCAAACGTCTTTCTAAACTCCATGTATGTGACATCTACAGCCCTTCATTCATCTATCTACTTGGTCACTTACTCAAAGAACTGTATTAAGTTGGTAAGGCATGATTTCTCCCGCACAAAACAATGTTGCCTATCACTGATAATCCCATTCTTTTCCAAATATAAATAGATTTTAATCCCTCAGTACCTTCTCCAGCAACGTTCCCACCACTGACATCAGGTTCACTGGTCTGTAGATACCTGGAATATCCATACTATCCTTCTTGTACAGGGGGACAACCTTAGCAACCCTCCAGTCCTCCAGCACCTCACCTGTGTTAAAGGATGCTACAAAGATATGTGTCAGGGCCCCAGTTATTTCCTCTCTCACCTCCCTCAGCAACCTGAGAGAGATCCTATCCGATCCTGGGGAATTGTCCACCTTAATAACCTCTAGCCTACGCAACACGTCTTCCCTACTTATGTCAACATGATCCAGAGTAATCAAACTTCTATTTCTAAACTCAACATTCATCATGTCTCTCTCCTCAGTGAACTGATGCAAAGTAATCATTCAGAATCTCACCCATTTTCTCAGGTTTGACACACAGCCTTCCATCCTTATCCTTTAGTGGACCAATCCTTTCTCTAGTTACCTGCTTGCTTCTTATATAAGAATAAAAGACTTTGGGATTCTCCTTAATTCTATTTGAAATAAAATTATTTAGCCCACTTGATTCCTTGTTTAAGATTGGTCCTACTCTCCCGATATTCCTCTGGGGTCCGTTCTGTTCTTAGCTGCCTGGACCTTATGTCGTATGATTTCTCCGGTTCACGAATCTTGCCTTCCCTATCCTTTTGCTTTCAACGGGACGTGCCTATCCTGCACTATCTTTAACCTATCTTTGAAAGCTTCCCATATATCAAATGTGGACTTCCCTTCAATTAGGTTAGTAAGTTTGCTGATGACACAAAGGTTGGTGGAGTTGTGGATCGTATGGAAAGCTGTTGTAGATTGCAATGGGACATTGACAGGATACAGAGCTGGGCTGAGAAGTAGCAGATGTAGTTCAACCTGGAAAAGTGTGAAGTGATTTATTTTAAAAGGTCAAATTTGAATGTAGAGTACAGGGTTAAAGGAAGGATTCTTGGCAGTTTGGAGGAACAAGAGGATCTTGGGATCCTTGACCATAGATCCCTCAAAGTTGCCACTCAAGTTGATAGAACTGTTAAGAAGGCGTATGGTGTGTTGGCTTTCATTAGCAGGGGGATTGAGTCTAAGAGCCACGAGGTTATAAAGCCATGGTTAGACCACATTTGGAATATTGTGTTCAGTTCTGGTCACTGCATTATAGGAAGGATGTGGAAGCTTTAGAAAGGGTACAGAGGAGATTTACCAGGATGCTGCCTGGACTGGAGGGCTTGTATTATGAAGTAAGGTTGAGGCTTTTCTTATTGGAATGAAGAAGGATGAGAGGCCTCTTGATAGAAGTGTGCAACATGATGAGAGGAATAGATCAAGTTGATAGCCAGAGACTTTTTCCCATAGTAGAAATGACTATCATGAGGGGGAAATAATTTTAAGGTGATTGGAGGAAGATTTAGGGGCGATGTCAGAGGTAGTGGTATGTGCGTGGAATGCAGTCAGCAGTGGTAGTAGAGTCAGATACATTAGGGACATTTAAGTGACTCAAGTGATAGGCACATGGATAATGGTAAAATGAAGGGTATGTAGGTTAGTTTGAACTTAGAATAGGATAAAAGGTCGGCACAAAGGGTCTGTACTGTGCTGTACTGTTCTACGTTCTTAAACTGTGCAGTTACACAGTCTCTTAGTTACATTGTTGGTTAATTATGGAATGTTGCTGGTGCATTTCTCATTCCAAATAGTATCACTTTTCATTAATAAAGCCTATCTGATGTTACAAAAGCTGATATTTCTGTGTCTTCATTAGTTAATGGAACTTATAAATTTCCTTTTAGTAAGTGAATTTTATAAAGGTCTCATCAGTTCAAGTTTGCCTTTTCCATGCACTGCAACTGTGCACCTTGTAGGTGATATCCGCACTTCACAGCCTATATGGATGCCAGAAGTTGTTGTCAGTTCTACAGGGTAATGATGGAAATGCAGTCAGATTTGCCATCATTGCAAGTGCAACATTTGAGTTGATGATTCTGGCGTGTTCTGTGTGATCGATAAATAACTTGAAATTGATCTGTCAGAAAGTAGCTTATTGTATTCTGATTAAAATGATAATGCTAGGAAGAAAAAGTAATGATATTCAAAGAATAATGTAATATTGAAACATATTGTACTCAACCAATATTTTTACATTCATGTTTGATTTGACTGCAAGATGTAAACTCTTGCATTAAACTGTTCTGTCACTATCTCTGTTTTGTAATTGGACACTATTTTGATATGCTGTATATTAAAAAGTGCCCTGTTGGAAGCACTTCCCTATATATGGCAATTAGTTGTATTTTCATTGGTGAAATACCCTTTCAGTTTAGTTCTCTTTTTACTTCACCTGTCTCACCCTCACAAAAACACAGTTTAGAATTACTTGAGTGAAAAATTAATTTTTCTGATTCAAACATGCTTAATATCATTCTAACACAGCTTGAGGTTTTCTCTAAAATGAGCGATCATTGTAGGAATTTGTTACAGTACCAGCGGTTATGTGTCAAATAACTATTGCTAAGAGAAATATTGACAAGCTTTGCAATCTTAACAATATTTTACATAGAGGAAAATATAGAGCCTCTAATTAGAGCAAGGAGGAAATTGTTCCATTATTATTGGGGTGGCATGGTGGCTCAGTGGTTAGCACTGTTGCCTCAGAGCAACAGGGTCCCAGGTTCGATTCCAGCCTTGAGCAACTGTCTGTGTGGAGTTTGCACATTCTCCCTGTGTCTGTGGTTTCTTCCGGGTTCTCTGGTTTCCTCCCACAGTCCAAAGATGTGCAGGTTAGGTGAATTGGCCATGCTAAATTTCCCATAGTGTTAGGTGAAGGGGTAAATGTAGGGGAATGGGTTTGGGTGGGTTGCGCTTCGGTGGGTCAGTGTGGACTTGTTGGGCCGAAGGGCCTGTTTCTACATTGTAAGTAATCTAATCTAATCTAATTATTGGAGCAAGGAGGAAATTGGTCCAGTATTAGAGATGTTTTATTTCTGTTTATCAATGGTGCTTCCAATCCTATTGTCTTACACTTCATGGAAAGCATCTCGTATGTTTTTGTGAAAAGATTAGATTAGATTAGATTACTTACAGTGTGAAAACAGGCCCTTCGGCCCAACAAGTCCACACCGCCCCGCCGAAGCGCAACCCACCCATACCCCTACATTTACCCCTTACCTAACACTACGGGCAATTTAGCATGGCTAATTCATCTGACCTGCACATCTTTGGACTGTGGGAGGAAACCGGAGCACCCGGAGGAAACCCACGCAGACATGGGGAGAACGTGCAAACTCCACACAGTTAGTCGCCTGAGTCGGGAATTGAACCCGGGTCTCTGGCGCTGTGAGGCAGCAGTGCTAACCACTGTGCCACCGTGCCGCCCAAAGAGATTTGAAAACTGCAAAAACAACCACAAAAGTGGAAAGACCTTTTAAGTGTTTTGCCAGTTCAAAGTATTTCTGGTAGACAACTGCAACGCTTTATGTGAGTTCATTGTGCTAGACGTAAAACGTTTTTGGAAAGTATAGAATGGAATTCTATTCAGATTATTTAAAGTGCAGATGTTGAGGAAGTCACCTTCTAAAGTTTTAATCTCCTTAAGGAATTCTTTTAGACTAGTACTTATTTGTCTCCTTCAGCCCAGGTACATGTATTTTTCAGGTGCAGTGACGCTGTGTATTACAAATCCAATTTGGGTAACGAAGACTCGGTTAGTCCTGCAGTATGATGCAGGGATTGATCCATCAAAGAAACAGTACAGAGGCATGGTGCATGCCCTTTTGAAAATATATCAGAATGAAGGTGTTCGTGGACTCTACAAGGTGAGGTAATAGAACTAATAATTGGATCCCGAAATTGTAAAGTTGACCAGCCAGGATTTTGCAGTGAAAGTAATGATGACGTGATTAGTACTCATGGTTATCAAGGAGTAAATTGGATCGCAGAATCTACATGTGCACAGTAAAACCAGAAAACAGGAAGTTGGTGTATAAGTTGCCCTGATCCTCAAGTTGTGCTATGCTTATGTCTTGTTGAGAGACTCAGCAGTCAAAACATGGAAACTTTACATATGAAACACAATAAAAGTTAGAGCTTACCTCTTCAAGTGTAAATATTTGAAGCCTGCATAAGTCTTTATAGTTACCAAACACCTTCTCTGACATGGAAAATTAACTTGTATAAAATGTGGAGTCTCATTCCTTCAGATTTCAATTATTGTTGGGACGTTTTAGAGCTCTAAGTTTTTTTTTCTAGCTCTTTAACCTTATTTCATTTTCCTTTTCTTTATTTCACTTTCTGTAAAGAATTTGACTGAATCTTACATTTCCTGGCTTGACACTTAGAATCTCCACAAGAATTCTTGAATTTGGCTAGTTAAGGAAACCTAACATTTTACACTGAGATCCCAGTTCCACTGTTAGTGCACTGCAATTTTTGATGTGTAATAACTGCAATTTTGATTGCAAAATCCCTTAAAGTCTGTGAAGACGTGTAAGTATTAACAATGGCCAGCATGTTCTATTACTGCTGATCACAAAAACTTGGCCTTTTTCTTTTTAATAGCTATAAGTATAAGTTTGAGTTGTATGACACAAAGACAGACAGTTAAACCAAATCAGCCTATCTCCCTCTGTATTTGCAATACTATAAAATTAAAACCTTCAAAAACCCTCAGAATTGACTCCAACAGTTCTTAACCAGACTTACTTTGAACAACCAATCCCAAATTCTGTGAATAATCAATTCCCAATGCCAGCTTGTTGTTTAAACAAAAGACTTAACAGTTTATTAAACAATATAGTAAGTTTGTGAGAAGATTTGTAGCTCAGGTGCTCGTTGTTGTGGTTCTGTTCACCAAGCTGGGAACTTGTGTTGCAGACGTTTCGTCCCCTGTCTGGGTGCCCATGCTCGGTGCTTGGGAGCCTCCTGTGAAGCGCTTCTGTGATCTTTCCTCCGGCATTTATAGTGGTTTGTCTCTGCCGCTTCCGGTTGTCCGTTCCAGCTGTCCACTGCAGTGGCCGGTATATTGGGTCCAAGTCGATGTGATGGTTGATTGAATCTCTGGATGAGTGCCATGCCTCTAGGAATTCCCTGGCTGTTCTCCGTTTGGCTTGTCCTAGTGTTGTCCCAGTCGAACTCATGTTGCTTGTCATCTGAGTGTGTGGCTACTAAGTATAACTGATAGCCACGAAACGACATGACCAGCTATCCTTAGTAGCCACACATGTAGATGACAAGCAACATGAGTTCGACTGGGACAACCCTACTATTATAGGACAAGCCAAACGGAGAACAGCCAGGGAATTCCTAGAGGCATGGCACTCATCCACAGATTCAACCAACCATCACATCGACCTGGACCCAATATACCGGCCACTGCAGCGGACAGCTGGAACTGACAACCGGAAGCGGCAGAGACAAACCACTATAAATGCTGGGGGAAAGATCGCAGAAGCGCTTCACAGGAGGCTCCCAAGCACTGAGGATGTCACCTCGACAGGGGACGAAACGTCTGCAACACAAATTCCCAGCTCTGTGAACAGAACCAGAACAATAATACAGTAACTTTTGCAAAGCAAAATTACTTTGTTGTTTAATCTAACTGAAGTCTGTGTTTAAAGCCAGTTTGTCTTCATCCCCATTCACACAAAAGACAGACAAACATAGTTAAAGGATAAATAAAAGATAATAGTAAAACTAGTCAGATTACGTAAGTGGTTTTCATGATGCATTGTTCCACAGCAAAGATTGGTTTTTAATTGATTTTCTGAAGATGCCGATCAGGGACACCTTTTCATCTCATTTAGGTGAAGTCAATAATACTTGCAACTTGGAATCTGTTCTCTGAAATTAACTGTTAATAGGATGTTAGGCAGGGAGTTTTTTGAATCTTCATGCTGTCGCATCAACACCACTTTTTAAACAAAAAAAGTCCAATATCCAGTTCAAAACTCTAGTGTCTTCCCATCAAACTGATCATCTCCCCACAAAGTTCAGTTTTCATTTAACTTCTGCCATCTGTTTGAGCATAAAGTTTCTCCTTGACTTGCTATAACTAATTCCTAATTACTGACCTCGTTAATGACCTGTATTTATTTTTAATGCAAGCAGCTGCCCGCAGTCTAAAGGTCATTTTCAACTCTCATTTATCAGTTCACAGTTCCATAGGCATTATTGAAATTGATAAAACAAAATAAAACAATAATGCAAAATTAGTGAGGATTCTAACACAATAAATTTACTAATGTAGTGCTTTTTGAGCTCTTATAATACTTTACCTTGTATTTCTCCATGAGGATGCCAGTTGCATTGCCGTATCTCACCCATCAGCCATGATTATGTAAAAATGAACAAAGCAGTGTCTGAAGTCAATTAACTTAGGGAGCTTATCCTGGCTTAATGTTCACAGCTGTTTGCTCACAGCTGGAGTTCCTAGGTAGCAAATCAAGATTAACAAGGTGTGTATATTTGGTAATGTTAACTTTCTTTCACAATAATAAACTGAACATGAGACATTGGTTAAATTATTGTAATGCCTATAGAAATTATTTCATAAATAATACTCAAAGTAAAGTAGAACAAAGAACAATGCAGCACAGGTACAGGCCCTTTGACCCTTCAAGGCTGTGCTGCCACATTTTGTCCTTCCATGCTAATACCATCTTCACTTACAGTATCTATTCCCTTCCTATTCATGCATTCGAGCAGGTGGGGATGCTGCTAATGTGTCTGCGTCCACCACCTCTGGCAACACGTTCCAGGCACTCTGCACTCTTTGTGTTTAAAAACTTGCCTCGCACATCTCTTTTAAACACACCCTGCACCTTGAACCTGTGTCCCCTAGTAATTGACCCTTCCACCATGGGGAAAAATCTTCACACTTTTCACATGATCCATGCCATTCACAATCTTATAAACTTTAATTAGGTTGCCCTTCAACCATCCTGCATTCCAGTGAAGACAAACCTAGTCTATCTTTCTTCATAGCTAAAATCCCCCATAGCAGGCAACATCCTCGTAAACCTTTTTCTATATGCTCTTCAAAGCATCCACATCCTTCTGATAGTGAGGTGACCAGAACTGTTCACAAAATTACAAATGTGGCCTAGCTAAAGTTCCGTAAAGCTACAGCTACAGCATAGCTAATCTGTCCATGCTGCCACCTTCAGTGATGTGTGGATCTGAACATGTAGATTCTCTGCATAATCCTAATCTACTCAATCTCTCTTCATAGCTAGCATCCTCTATACTAGGCAACGTCCTGGTGAACCTCCTCTGCACCCTCTCCAAAGCATCCACATCCTTTTGGCAAAGTGACCAGAACTGTGCACGATATTCCATATGTGGTTGAACCAAAGTGCTGTACAAATGTAACATGACCTGCCAACTCTTGTGCTCAATACACCATCCAATGAAGGAAACCATGCCACATGACACCTTGACTACTTTATCAACCTGCATTGCCATCTTCAGGGAACAATGGACCTGAACACCCAGATATCTTTGTACATCAAGTTTCCTCAGGGCTTTTCCATTTACCATATAGTTCGAGCTTGAATTGGATCTTCCAAAATGCATCACCTTGCATTTGCCCGGATTGAACGCCATCTGCCATTTCTCTGCCCAACTCTCCAATCTATCAATATTCTGCTGTATTCTATGACACTATCTGCCACTCCACCAATCTTAGTGCCATCTGCAAACTTGCTAATCAGACAACCTATACCTTCCTCCCTTTGTATTGTATATCACTAACAACAGTGGTCCTAACATGGATCCCTATAGAATACCACTGGTCACAGTGCTCCATTTTGAGAATCTCCCTTCCACTAATACTCTCTGTGACCTGCTGCCCAGCCATTTCTCTATCCATCTAGCTAGTACACCCTGCAACCTTCACTTTCTCCATCAGCCTACCATGGGGAACCTTATCAAATCTCTCACGGAAATCCATGTATATGACATCTATGGCCCTTGCGCCAACAATCAACCTTGTCACTTCCTCAAATTTCCCTACCACTGACGTGAGATTCCGGCTTGTAATTTCCAGGACTATCCCTGCTACCATTCTTAAACAATTCAAAATTATTAGCTATTCTCCAGTTCTGTGGGATCTCACCTGTGGCCAAAGAGGATACAAAGATGTCTGTCAGTGCTACCAAAGGACTCCTCATGTACTGTGACAGTAATCAATTTTAACACATCACTGCCTTCTGAGCTAAGACCAACTAACTTTCCAAAGTCTCATTGTAGCTATTGCATTCTACCACTGAGCAATCAATAACCAATAGTTTGGGAAAAAAAGCATCAAAGAATTATCACTGATATTCTTAGTTTTTCTGATAGTTTAGTTTAGACACAATCAAACGTAGAGAGAGGATAGGTTGTATTCCGTTCTGTGAAATCAATCAATTAAAAACACACATTTTAAAAGATTTAACGAAATTACTTATTTCTGAGCAGGGCTGGCAGCATTTGTGAAGAGGAAGCAAAGTTAACATTTCAAATGCAGTGATTTCTCTTCAGAACTGATGATAACTCCAAAAGGGTGGTATTTAAGCTGATGACAAGAGTGAGTGAATAGGTGGAGATTGATCCCAGAGTGAAAGATAGACTGTTAGACTGATGGATGGTTGATATTAGGCCAGGGAAGGAGAAAATTGATTGTAGCCACTATGAGTTGATGAAAACGATTCAGCTATGCTGAAAGCAGCCCGTGTTCTTTATAGGGCAAAAGGACATGAAAGGAGTTGTGCAGGCCCTAAAATTATTGAGCTCTTTATAGAATCGTGATGGCTGCAGAGTTCCAAAGTGGATGATGAGATGCTGTTCTTCTAGCTTGTGTTAAGCCTCTCTGGAGTACTGCAGCAGGTCTGAGGTAGAAATGTTGGCCAGGGAGCATGGTTGAAGTGGCAAGCTTGGGGCTGTTTTTGTGGAAAGAACATAGATGTTCAGCAAAGTAGTCATGCAGTCTGTGTTTCGTCTCTCCATTAAAAAGGAGATCACATTGTGAGCGGTGAATGCATTAGAACAAGCAATGTTCCATAACCCCCACAAAGGGGTTAATGGTGGCATAACTGGGGCCTATGCCACACCTTTGATCTGAAGAAAGTGAGAGGAGTTAAAACAGAAGTTGCTCAAAGTGAGAATGAACTCGACCAAGCTGAGGAGGTTGGCTTCTTTCCAGGTAGAAGAGGAGAGCCCTGAGACCATCCTGATGGGGATGGCTATGTAGAGGGACTGCATATCATTGGCGAAGAGGAAGTGACTGGTACCTCCAAACGGGATATTTTGAATCTGAAAAACAGTAAAACAGTCGGTCATCTGCTTGGGAACCCGGCAACCATCAGGAGTCTGTATTGACTTCAATAATTTTAAGGACTGGATGCCACTTTTCATGTTCTTTATCCACTCCTACATACTGGCCCCTGTCATTACATGGGCTGTCATTACCTGGGCATTCCCCTCCCCCCCACCATTCACCTTAAATAACACCTTTTACTAGCTACTGTAAGTTCTGAAGAAAGTTGCAAGACTCAAATGTTATCTCTGTTTTCTCTCCACAACTGCTGCTGGACCTGCTGAGTTTCTACAGCAATTTCTGGTTTTCGTTTCAGATCTTCGGCATCTGCAGTTCTTTGTTTTAATTTACTTGTTCCTTCTGTGCTGTTCTATCCATTTTGGAAGTAAACTAATTGATTTGTGTATGTTTTCACTAACCAGTCAGGATTTAGATTGAATTCAACATGTCATAAATTTAGTGCATGCCAAATGCAAATCTCATTTTCAGGAATAATGTTCTATTACACAAGAATATTTACCAGCACCCAGAAGAGATTTCTTGGACAGCTTGTTACAGAGTAATCATGAGCACCCATCATTAGATGTCTATTTAATCTGCTTAAGACACTGTTTATGTTCAGTGGCATATGAATAAGGGCAATTCAGATTATTTCCTCCAAGTCACTTTGAGCAACATTTTCAGAATCCAAAATGTCATTCATACAGTGCTTCGACTGCAGTGTGATTCCTTTCAAACAGTAGCTTCCCTCCATCTTTGCTTTGTCCAAAACCTTTAACCTTTAGTTTACTTCTTTAAAAACCTTTTACTCTATTCTTTCCCTTGATATGACTCTTAACTACATTTCCTCAAGCCAAATACATTTATAGTGCACGACTAGTTTAGCGATTAATCATATCAAGGGCTATGTTTTCATTTGCCAAAACTGGAACTTAAATGTAACCTTACCTGTTTTTCCCCTAACTGGTAATTTTCTCTGTACTATCATTTTGGGCTCAAACTCAACGATCAAAGTTCAATGTTCTTTGTCACATAAGTTGAGAGTGGCTTTTCAGTTCCCTCTAATATATACCTCTGTTTATTCACTGAGCCAAACTTTCCCAAATCTCCCCTCTTCCCTAACCCAAACTCCATGTTTTTATCTAGATTTTCCTTTCATGGCGACACGGTGGCTCTGGTTAGCACTGCTGCCTCACAGCACTAGGGTCCCAGGTTCAATTCCAGCCTCGGGCGACTGTCTGTGTAGAGTTTGCACATTCTCCCAGTGTCTGCGTGGGTTTCCTCTGGGTGCTCCAGTTTCCTCCCACAGTCCAAAGATGTGCAGGTCAGGTGAATTGGCCATGCTAAATTGCCCATATTGTTAGATGCATTCGTCAGAGGGAAATGGGTCAGACTGGGTTACTCTTTGGAGAGTCGATGTGGACTGGTTGGACCCAAAGGGCCTGTTTCCACACTGTAGAGAATCTAATCTAATCATGTCCTTTCCGAGGTCATCTAATCCATGATATCTTCTACTGCTCTTGATCTTTATTTTGCAATAAATTACTGAGCATCTCTTTCTGGCCATCTTGGTAGTTGATATTTTTAATAGTTCCATATCTTACATTACAGTGTGGAAACAGGCCCTTCGGCCCAACAAGTCCACACCGACCCGCCGAAGCATAACCCACCCATACCCCTACATTTACCCCTTACCTAACACTACGGGCAATCTAGCATGGCTAATTCATCTGACCTGCACATCTTTGGACTGTGGGAGGAAACCAGAGCACCCAGAGGAAACCCAAGCAGACACAGGGAGAACGTGCAAACTCCACACAGTCAGTCGCCTGAGGCGGGAATTGAACCCGGGTCTCTGTCGCTGTGAGGCAGCAGTGCTAACCACTGTGCCACCGTGCCGCCCACGTACTCAAGTACTAGCCTGTTACTTTTCAGGTGTTGTCATTGCCCTTCTCAAAAACAGACTCTTAACAACTCTGTAGGTGGCAGAAATCTACTTTTTCAAAGTCCTTGAACATGTTTCATTCCAAATCTGTGCAACTTTCCTGCAACTTTGTATTTGAACTCCATATATCAGTACCAAAGTAACTCTTTTCAAAGTTAGACATAGCTTCCTCATCCTTTTTTCCTCAGATTAACAAAACAGAACTGTGAAAGCTGGAGATCTGAAACAAACAGAAACAGAAATTGTTGGAGAAACTAAGCTAGTCTGGCAGCATCTGTGGTGAGAAAAGAGTTAATGTTTCAAGTACAGTAGCCCTTCTTTACAACTCACCTGGTTCCTCTTTCTCATCCTCTCAATATGCTCAAAGCTCTTGATGTGGATGACTTCATCAACTTTTTCAATATCTCATTTGTTCTCTAATTGTGTGGGTCTAGCTGTGCCAGCTTCCACTTAGATTTGTCTAGTAAAAGTCAGAGATCCTGCTGCAGTAGCTTCTCTTCCCATTTCTTCACAGCTACATGCAGCTATCCCTAAGGATCTCCCTTCCGTTTCTTCTCTAAGTGCTGTACCTAGGGGATGAGAACATAGAACATAGAACAATACAGCACAGAACAGGCCCTTCGGCCCACGATGTTGTGCCGAACATTGGTCCTAGCTTAAACACCCATCCATGTACCTATCCAATTGCCATTTAAAGTTCGCCAATGATTCTGACTCTGCCACTCCCACAGGCAGCACATTCCATGCCCCCACCACTCTCTGGGTAAAGAACCTACCCCTGACATCTCCCCTATACCTTCCACCCTTCACCTTAAATTTATGTCCCCTTGTAACACTCTGTTGTACCCGGGGAAAAAGTTTCTGAACATGGAATACACAGCACAGGAACAGATCCTTTGGCCCACGATGTTGCAGTGAACATGACATCTGCCCTTGGTCCATATCCCTCCATTCCTTGCATAATCATGTGCTTATCTAAAAGTCCATTAAATACGCCTATAGCATCTGCCTCCACCACCTCCTCTGGCAGTGTGTTCCAGACTCCTACCACTCTTTGTGAAATAAACTTGCCCCTCACATCTCCTTTGAACTTCGTCCTTCATCTAAAATGCATGCCTCTTACTATTAGGTATTTCAACTCTGGAAAAAGATTCTGACCATCAATCCTATCTATGCTAATTGGCTAACCAATAGAAAATTATGATAAAGGGGACATTTTCAGAAAGGCAACCTGTAATGAATTGAATGACACAGGATCAGTGCTGGAGACACAATTATTTTCAATATAAATTCGTGACCTGAATAGCGGAAATAAAAGTACCATCATCATATTTGCAGATAACACAAAAATAAATAGGAAGGCGAGTGGGTAGTTTAACTTAAAGAGCTTACAGAGGGTTAGAGACAAGTTTTCTGAGTGGGCATAAACATGTTACATGGATAATAATGTTGGAAAATCTTTGGTTACACTCTTTGGCAGTACCAATACAGGAGGTGGATATTTTTTGCATGGAGAAACTCTGCAAAAGGCTGTAGCATAGAGGGATTCCTGATGAAGGGCTTTTGCCTGAAACACTGATTTTCCTGCTCCTCAGCTGCTGCCTGACCTGCTGTGCTTTTCCAGCACCACTCTAATCTTGACTCTGATCTCCAGCATCTGCAGTCCTCACTTTTGCCCTGTAGCATAGAGGGATTTGGTAATCCTATTTCAAGAATCACAAAAAAAGCTGCTTCCAAGTTCAACATGTATCAGGGAAGGAAAATGGGCAGATAACCTGTATTTCAAAAGGAATGGAGTGTAATAAAATGGGAATGACTTGCTAAAACTCTACAAGTCACTAATCAGATCATACATAGAGTAAGGGGAACAGTTTTAGTTTCCTGGTCTAAGGAATTAAATATTGGGCAATACAGGGTTCACAACATTGATTACGGATATGGAGTGATTTAGGTATGTGGAGGGGTTGAATAGGTTTGACCTGCACCAATGGAGTTTAGAAGAAATCTTGTTGAAACATACAAGATTTTTAGGGAATTTGGAAAGTTGATGTGGAAAGGTTGATTCCCCCATGGGAAAGTTTGGACCAGAGGGCATCATCTCAGACTAAGGGATCACACTTTTAAGGCAGAAATGACGAGGAATTCCATCTCTCAGACAGTAGTGGAATTAACTGCAGAAATCTGTCAACACTGAATTCTTAAGTATTGTCAAGGCTGAGATAGACAGATTTTTAATCAGTGATGGAAGCAAGGATTATGGCAAGAGAGTGGAGTTGAGGATGATCAGAACGCACATGATCTCAATGAATGGTGGAGCTGACTCCATGGGCTCAGTGGCCTTACTCTCTTCCATTGTCTTATTGCCTAAGGGGGTCAACCAAACATTCTTGTGTCGGCCAGTCCAAGTAAGGATGGTAGATTTCCCCTAGAGGGCATTACGACAAACCAATGGCAAATAATTATAATTTCAAGCAATTGTTACCTTTTCAACTCCAAACATAATTCATTGAATTCAAGCATCTGGTGCTGCCTTGATGGGATTTATGATGTGGGTGTGCTGGTGTTGGACTGGGGTGGACAAAGTCAGAAGTCACATGACGTCAGGTTATAGTCCAACAGGTTTATTTGAAATCACAAGCTTCATCAGGTGAACCTGACAGTGCTTCAAAAGCTTGGGATTTCAAATAAACCCATTGGATTACAATCTGGAGCTGTATGACTTCTGTCTGATGAGATTTAATGCATCACCATAGAGCATTAGTCTGAGCCCATTGAGATTTACTCCTACCAACCATCTAGAAATCAGGGTCCTGCAAATGGCATGTTAAGGCATGGGCTTGGGAGTTCTGAGGAAGGGTCATTTTGGACTTGAAACATTAACTCTGTTATCTCTCTCCACAAATGCTGTCAGGCCTGTTGCGTTTCCCCAGTGCATCCTTTTTATAAAATGTCTGATTTCCAGAATCCGCCATATTCCCAGGCATTTCCTTGATGAGATGTGCAAAGGCCCTACATTCAGCCTAATGGCCCATCCTTGTCAAGTGCCCTTGGGTCCTATTCTCTCCTACCAAGTGCCCCACTCCTCAGCTCTGCCACTCCCACTGTGAGAATCAAGAAACCACAAAAGGCTTGATGGCAACAAATTATATTTAGACAGAACTTTTATAGTTATTGTACATTACACGGCACTTCACTGGAAAGGAAAATTAAATATCAAACTACATAAAGAGATATTATGTCAATCACGAAAAGTTAGGTTTAAGGGGAATTTCAGAAAATTTTAGGGAGAGAATTCCAGAGCTTTGGACTCCAATGGTCGAACAATTAAAATGAGACATGTGCAAGAGGCTGGAATTAGATGAGTGTCAATATGTTGGAGACTTTTCGATTTGATTTGATTTGATTTAGTATTGTCATGTACGTAGGTACAGTGAGAAGTTTTGTTTTGCGTGCAGTACAGGCAGATCATTGATTGGTTTGATTTATTGTCACGTGTACCTGAGTAGAGTGAAAAGTTTTTTTTTGCATGCAGTACAGGCAGGTCATAGTAAGCAAGGACATACAGATCATAGGGTGAAAAATACTTGGACAAAGTAAAGCATTCAGATTATACTGCACAGGACATGCATGAGGCAAGAACAACATTAACAAGACCATTAACAGGGTGGCACGGTGGCTCAGTGGTTAACAGTGCTGCCTCACAACGCCAGGGACACGTGTTTGATTCCCGCCTCAGGTGACTGTGTGGAGTTTGTATGTTCTTCCCGTGTCTGCATGTGTTTCATCCAGATTCTCTGGATGATGGGGCCATGGAATCAATGGATAGAAAATTTGCTTGCATGTTGGACTCGGGTGTGTTCACAACTCTCTGCAGTTTCTTCCAGTCCTGGGCAGAGCAGTTGTCGTACCAAGCTGTGCAAACAGAGGAGCTGACAGCAAGAGGGAATGATGGGGCCATGGTGTCTTCTGAAAACAAGAATGAGAATTTTAAGAAGAAGGCATTTCTTAACCAGTACGCAATGTAGATCAAAGATCCTTTAAGAGAGCAAAGATGAATGAGATCAGGTTCACGATAAGACCAAGTTAGCAGAGTTTATAATGTGAAGGGAATGGGAGGCTGGTCAGGAATTAAACATCTAGAGGTAAGAAAGGGTAGCCTTTAGATACTTTCATGTCAGTTAGGGTGGATGATGGTCTAGTGGTATTGTCACTAGCCGATTAAACCACAGACCCAAGTATTGCTCTGGGGACCTAAGTTCAAATCCTGCTGTGGCAGGTGAAATTTGAATTCAATAATAACTATCTGGAAACATGATCCTAATGATGACCATGAATCATTGTTGATTGTCAAGAAAAACCCGTGTGAATCGTTAACATCCTTTAGGGAAGGAAATTGACATCTTTACCTGGCCATTCAGCCTATCGAGACTGGTACATTCAATAATGGCTGATAAGTTTTTCAACCCTATTCTCCTGCTTTCTCCTCATTACCCTTGATTCTCAAGAGCCTATTTATCTCCATCTTAAATATACTCAATGACCTAGTCTCCACAACCTTCTGTGACAGTGAATCCCATAAATTCACCACTCTCTGGCTGCAGAAGTTTCTCCTTATTCCTGCAGATGAAGTCGGCAGGAGTATCGGTGGTCACCCCTACCTCAAACATCCTGCAGGAGGAACATTCCACTGCCTGCGCTGCCATTACTCTACACTTCGTCTCCAAAACAAGAACACTGAATAGCTTACCTGTGGACTTTAAAGTTAGGTTAGCGGAGGAGGATGGGAGGGAGAAGGGCCTGGGGTCTAGAACACACCCACTCAAATATCAATCACTTACCTTCCCGACTAGCTCTGCGCTCCAACTTCACTTCCGCCCAGCTCGCCCCGCTCTCTGCTGTGAAAAGCAGAGTCATATTCTGTATGTTGTCACGACTGAACCAATAGGAATAAGTGAATAATTAAACACCACATTACACATCATTTGATGGCTTGAGGAAAATTTCAGTTAAGCCACCAAGATGGTTGACGTTATGGCAAAAACAATTCATGCCAGGTTTTGTCATTGACTAAAGAATTCTATTTGATGTTAACATATTTAACCTTAACAAATGACATAAAAAGGAAACTGATCTATCAAGTGTCTTAAACCATACTCATTTAAAACTTCAAGTACACATTCCTTCATTTATGAATACAATAGACAAAAGGCAGGCAGTTTGATGTAAATATTATGGTGGAAAACTTTAGATGGGGAAAGGGAAATTTTTGAAGATCAAAAGTCCCAAGTGTGTGTTAAGTTGTCTCTCAGCTTCTTTCTAACAATGATGTGCTGTTGATTGTATGCCAGTGGTGGTTGTTCTCTTTGATAGTTGGTGCACTGTGTTGTCTGGAACAGGGAGTCTCTAAGACCCTGCAGATTCCTCAGCCAGTGTACATAATATTAATTTACCCAAGTACCTTAGCATGTATCATGAAAGGACTACACAGTACAAGTCTATAGTCAGTGAACCAGGTTGCAACTTCATTTGAAGACAACAAAGGTTAAGAGTTAAATTTTACACTTTTAACAGCTCAATTGCTAACTATCCGGTATCTCTAGAAACTTGAAATACTACCCAGATGCTCATAACTTTGCTGGTCTGATAAATGGTTCAGTCTGTTCCTCTCTTCATGGAGGACTTTCTCTCACTCTCTATGGTCGGAGGGCAAGCTGCTCCCTCCCTCCCACTGCTGTATCCCATCATCCCTTGAGCTAAGCCTGGAGAGTGGGGGTACTCTGAGTGCTGCCAGGCTGGGTTCTCTTACCAACAGAAGGCAACAAAAAAAAGGAGGGAGAAGATTAACTATGAGGGTAAGCTTCCCAGTAACATAAAGGAAGACTGTAAGAGTTTCTTTAGATTTATAATGGGCAAAAGTGGACATTGGACCCCTGGAAAATGATGCTGGAGAGATAATAGTAGGGAACAAGGAAATGGCAGCAGAACTGAAGAATTACTTTGCGCCAGTCTTCACGGTGGAAGACATTAGTAATATGCCAAAAATTCAAGAGAGTCAGAGCTGAGTATGGTGGCCATCACCAAGGAAAAGTTGCTAGAAGAACTGAATAGCCTGAAAATGGATAAACTGCCTGGACCAGGTGGACTACACCCCAGAGTTCTAAACGAGATAGCTGAAGAGATAACGGAGGTGTTAGTAGTGATCTCTCAGGAATCACTACTCAGGGAGGGTCCCAGAGGATTAGAAAATTGCTAATGTGATACCCCTATTTAAAAAGGGAGAAGGCCAAAGATAGAAAATTACTGAGCGATTAACCTAACCTCGGTTGTGGGTAAGATTTTGGAATCCATTTTGAAGGATGAGTTTTCTGAATACTTGGTAAAATAGGGCAAATTGAGCATGGCTTCATCAAGGGGAGTTCATGTCTGACAAATCTACTAGAATTCTTTGAGGAAGTAACAAGCAGGTTAGATTAAGGAGAACCAATAGATGTTATCTACCTGGACTTCAAGAAGGCCTTTGACAAGGTGCCTCACAGGAAGCTGCTGAATAAGATAAGGACTCATGGTGTTACAGGCAAAGTGCTAGCATGGATAGAAGATTGGCTGCCTAGCAGAAAGCAGAGAGTGGGGCTTTCTGAGGGTGGCAACCAATGACAAATGGTGTTCCACAAGGCTCGTGTTGGGACCACAACGTTTTAGTTTGTACATTAAACTGAGGGCATTCTGGCTAAGTTTGCAGATGATACAAAGGTAGGTGGAGGGGCAGATAGTATTGAGGAGGTGGGGAGGCTGTAGAAGGATTTAGGCAGGTACAGAAGCATGGGCTATTTTCTAAATGGGGAGAAAATTCAGAAGTCTGAAGTGCAAAGAGACTTGGGAGTTCTAGGCCAGGATTCTCTCAAGGTAAATTTGCTGATTTAGTCGGTAGTTAGGAAGGCAAATGCACTAATGGCATTTATTTTGCGAGACTTGAATATAAAAGCAGGGATGTACTTCTGAGGCTCTGGTCAGAGCACATTTGGAGTATTGAACACAGTTTTGGGCCCTGTATGTCGGGAAGGATGTAATGGCCCAGGAGCATGTTCAGAAGAGGTTCATGAGAATGGACCCAGGAATGAAAAGCTTAATATAAGAGGAATGTTTGAGAAGTCTGGGGGTATACTCAATGGAGTTTAGGATGAGGGGGAGTTAATTGAGACATACAGAATACTGAATGGCCTGGACAGAGTGGATGTTGGGAAGATGTTTCCATTGGTAAGAGAGACTAGGACTCCAGGGCACAACCTTAGAGTAAAGGGAAGACCTTTTCGAAAGAAGATAAGGAGAAACTTATTCAGCCAGAGAGTGGTGAATCTATGGAATTCACTGCCACAGAAGGCTGTGGAGACCAGGGCATTGAGTATATTTAAGATGAAGATAGATAGATAGATTCTCGATTGTCAAGGGGATCAAGGGTTATGGAGAGAAAACATATCAGCCATGATTGAATGGCAGAGCAGATTCAATGGGCTGAATGGCATAATTTCTGCTCCTATGACTTATGTCTTATGGTGTTATACATATTACATTAAATGGATTTATCACCTTGAAATGCTACTAATGGCTTTCAATGGTTTGCTTAATCTTTGATGTGTCTGCTCTTGGGGCCTGGAAGTCTGGTTTTATCCCAGAATATAATCCCGGTCTTTTGCTTTACTGAGGCAATATCTGCTCCGTACATCTAGTGGTGTTTGTGTGTCAGGAAGGGTTGAATTACCCTTTCACACTTCCTGATGTGTACATGTGCCTTTCTGGTTTCAATTTTCTTGGCTTGGATCTTGTAAGGAGTTGCCACCGGCAGAATTGTCTCTTGTGTACTGTCTTAGCTCAGGTGTTCCCAGCATATGTCTCTTTTTGGCCAATTTTGATGCCCTGTTTCATTCAGTTGCTGCACCTGTATTTCTGGCCTCCATTTATTAATGATTTTTATTTCCCTTGAGCAGTTGTAGGCTGCTACAATTGTAACTATATCCTTCTTTATATTAACAGTCCTTCTTTTAAAATTTCTTGGTTTTTGTCCCTTTTTGCTGATACTGATAAAAGTGAATCATGTTTCTGTTTGTGAGGTCTGGAGTGCTTTGACTACTCTTTATGTAGAGATATGAACAAAATGCAGCTCTATCAATCCAAGGGCAGTTCTGAGGCAGCCTTTCTTTAACTCAAAGAGTCCAAATGCCTCTTGGTCTTAAAGGTGGTGTTCTCACTGCTTCAGAAAGTAACGTTGTCTTCTACAGCTAAAAATGTGCACTACCTGATTTTTCCAATTTGCGAAACTTTCCTTGTATTTCATCTAAATAGCAGTCCAACTACCACTTTAGTTTATAGTCAAAAATGGGAAAAATATTTTGTCCCTTATATAGTGTATGCTGGTGATACACAATTTTCATCTCACCACTTCCTCCCATGACCCCTCTACTATCTCAGACTGCTTGTCCAACATCCAGCTTGGATGAACTGGAATTTCCTCCTTTTAAACATTGGGAGCCATTGTCTTTGGTCATCATTGTAAATATCCCCTAGCTACTGATTCCAAACAATATCTGTCCACTGCTTTAGATTAGTGCTTACAGTTCTGTGTTCTCTTTGATGCAAAGCTTAACTTCAAACCCTATACATATCCTCTCACCTCAAAAGGATTATCTACTTTCACCCTGACGTTACCCATACCTGATCTATCTCAATTCATCAGCTGAAATCTCAAACATGCTTTTATTACATCTAGAGTTTCCCGTTATTAGTGTTTTCATGACTGACTCCCTACTGCCATTAATTTAAATTCTGCTGAATCACTCTGCCAGTATTCAGCTCTTACAAAAGCCCATTCACTCATCATCCCTATATTCACTGGCCAAGATAAGCTTCCAGTCCAATAGTAACTTAGTTTTTAAAATTCAGATTGTTATGTTCAGGTCCTTCCATGGCCTATCCTTCACTATCATTAACTTCCTTTAGCCCCGCAACCTTCTAAGGAGTTTGCATTTCTCTAATTCAAATCTCTTGTGTGTTCCTTACATCTTCTGTCTCTAAATTGATGGTCGTGCCTTCTACTGCCTGGCTCAAAGTTATGAAATTCCTCCGCAATCACTTGCATCCTTAAGACTGTCCTATCAGCTGGGCAAGTGTCTCTTTCTTTGACTGAATGAGAGTTTTGGTCTGATTGCATTCTTGTGAAGCATCTTGAGACCTTTGTTAAGTGCTTGGAAGGGAGTTGTAGTGCTGGTAATAAGTCTCAAGTTGTTTTTAAAAGCCTAATAGCATCACCGATCTATCTATTTTTATTGTTCACTATCAAAGCCTCTTAAGAGAATGAAATACAATCCTACAACATATAAACTGTTTTCTTTCAGACCTCATTATTGGTAATGTTTGCCTAATGTAAGTCTGATATTGTATTTTGTTTGTATACAACTCAACCCAGTTTCCTTTATTTAGAAGCATAACTGGATACATTGGTGAAGGTTTGTTGTCTGTGGTTAATTTGCTAAATGTTCTTAAAACAAAGTGCTGGAAAAATTTAGCAGGTGTAGTAGCATCAGTGGAGATACTCTGCTTTTCACTCTACCGATGGTGCCAGATCTGCTGAGTTTCTTCAACACTTGGTATATTCTTTCAGTTTTCCAATATCAGCACTTCTGAACAAATGAACAATTCAATGATTTATTTGTTGTCACGTATGTAGGGAGATACAGTGAAAAGTGTTCTTTCGCCACAATCCAGCACTATTTTGAGGTACAGGAAGAATAAAAGAAAATACTTAAACAGACTTCATCTTCATTGGCCAGGGTCCTAAAACAAGGCTCCAGGACTTCGGCAAGGTTCCTACTCTGGATGTACTGCATCCAGGAGACCACACTTGAGCCACTGACACCATTGTAGTCGACAACCTATCATGCTGCTATTCTCCAGGCCTATTACAGCAAGAAATCCCTGCTCTGCCCATCACTGCATCTGACGTCTCACCACCATTCCAGGAGTCCACGCATCAGCATGTGAATCCAGGAAGCTGTGCCAACACCACTCCAACTTCCCTGCAACAATGGGAAGATGAAGAAAAGGAGAAAAAGATGAAAAGGACAGAGAGCAAAAGAATATTGACTGGCCTGGAGCACAAGAGCTCAGCAGGAAGACAACCTGCACTTGCTCATCGGGAGACCCTGGGCTGAGGTGGAGCTGTGTTGGGCTTGTCATGACCTTGTTGCTGTACTGCCGGAGACTACCTTCACCTGCCACTTTCCAAGCTTTTAAAAAAATGAAAATAAAGAGAAAAGGTTAAAAAAAAAGTAAAAAGACGAAAAACAAAGCAGGCAGTAGCAACCGAGCCCTGGGTTCAGCTCTGCTGCTGCGCCGCCATCTTTGTCCATGTCCGTGTGGGCCACAAATGGGAGTCCTTGTTTTTATTTACATGTTTTTAGCTGTTTATCAAGTCTTGGTTATATGAAGCTAATTATACATAAACGGAGATACTATGATTGAATTGTGTGTCTCTTTTTCTTCAGGGATTTGTGCCTGGCCTTTTTGGTACATCACATGGTGCTCTTCAGTTTATGGCTTATGAAGAACTAAAGAAAGAATACAGCTTTCATAAAAATGTGGCAGTAGATGCAAAATTGGTGAGTTGTTAAGTGTAAGTTTAATTTGTAATTGTACAGTAAATTACATTATTAAAACATTCTGGTCTGTTTTGTTGCAACCAGAAATCTCTCTTCAGATCTGAGAACACTTAATTAAGGCTTAATTTATGTAGATTTAGTAATTTCTTTAAAGCATTAGTGTGCATTAATGCTGATTTCTTCTAATCTTTGTGCACAGTTCTTATCAAGATATAGCATAGTATTCCCTCTGATTTCAGTACAATGCTTTCACAAAATAATATAGTCTTTATTTTTCATCCTCTTTCTGGGAGGTCAAGCTGTGGCTGTACAGGGCATTGGTTAGGCCACTTTTGGAATATTGTGCGCATGTCTGGTCTCCCCCCTATTGGAAGGATGTTGTGAAACCTGAAAGGATTCAGAAAAGATTTACAAGGATGTTGTCAAGATTGGAGGGTTTGAGCTATCGAGAGAGGCTGAATAGGCTGGGACTGTTTTCCCTGAAGCGTCAGAGGCGTAACGTTAGAGGTTTATAAAACCATGAGCGGCATGGATAGGGTAAATAGACAAGGTGTTTTCCTTGGGATGGGTGAGGGGGAACTAGAAGGCATATGTTTAGGGTGAGAGGGGAAAAATTTAAAAGAGACCCAAGGGCCAATTTTTTTCACACACATGGTGGTGAGTATATGGAATGAGTTGCCAGAGGAAATGGTGGAGGCTTTTAAATTTAAAGGCATCTGGATGGGTATATGAATAGAAAGGGTTCAGAGGGATATGGGCTAAGTCCTGGCAAATGGGACCTAGCTTAGGTTAGGATATCTGATTGGCATGGATGAGTTAGACCAAAGGGTCTGTTTTCATGCTGTACATCTGTATGATCCTATGATGAGTTAATAATTCCAGCAATTTGCGGTGATTGGTGATAAAGGTGAATAATGCTTAATACAGTCCCACACCTTTTGAATTTCCTGTTTCTTATCATGGTCAAGTGGCACTATCTAGAAAGACCCTATGTCAACTGAAGGAACAAAAATGAAGCACAAATGCAGGCCTGCTTGGGAAATTTAAAATTCTTTTTTATTTTAATAGTCATTGCACCATAGAGGAACTAAAAATTCCTTGGAGTACGTCAGGGAAATCCACCTGTTCAGTGACTTGAGTTTTCTTTTACTTCTCTCTTCCATCTTCTCTTTCCATTACCTGATTAATTTGTTTTATTTTATGGGAGGGAAATTGGACCAACCCTTCTCAAATAATCATTGCACCTCTTTTACACACAAGGACAGGAAATGTCCAGTTCATAGTCCAAAGATGAGTCCAGCTTCAACTTTGGATAAGCTTCAAACTTGTCCTTTCTAATGTGGAACAGATGATCACCTTTACCAGAATACCCTGGAACACCCACAATGTGACAGCTGATTGCCAAAATCTCAGCTTCATGAAAAAAAAGTTAAAAATCACACAACACCATGTTATAGTCCAACAGGTTTAATTGGAAGCACTAGCGTTCGGAGCGCCGCTCCTTCATCAGGTGGTGCTCCACAACGTCCTGATGAAGGAGCGGCGCTCCAAAAGCGAATGCTTCCAATTAAACCTGTTGGTCTATAACCTGGTGTTGTGTGATTTTTAACTTTGTACACCCCAGTCCAACACCGGCATCTCCAAATCAAGAAAAAAAAGCAACTTGTATCAAAACTATGAATGTTCTGTTGGAAGCTTAGACTGCTGCTGTCACCGCAATAGGTGCCAGGGGAATGGATAACATTGTTCCATGAACCTTCCCACACCGCACATGAGTCACCAACCTGTTCTCCAATAAATCCAGTAAATTGCTGCAGTGCTATCTTGGGAGAGTAACAATGACTCTGTGGAACATAAATTTCCTCTCCTTTCAGGGGAGAGATCCAAGCCCTGATACTCGGCCAAAGCCTTTGCTGTTGCCTGGTCAACAATCACCTCAACAGCCTTAGCTAGTGCAGTTACTTTTCTCTGCAAGATAGAAGGGAGTTGCATGGTAGGGAAGAGGGAGGGTTGCAGCAGTGGGAATTGTGGAGGGTGGCTGCATGCAGAGGTGGCAAAGGAGGGTGTTTGCATTTATTGAGAGGTGGAAAAAGTAAAAGGCTGCATAGGAGGAAAGAGAGGGAGGCTCCAAAAGGGGATGGGAGAGAGAGAAAGTAAGATGTGTGGATGGGGGAGTCAGTGGAGGCACTACAGAAGGAGAGCAGAATTAATCTGTATATGAGGAGGGAAGGATCAATCTCAGGAATGGTCAGCATGGTTTTGTTCAGGGAGTTCATGTCTGACGAATTTTAATGTTTTGAAGACGTGAAATGTATGATGAAATTTACTTAGACTTCATCAAGGCCTAGCATGGTAGACTAATAGCAAGGTCAGACCCCATTCGATCCAAAGAACTTTGGTAAGTTAGAACCACAATTAGTTGTGGGCAGGAAGCGGAAGGTGACGGTTGACTGTGTCGTCAGAATCTGGAACTCACTGCCTGTAAGGGTAGTAGAGGCAGAAACCCTCGTAACATTGAAGAAGTATATAATGTGCACCTATGATGCCAAGATATACGAGGCTGAGGGTAAATGTTGGAAATATGGATTAGAATAGTTAGGTGGTGGTTTTGTGCGGATGTGATGAGCAGAAGGGCTTTTTTTCATATGGTGTGATCCCTGTCTCTGTTTTATGCCTGTTGTGTCAATTTAAATACTGTGGCTTCTAGGAATTTTAATGCTTACCTGGAGTGTTGTGGATTTAAATTTGATGGGCAGTTCAGGATGTTTATGAATTCTTATTCTTCTTTACGAGTCCAGTTAACCCACATGTCAATGTAAATGTAGAAGGTAATATTACTCCCCATGGCTGCATCATATAATAATAAATGGGTTGGTGAGAATGAAAAAACATCCCTGAATATCAGACGTGGCCCAAACAAAATGTCAAGTTACGCCTGTAAGGAAGGGGGCGTCGAAAAACTTTGGGCTCTGTTCCAGAACTAATGGTTTCTGCTCTGTCACCAATCTCATTTAGATTATTTTTGTAATGTGTTGTGTTGTTATTGCATTTTTCAGCTGGTTTGTTCATTAAGTTACATAAGCCTTGATTTCCTTTAAAACACATTAGGTTTACCTTTTCTGGTTTTTTTTATTCTCCTGATCTCAGTTAACCAAAATCCAAGGTTTTCTGAGTTTGAGGTCAGTTGTCAGCAACTTTCAAATTTGGGCCTCTATATCCAGTTATCCTTTTTGCAAAATAGTTTTCTTGCATGATATTGGTGTTTTCAGCATCATGTGCAATATTATTGACATTACACCTATTCATTCTCATAATGAAATCTACCACTGACTTTTCTATTGTAACAGTGCTTCTTTAAAAGTCAATGCAGAGGAGCATTGACATAAGAAATACCTGGGAAAACTTTGAGTTCACTTACAAAGTTAAAGTTAGAAATTGCATCACATTCAGAAAATTTGTGAAAACTAGCATGTCTGCAACAATCTCATCTATTTGCTAGTATTTGCATCCAGAATCCTGTATCTAAGGTACTTTAATTAGCCTTTTAAATTGATACAGGTAAAGTAAATATATTTCATTTTAATGCACTGTTGAGAAATTGATTCTTATGGTAATGTCTTGATACTATTTTAAACCAACTGACAAGGGGGTGCAATGGTAACATGCACAGACCTCTACCTCACTGAAGCCAGGCACCAACTCACTGATGACTCTCCCCTCCCCATATCACCAAACCATCCTCTCCCAAACCATCCACAACCTCATCACCTCAGCAGATCTCCCTTCCAAAGTCTCCAACCCTCATCATTCCCCAACCCCGCACCACCCAGTTCTACCTCTTATCCAAAATCCACAGACCTGACTGTCCCAGTTCACCAATTGACTCCCCCTACTCCTGCCCTACCGAACCTACCTCCTCATAGTTCAACTCCATCCTGTCCCCCTTGGACCATGAACTTCCCACATACATCCGAGACACTACCCAGTCCCCACCACCTCCATGACTTTTGATTCCCCGGCCCCCAACACCTCATCTTCACCATGGATATCCAGTCCCTAAACACCTCCATTCCCCAAGATGAAGCCCTCTGTTTCTTCCTCTCCAACTGACCTAACCAATCCCCCTCCACCAACACTCTCATTCGATTGGCAAAACTGTTCCTCACCCTCAACAACTTCTCCTTTGAATCCTCCCACTTTCTTCTTACCAAAGGGGTAACCATGGGTAGCCACATGGGCCCCAGCTATGCTTGCCTCTTTGTAGGATACATGTAAGAGTTCCTCTTCCGGAGTTACACCGGCACCATACCCCACCTTTTCCTCCACTACATTGATAACTGTCGTGGCGCCACCTCACATTCCCACGAGGAGGTTGAGCAGTTCATCAACTTCACCAGCACCTTCCAACCTGACTTCAAGTTCACATTAACCATCTCCAAAACCTCCCTCCCCTTCCTGGACCTCTCCGTCTGTCGCCAGCCACATATTTTAAAGCCATCTCTTCCCACCCCCACATCCTGTAAAACCGCAATCCACTACTCCCAATTTCTCCCTCTGCTCTCTCTCTACCCAGGAGGAGTAATTCCATTCCAGGGCATCCCAGATGTCCTTCTATTTCAATGACCGCAATATTCCCTTCCACATAATCAACAATGCCCTGCATTGCATCTCCTCCAATTCCCACACCTCCACCCTCGAACCCCACCCCTCCAACCGCAATAAGGATACCCCACCGCCCCTCACCTTCCACCCCTTGAATCTGCGGATACAGGGCATTATCCTTATCCTCCACCATTTTTGTCACCTATAGTCATACCCCACCACCAAAATATATTTTCCTCCTCACACCTACTTGTGTTCCATAGAGACCATTTCCTCTACGACTCCTTCATTAAATCCATGCACCTGACCACCCACCCTCTACACCCAGCACCTTCCGCTGCCACCACACGAGGTGCAAAACCTGCGCCCCATGTCTCCCTTTTCACCTTCGTCCAAGGCTGTAATGGATAATTTCAAATCTGATGAGATTTTCCTGCACGTCCACCCAACTCATCATTTGTTGCTCTTGATGTGGTCTTCTCCACATCGGGGTGACAGAACGCCAACTTGCGCATTGTTCAGGCAACATCTCCGGTCCGCGCACACCAAATAACCTCACTAATCTGTGGCCAACCACTTCCACTCCCCCTCCCACTTCCCCAAGTACATGCAAATCCTGGGCTACCTCCACCGCCAAGTCAAAGCCACCTGCCAACTGGAGAAAGAATACCTCATCTTCTGCCTTGGGACCCTACAACCACACCGCATTGACAGTGTGTGACTTCACCAGTTTCTCTCACCCCACCTCATCCTAGATCTACCCTCCAACCGGCACTACCCTCTTGAACCGTTCTAGCTGTCCATCTTCTCACCTATCCACTCCACCCTCCCCACTGACCTAACATAATTACCTCCCACCTACATCCACTCACTTCCTCCCTGCCCCCCCGACCCTCCACATTCCTGATGAAGGACTTATGCCTGAAATTTCACCTTTACTACTCCTCAGATCCTGCTGACCTGCTGTGCTTTTCCAGCACTTCACTTTTTGATTCCAACTCTCCAGCATCTGCAGTCCACACTTTCTGCTATTATGAAAGATGGGATTTATAAACACAAGATGTCTATAATAGAATTTTCAGCATTTTTGTCCCTTTTGGCGAGAAGACAGAGTTTTAACAACAATTCCACTGACCTTTCTTTAGAATCCAGTCTGAAGAACAGTCACTTGACTTGAAACATTAACTCTGCTTTCCCCCACAGATGCTTTCAAGCTGCTGAGTTTTGCTAGCAATTTCTGTATTTGTTCGTTTGATTGCCAACAAGCTCATTCTTTGTTTTATTCTTTCATTTGATAGTTGAATTTTAGTTAAAAACAGATAACTGTAGAGTTAACTGGCTGCCAACAGACTTTGTGATATTCTTGCATTGTAAATAAGTTTTGTCTAATTAGAATTTGAATAGCAATTCAATTGCAGTGATCAGGATCCATCAGATATTCTGGTTTCCTTCATCTACACCAGAATTGCCAATGTCCATTCTTAATATGCAATAAATTAAAAGAAGAACATAAAAATCTGAACTACCTCAAACTCTAGTTAAATCATCTGAGTGTTCTGAAGCATTCAATTAATTGAAATGATATAGTTTAATCAGTAGGCCTGTGTCAGTTTTATTGTAATTGTAAAACTTCTATCTTTTTTCTGCTATGTCTTCCTAGAATCCCTTAGAATATGTAACAATGGCAGCATTATCCAAAGTTTTTGCTGTAACAGCAACATATCCATACCAAGTAGTGCGTGCTCGGCTACAGGATCAGCATACCCAGTATTCTGGAGTAATGAATGCTATAGGAAGAACATGGAGGTAAAGTCATAAAGATTGAATAAAACTGCATTTATATATTACGTTGTACTCAAGATTGTGCTATACTGTTTGTTTTGCCAATGAGAAATGCATTGTCTGGAAGATAAAATTGTTAAGCCAAAGATATGCAGCATTATCACTGGAAAATTAATTGACTGGAATAATGCTAAACAAATTGATCATCCAAATTTTCTTTTCCTTTACCCTTCTTTTATAATTGTTTGGGGCTTACAATCCTCTCCCTAAGCATTCCAATTGATGGGAACAATATAAAGAAGCGAATCTGCAAGAAATTGAGAAGCGCAAAAATTATCCAATAATTCATTTATCCTAACGTAGATATAAAAGATAATACAGTAAAGGGCAGAGAGAGGAAGAGATTCCACAATGTGACAGAATAATTTTTTTGATCAGTATTTTTACAGTCCAATGAGAAAAGAGATGTTCTTGTACCTGTTCTGGGGATTGAGGCAGGGATCAGGAGAATCAAGAGAAGTATTTCAGAGCAGTGATCATAGTATCAAAGATTTAAGTTAGTGACGAAGAAGAATAGCAGACAATCTAGTTTAAAGATACTAATTGGAGATGAGATGATTTCAGTGGGGTGAGATTGGATCTGTCCCAAATAAATTGGAATTGAATGTTGGCAGATAAAGCTAACAAATCAATAAGCTCCTGAAATGAATTGGTCTGATCTGAGTCAGAATCCCAATTTCTGACTAGATCAGATTAAAATGTCACCTACTTGCCTTCCCAGACATTTTTTTAGTTGGACTTCAGATGCAGGATGCATCACAACAGATGAAATCCAGCAAACTACCCAGGCAGCACTAAAATGGAGTGACACAAACCATGCCCCATTTTTTAGTGATCTTAAAACAATGTTGACTGCTGCTGAAAGTGAATAGGAACAGGAGAAGGTAGTGGGCTGGTGGATAAGGGGGTATGCTGGCAGATGGGTGGATGAGGGAGGGTAGAGTTGGCAGATGTATCATCACCCCCAGTTTAAATTTGCTGGCCAACTACTGCATAGCAATTGCACCTGAACTGCCAAAGTATTCTGATATCCTGCTTTCAGGGCACATCCGGTCTCCAGCTATCTAGAGACCAGAATTTCTGAGCGAAAGAAACTCTGGATTTGATGAATATTTTGCACTGGATGCCAAAGATAGTAGCCCAAATATTCTGAGGAGTGGCAATCACAGATTGCCTGATTTTCTGTTAGGACTGAGCTCTATATTTCTGACTTGTAATTCTTATCCCAGTTCCTTTTGAAATGCAGAAGTACCTGAAATTCAACTGTTCCTTCATAGTGCAGGATAATTGGGAGAAACAAAACCAAGCCCTTTTTTTTCCAAGGTAGTAGTTAAAATCCAGCAGCACAGCCAGCCACTTTGACAGCTCCAGTGACGGGGTAAGTTATGGTGAGTGTGGGATTGAGGTAGCAATTGTTTAATAGACTGGATTGCTGGGGGAAAAGAGTGCCTTTAAATTTTCATTTATATTAATGTTGCTGTTTACAAATTAGATTAGATTCCCTACAGTGTGGAATCAGGCCCTTCGGCCCAACAACTCCACACCGACCCTCCGAAGAGTAACCCACCCAAAGCCATTTCCCTCTGACTAATGCACCTAACACTATGGGCAATTTAACATGGCCAGTGCACACTTTTAATGTATACGTTAGTCCAATTAAAAGGATCTTTTGCAGATCGTATAACTGCTGGTCATATAGCAAGCATATTGACCTGGATTAACATTTTTCATTGAGCATATGGCTTCCTTACTTCCACTCTTCAACTTGGCATGGGTCAACTGCGTAAAGGTTTGCAGGTGCAAGCACTATTCCAAGACTTGAGTATATATGCAAGTACAATTTCTGCAAGGTTTTCTCAATCTCTTTGCCTAAAAGTGACAAAATACACCAGGAAAAGCTGCTTCAGCCAATCTTCCAAAATTAAGGCAGATGATTAAGAACCTGGCAGTGTTAAATTTTAAGTCCTCCAAGGGAATGCCATAACCAAATAAAAACAGAAATTGCTGGAAAATCACAGCAGGTCTTAGCAGCATCTGTGGAGAATAATCAGTGTTAATGTTTCACAAATGCGACTGGGACAACACAATGATCAAATACAAGTTAAACATCGGATAGCCAGAGAATTTCTAGAAGCATGGCACGCAGCCACTGGCTCCATCAACAAGCACATTGACCTAGACTCAATATACTGGCCACTACAACAAACCGGAAATAACAAGAATGGAACCAAATAAATGCCAGAAGAGACAGTACAGCAGCACTTCACAAAAGGCTGTAAAACACTGAAGTTGTCACCTAGACAAGGAATGAAACGTCTGTAAATCAAACTACCAGCTCGACGAATATCCTCACAACCACGACAACCAGCACCTGAGCTACAAATCTTTACACAAACCTTAATATTTCCGGTTGAGTCACCCTTCCTAAGAACTGACATCTTATAGTATCTGCAGTTCTTTTGGTTTTTAATGCTGTCATCAGAGTTGCCATCTTTCAGATGGGATGTTCGGGCACTTCAGTCACTGAATTGGGTGTTACAGACATAATCCTGATATCCTAATATTTTTCCTTCACTTAATATCAGATAAATCGGTGATATTATTTGCTGTCTGTGTGATATGCCTGATTAAATTCAGAACTGTTTTTGCCTCCATAACAGTAAAAGGTAGAACAGATTCTAATTAGTTGTGAAAAACTACAAGCCATCTTGACTCGATGATTAGTAAGGGCAAGAAATTTAGAGTACCTGATGTTAGCTTCCAACATTAAAAATATAACAGAAAGAACACTATGGATGGAAAACTAAGTTTTTTTTGTGTTGTGACTAAAATAATTTCTTAGAAGAAAATGGAAGGTTACACTTCAATGTGTAATTATGAAATTGAAAATTGCCACTTTCTTTTTCAGGAATGAAGGAGTTCATGGATTTTATAAAGGAGTTGTTCCAAATGTGCTTAAAGTGACACCTGCATGTTGCATCACATTTCTGGTATATGAGAATGTATCTCAATTTTTACTTAGTTTCCGTCAGTGCTGAACTTTGGACTGTTTGTCAGCATTTGAATCACCGAGACTTATCATTTCACCAACCAAAACTGCAGGCATGAGAAGATGATCAAATACTATCTAGTTAACACTTTCAGCTTCCTACTGTCTTTCCCACCCCCTCCCCCAAGCTGTAGTAGTATTTCTAAATACTGGTCTTAAAAATATTATTTATTTTATTTCATATTGTATAAGTTTGCATAGCCAGCAGATATTGTTAAAAGTTCAATCTCTTTAATTTATGACATGAGTAGATATAATTGGCATTTATTGTCCATCCTCAAATTCAAAGGTAAACTTCTGAGTATCAGATGTTACCTCTGTAAAATGCTTAATACTTAACATTTTACTTTATAAAGAATTCAATTTCTAGAAACTAAAATCAGCAAATTACACAGCAATTGATGTCAAGTTGAATTGATAGTGGTTTTGTGTTCTTGCAATGGTCTTTTGTAATAAAGTACATTTGTTATAATAATGCACTTTTAATGGAGATTTATATGTTTGCTTAATAAATTATTAGAAGTTAATTATGATTAAATGGGGAAAGTTTATGTACTGTATTCTGGAAAATTTACAAGCCTGTATATGAATGTAATGTAATCCTGCTAAATCTGTATAATGTGGTGAACTTTCCACCAAGTGGCAGAGCTAAATAAAGAAGTTAATTTTTGGGCCTGTGTAATTACATCTACATTACAAAGGAATGAAGCTTAGAGTCTGAGTATCCGGTGTTGATGGTTTTCAGCTCCCAAATTATAATTTTAAGAATTCATACATTGAAGCTTATTCCTGCCTAAAATACTTATTTAATTCCTGGTCTGAAATGAGTAGCATTAAATGCACTAATGGATAATCCTTTTGAATCAAATACAAATGTTTAAGATGTATGAACAGGTTCATGTAGAATAAATCTTAACATTTAAACTGCTACTTGTGTTGTCATCTGATCTCTAGTTAGTTCACCAAGGCTTGTGTATCCAGACTGAATTTGATAAGTCTCATTTTACAGTAAACTCGTGTTATTCAAATTTTCCAAGATTTTTTAATACAATGAAAATTCAGTATTTTAATGAGTCATCTACAAATATTCCCGTAATATGCAAACTATGCCATAGTATCGTAGAATCCCTACACTGTGGAAGAAGGCCATTTGGCCCATCAAGTCCATAATAACTTTCCAAAGAGCATCCTACACTGTAAACCTGCAATTGCCATTGCCAATCCATCTAACTGGCCTGTCTTTGGACTGAAAATAACAAATGCTGGAGATCACAACAGGTCAGACAGCATCCATGGAGAGAGGGCAAGCTAACATTTCGAGTCGAGATGACCCTTCTTCAGAGCTGAGTTGAAGTCTGGAGAGGACAGCACTTATGCTACGATTTGGTGGGGGTGGGGGTGGAAGGAGGGGAGTAGTGGGTGTAGGGGAGCTGTTCGAGAAAAGATGATGGTTCAGATTGAGTGATCGGCATGTGAGAATGGCAGACCAATGGTGTGTCTCCTGCCAGATCTGGAAGGACAGTAACTGGGATGGGAGGGGATAACATGATAAGCTAAAAGAAAGGGCAGAAATAGTTCATAAATTAAAAGCATTAAACTCAACATTAAGTCCAGAAGGCAGTAAAGAGCCTTGTCTGAAGATGAGATGTTGATCCTCCAGTTTGTGCTGTGATTCACTGGAACACTGCAGCATGCTGATGACAGACATGGGCATGCGAGCAGGATGCTGTGTTAAAATAACCAGCTACGGGAAAGTTGGTTCCTGCTTGAGCACAGACCAGAGGTCACCTTGTCTGTGTTTGGTTTCTCCAATGTAAAGTAGGCCACATTAGATGCAGCAAACACAATATACAAGATTGGAGGAGGTACAGGTGAAATGCTGATTCACCTGGAAAGACTGTTTTTAGGCCCTACTTACATGAGATGTGAGCATTAGGGAGGTAAAGAGGCAGATGTGGCACCTTCTGCCATTACTTGGGAAGGTACTGTGGAGAAGGATGGTAGTGGTAGTTGTGGAATGGACTACAGTGTCCCAGAGGGAACAATCCCTGCAAAATGCAGATGTGGGGAGAGCTGGGAAGATGTGTTTGGTGGTCATGTTCTGCTGGAGTTGTCTGAAATGGCAGAGAATGAGCCTTTGAATATAGAGTCTGAGGTGGTGGGGGAAGCCTTAAATGAGTTTTTTGCTTCTGACTTTAATAAAGAAAAGGACCTTGTAGTGAATGAAACCATTGAGGAGCAGGTAAGCATGCTAGAACGGATAGAGATTGAGGAAGCTGATGTGCTGAAAATTTTGACAAACATTAAGATTGACAAGTCGCCAGGGCCAGACCAGATTTGTCCTCGGCTGCTTTGGGAAGCAAGAAATGTGATTGCTTCGCCACTTGCGAAGATCTTTGCATCCTCGCTCTCCACCGGAGTCGTACCTGAGGACTGGAGGGAGGCAAATGTAACTTTGTGAGGGGCAGGTCATGCCTCACAAATCTTATTGAGTTCTTTGAGGATGTTACTAGACAGGTTGATGAGGGTCAAGCGGTGGATGTGGTGTATATGGACTTCAGCAAGGCATTTGATAAGGTTCCTCATGGTAGGCTTGTTCAGAAGGTCAGGAGGAATGTGATACAGGGAAATTTAGCTGTCTGGATACAGAATTGACTGGTCGACAGAAGACAGCGAGTGGTAGTGGGAGGAAAGTATTCTGCCTGGAAGTCAGTGGTGAGTGGTGTTCCACAGGGCTCTGTTCTTGGGCCTCTACCCTTTGTAATTTTTATTAATGACTTGGATGAGGAGATTGAAGGATGGGTTAGCAAGTTTGCAGATGACACAAAGGTTGGAGGTGTCGTTGACAGTATAGAGGACTGTTGTAGGCTGCAGCGTAACATTGACAGGATGCAGAGATGCGCTGAGAAGTGGCAGATGGAGCTCAACCTGGATAAATGCGAAGTGATGCATTTTGGAAGGTCGAACTTGAAAGTTGAGTACAGGATTAAAGACAGGATTCTTGGCAGAGGAACAGAGGGATCTTGGTGTGCAGGTACATAAATCCCTTAAAATTGCCACTCAAGTGTACAGGGTTGTTAAGAAAGCATATGGTGTTTTGGCTTTCATTAACTTGGGGATTGAGTTTAAGAGCCGTGAGGTCTTGTTGCAGCTCTATAAAACTTTGGTTAGACTGCACTTGGAATACTGTGAGCAGTTCTGGTTGCCCTATTATAGGAAAGATGTGGATGCTTTGGAGAGGGTTCAGAGGAGGTTTACCAGGATGCTGTCTAGAATGGAGGGCTTATCTTACGAAGAGAGGTTGACTGAGCTCGGACTTTTTTCATTGGAAAAAGGAAGGAAGAGAGGGGACCTAGTTGAGGTATACAAGATAATGAGAGGCATAGATAGAGTTGATAGCCAGATACTTTTTCCCAGGGCAGAAATTGTTAACACGAGGGGTCATAGTTTTAAGCTGTTTGGCGGAAAGTATAGAGGGGATGTCAGAGGCGGATTCTTTATGCAGAGAGTTGTGGGAGCATGGAATGCGTTGCCAGCAGCAGTTGTGGAAGCGAGGTCATTGGGGATATTTTAGAGATTGCTGGACATGCATATGGTCACAGAAATTTGAGGGTTCATACATTAGGTTTACCTTACATGAGGATCAATGGTCGGCACAACATCGTGGGCTGATGGGCCTGTTCTGTGCTGTACTGTTCTATGTTCTATGAATGTGGAGGCTGGTGGGATGAAAAGTGAGGACAAGGGGAACCCGATCACATTGTTGTGAATGATGGGAAGGGCTGAAAATGTGTTGCTGGAAAAGCGCAGCAGGTCAGGCAGTATCCAAGGAGCAGTAGAATTGACGTTTTGGGCATGAGCCCTTCTTCAAGACCGAAATGTCGATTCTACTGCTTCTTGGATGCTGCCTGACTTGCTGCGCTTTTCCAGCAACACATTTTCAGCTCTGATCTCCAGCATCTGCAGTCCTCACTTTCTCCTAAATGATGGGAAGGGGCAAGGGTAGAAGAACAGGTGATAGGCCAGATGTAGTTTAGGGCCCTGGGAAACCATGGTCATGGAAGAAGTAACATGTAGAAGCAGCAGCATTGTTTTGGAAAGTGGCATCATCCAAACAGATGCGATTAGGCGAAGGAACTGGGAAAATGGGTTGGAGTCTCTGCAGGATGTGGGATGTGATGAACTGTAGTGAAGGTAGCTATGGGAATCAGTGGCTTTATAGTGGATGGCATGGACAGTTTATTCCCTGAAATAGAGACAGAGAGGAGAAAGAAGGGAAATGTCAGAAATGGATAATGTGAAAGTTATAGAGGGGTGGAAACTGGAGGCAAAATGAATGAAGTTTAAGATCCTGGCAGGAACATGAAGCAGCACCAAAGCAGTCATTTGATATACTGAACAAAGAGTTGTGGGAGGGGGGTCAGGATTGTTCCATGTCCCCCATAAAGAGACAGGCATAACTGGGGCCCATGCAGGTAACCATAGCCACTCCTTTGATTTGGCAGAAGTGAGATGAATTAGAGGAGAAATTGTTCAGTGAGAGAACAAGTTCAGCCAGGCGGAGGAGAATGGAGATCAATGGGGAATGTTCAGGCCTCTGATCGAGGAAGAATCCGAGAGCTGGTGGATGATGTTAAAAATTACACAACATGAGGTTATAGTCCAACAAGCTACCTGGTGAAGAAGCAGCATTCCAAAAGCTTGTACTTCCAAATAAACCTGTTGGACTATACTCTGTTGTTGTATGATTTTTAACTTTGTCCATCCCACATGGCACCTCCACATCCTGGTAAAGAAGAATTGGACATGCATGGTGAACAGAGACAGTTAGGGCCAGGGAACTGGAAATTATCACTATGGAGGGCATCAGAGGAATTGCAGATATAGGTGGGCAGAGTCTGGACAAGTGGAGAGAGGATGCAGTCAAGGTCGGAGGAAATGAGTTCAGTAGGGCAGGAGTGGGCTGATATGATGGGCCTACAGGGGCAGTCTGGTTTGTGGATTTTGGGAAGGAGGTAAAAGTGGGCTGTTCAGAGTTGGAAGACTATTAGGTTGGAGGCAGTGGGGGTAAGATCTCCAGAGGTAATGAGGTCGGTGACAGTCCTGGCATCACTGGCTTGATGTTCGGATGTGGGATTATGGTCCAAGAGCTGGTGTTGAGCCTCCGCAAAGTAAAGATCAGTGTGCCAGACTACAACAGCACCACCTTTGTCAGCCGTTTTGATGACAAAGTTAAGGTTGGACTTACAAGAGCAAAATGGGGAAGAGGACGGTTTAGAGTGGGTTAGCGGAGCAGAGAAACTGAGACAGCCGCTGTCACATTGGCAGTTTTCAATGAAGAGATCAAAGGCAGGTAAAAGGGTTGTGGAAGGGGTACAAGTGGAGGGTGAATACTGAAGACTGGTATTGGGATCAGTGGAACGAGGGGGTATTCCTGCCCGAAGAAGTGAACATGGAATTGAAGGCAGCGGAAAAACAGTTCAACAATGAAAACAACAAATACTAGAGATCACAGCGGGTCAGGCAGCATCCATGCAGAGAGGGCAAACTAACTATTTGAGTCTAAATGATTCTTCATCAGACCTGAAATGAAGTGTGGAGGGGACAGCATTTATGCTATAATGAGTCTTTACAATTTTATAATATTAAGCAATACAATACTTAAAATTAGTTCAGAAGGTATATTTTGTTCAAATTAAACCAGAAGATTAATAAAATGACTTTGAATGATATCCATTAAGTCATTTACTATATTTAATAAAAATTGGCTATATAAGGACAATAGTCATCTCACATGAAAATTATTCTGTGTAGTCTAAATATCACTTGTATTTCCACACTGAAAGTTCAGGCACAAGGTACAACTGTCACATGTCTTTACCATTTAGTGAAAGGAATTTCCTATTTATTTTTAATTTTATTGGGTGTTTTAAGATTTCCAAAAAATTTACTTAAATTCCACATAGATTTTGATGAAAGTTAACAGATTTTATTTAAATTGTACTGATAGAACAAGAATGGCTCTTGTTTGTTTTTATTTTGTAGAGACAAAACTATTTTGGTAACTCCTCGATTATCAACCGTGATACTGAGTTCCAACCAGTAGAAGCATCACCTTGTGGATAGCCATCGGAGCACAACCCAACCCAGACTGAAACATCCACCAGTCCAGCACTGATTCCTTCACAGAGCCCTTCCACTGAAAAAAGGAATAGAAATCTGTTAGAACATTGCAAAGAATAGACCAAGGATTGTTTTAAGCAAAGCTGCAATATAAGTATTTTCTTTTGAAGCAATACGTTACATAATAAAGCACATTAAGATTTCCCATTGGCTCCAAAATTATGTGAAGACCACTGAAGCATTATCCAAGTTGCTATTTTTCATCTGGCAGTAAGAATGCAGTTGTTCATATGCAATTTATTGGCAGGAAAAATGTACCTCTTTGCAAATCCTAATTCTGACTTCCACATTCTTGAATTTTGTCTATCACTGAAGATTGACCAGGAGCTGGAAACCCAGGCTTAGAAATTCAGCAGTGAAAAAGCTGGGCCTGGACAGTTGACTGTGAGAAAATGGAGTTTAGAGAGTGGGTTATGAGAAACCTGGACTTACAAATTAGGGTAAAAACAAAAAAAAAGATGGAAACACAAAGCAGGTCTGACAGCATCTGTGAAGAGAAAAATAGTTAATGTTTTGAATTGAATATGTTGTTGCTTTAGAATTGAAGGGACAGGGCATTGGGAAAACCTAGAAATTCATGAGCTAGAAAACCATGCAAAATTGACCCACTTGTACAGCACATGCACTGATGATTGTGGGAAAAAAACTAATTAGGCAAGATGCAAACATGGGAACAACCATGAGGTTGAGAGACGGAGGAATGAGATTGCAGGCGTCTGCCAAAACCTGCACTTTTAATGTGGAAACTAGAAGAGCTTTGACTGCACATTTGGATGAATTTAAAATGGCTTTAGGATTTTAATGGGAGATCTGGGTTCAGCTGTTCAGTGCCTGAGTGAACTGATTGCATCAAGCACTTCTCTGGTGTCAACAATTTAAAGAATGGGCCTACAAACATATTACTTAGGAGCGCAACTGGCTATTTAGCATATCAAGCTTGTTCCATCATACAATAAAATTAAGGTTGACCTGTTTGTGTTCTAAATTCCCTACTTCCAACCACCCCTAATAATTATAATATTTTTGTTTGGCAAGGAAATCATTCTACTCTGCTTAAAACGTTTGTTGACTCTGCCTCCACTGCATTCTGAGGCAGACCGTTCCAAAGTTGTGCAGTTCTCTGACAGATAACAATACTTCTCATCTCTGCCCTAAAAGGATGATCCCTAATTTTAAAATAGTGCTCAAAAGTTCTTGATTCAGTGCCAACATCCAATCTTTTCTGCATTCACTTTGTCAAGACCATTCAGGATCTTACAAACTTGAATCAAATCAACCCTTGCTCTCCTTTGAAAGACAGCACACTCACTCCAATTATTAATCGAGTAAAACCCTTATAAACCACTCCAACACAATTACACAGTATTGGTGTTGTGATATTACCAATGCCCTGCATAACTGAAGCATTACATCCTTATCATTATATTCAAAACCTCTTGTAATAAAGGACTGTAGTCATAGAAATGTGCAGCATGGAAACAGACACTTCAGTCCTACCCGTCCATGCCGACCAGATATCCCAACCCAATCTAGTCCCACTGCCAGCACCTGGCCCATATCCCTCCAAACCCTTCCTATTCATATACCCATAAGGTCACCCCTCAGCCTCCGATGCTCCAGGGAAAACAGCCCCAGCCTGTTCAGCCTCTCCCTATAGCTCAAATCCTCCAACCCTGGCAACATCCTTGTAGATCTTTTCTGAACCCTTTCAAGTTTCACAACATCCTTCCTATAGCAGGAAGACCAGAATTGAATGCAGTGTTCCAAAGTGGCCTACCAATGTCCTATACAGCCACTACATGATCTCTCAACTCCTATACTCAGTGTTGGATCAGTGGTGCTGGAAGAGCACAGCAATTCAGGCAGCATCCGATGAGCAGCAAAATCGACGTTTCGGGCAAAAGCCCTTCATCAGGAATTGGGCTTTTGCCCGAAACGTCGATTTTGCTGCTTGTCGGATGCTGCCTGAATTGCTGTGCTCTTCCAGCACCACTGATCCAGAATCTGGTTTCCAGCATCTGCAGTCATTGTTTTTACCTCCTATACTCAGTGCGCTGACCAACAAAGGAAAGCATACCAAACACCTTCTTCAATGTCTTGTCTACCTGTGACTCCACTTTCAAGGAACAATGAACCTGCACTCCAAGGTCTCCTTGTTCAGCAACACTCTCCAGGACCTTACCATTAAGTATATGAGTCCTGCCCTGATTTGCCTTTCCAAAATTCTGCACCTCACAGTTATCTAAATTAAACTCCATCTGCCACTCCTCGGCCCACTGTTCCATCTGATCAAAGTCATTGTACTCTGAGGTAACCTTCTTCTCTAAGCACCACACCACCAATTGTGGTGTCATCAGCAAATTTACTGACCATATATCCTATATTCATATCCAAATCATTTATATAAATGAAAAAAAGCAGTGAACCTAGCACCAATCCTTGCGGCATATTGCTGATCACAGGCCTCCAGTCCGAAAAGCAACCTTCCACCATTACCCTCTGTCTCCCACCTCCGAGCCAGTTCTGTCTCCAAATGGCTAGTTTTTGCTGTATTCCGTGTGGCCTAACCTTGCTAACCAGTCTACCATGAGGAACATGTCGAAAGCCTTACCGAAATCCATTTAGATCATGTCCACCACACTGACTTCATCAATCCTCTTTGTTACTTCTTCAAAACAATCAAGTTCATGAGACATGATATCACACGCACAAAGCCATGTTGACTATCCCTAATCATACCTTGCCTTTCCAAATACATGTAAATCCCGTCCCTCAGGATTCCGTCCAACAACATGCCCATCACTGACATCAGGCTCACCAGTCTGTAGTTTTCTGGCTTTTCCTTACTACCGTTCTTAAATAGTGGTACCACATTAGCCAATCTCCAGCCTTCCACTTTACCTGTGGCTATCGATGACAAAAATATCTCAGCAAGGGGCCCAGCAATCACTTCTCCTGGTTCCCCCAGAGTTCTAGGGTACACCTGATCAGGTCCCAGTGCTTTATATACCCTTACGCATTTTAAGACATCTAACATCTCCTCCTCTGTAACATGAACATTTTTCAAGATGGCGCTATTTATCTCCCCAAGTTCTCTAGCTTCTTTGTCCTTCTTCACATAAACACTGGTGCAAAATACTCATCTAATATCCCCCCACATCCTCTTGTTCCACACATAGGTGGACATCCTGATCTTTAAGGTGCTCTATTCTCTGTCTAGATACTCTATTGTCCTCAAGGTATTTGTAGAATCCCTTTGGATTCTCCCACTTTTAGGCCTCAATTATCATTGGCAGGAATTATTTCAGAGGGGGTCCAAGTCAACAAGGAGTGAATGACACACCTTGTGTAAATGTGGTTGCATGTACCATCATAAACCCTCTAATGCTTGTTTGTTGCTGAATGGTACTCAAAGATTCAATTCTAGGCTTATAATTTTTGTTTCCTCACTATCTGTGCAACTCTAAAGTATTGCTTATGCCCCTGCTGAAAAAATTAGACCTTTAATTTGAAATGTTGGTAAATGTATAATATAAGGTGCTTGATTTATACAATCTGTGAATGAAGAGTTTGATAATTCACTTTTCAATTTTTCTGGAGCTATTACTTTAACCCAGCACATCAGAGAGCAGGCGGCTAGAGTTACTCTGGAGAGATAATGATAGTGTGTTTACATTGAGAGAGCCTCACAATTGGAGACAACAAATAGTGAAAGAGATTAGCTTGCTGTTGTTTAAAAATTGATTCTTTTACCTTAGGAGAAACCCATAAATTGCAAAGATTTTGATTTTAGTTTGGAAAGGACTTTGGTTGGGGCTAGATGTAAGAACAATTTCTCCTGGAGAAGGGAGTTAGTTTATAACAATTAGGCAATAGGTTTTCATTTTAAACTTCTAGACCAGAACTGTTTGGTTCGAACCTAAAGAAGTTATTTGAAATGCTTAGTGTCAAGGGAAAGGCCAAGTTCTCAAGATAAATAATTGAAAGAACAGTTTTGTCACGCCTACAGATGTGGTCGAGAAGGGAATTGTCTGGTAAAGTGATGGTGTTGGGATAGACAAGTTTTGTCCTGCCATGTGTGCCAAAATGCTGTCAGTGCTGCTATAACACGACTGTTCTGTTCTCATTTGATCTTGCATATAAGAAAATCATGCAATGGATGAGCTATTTAAACTAATTGGGCCAGAATCACGTTATAGCCAATACAAATTAGGAAAGTTTGTATTCTACAAATAACCATCTAAATTCTTCAATCATGTTAAAGTCAATTTGCTTTGAAAAAGCATGTGTTATAGCAGAACAGACTGTATTTCAAATTGTGTTATGTGTAAATAGCTTGATTTGTTCTGTTTTATCTTCATTTCTTATATGTGATCATTTCTTTTGCTAAAACCAAATATGCAGCATTGTTTACTCATGTTTCTTTGAAAGAATATCTTGTTAAATAACAAAACTTCTTGTCAAGCCAAGTTTCAGTCTTCAATCTGTGATCTGACTTGTCCAGTAGTAACATCAGCTAGGATCATAACCCAACCCATCATAACTTCTTACACAGTATAACTTTACAGAGAAAATAATTAGCAACAAGGAAATCATAAGTACTGTATGTCTCAAAACAAACCTGAAGATGTGCGATGTATATTTATGGTTGAGTTAAATTCTGGGCTTCCTTGATCTAGATAGACAATGGCTTCAATCGGCAATGGACCATTGCACTCAGCCCCATTAAATGTAAAGTACCAGCGCTGACAGCAGGCACCTTTGCATTTCAGACGCAAGGAACCAGTGAATAATACTCTGAGGGCACTGTCTGTGCGCAGCTTGGTGAATGTACATTCCTGAGATAAAACACAAACAGGCATAAAGTTAACACTCTCAAAACATCCTATATATATTAGTATCACTGAATGTTAAAGCACAGTAGGAGGCCATTGCACCACCTTTCAAAATGAGCATTTTGTTTACTGCCGCTCTCTTGACATATGATTTTGTAAATCACATTCCTTTCTATTAGAAGTTCACCTATTCATATGTGAAGTTTAACCATCAATAAAAGCTGAAAAAGACACCCGGTTTTCCATATGTTAATACAGAAAGGAACTGTATCACAAAAATGAATGCAAAGAAACCAAAATAAAAGCAAAGTGCGACAGATACTGGAAATCAGATATAAAAATGAAAACAAAATGGTTAATCAGGTAAAGCAGTAGTTCTGGAAATGTGTCCAACAATATGTTAATGTCTGACAAAAGTTAAAGAGAATAAATGTTCACGGAAAAGGGCTTATGAATGTAGAATTACGAGGAGGAATCTGAGATTTGGCCCTCATATTCTGCTCTATTATTCAATACGATCATTGTTGATCTGACATCATCTCAACTCCACATTCCCATCTATCCTTGATGGCCATAAACTCCCTTGCTAGTCCAAAATATATCCACATCAGTACAAGAAATATTCAATGACCCGACTTCCAACACTCTTTGGAGCAAAGAGTCCAAAAATCAAAGAAAACATTCATTATCCAAAGGGTATAAAATGCATTGGATATTCTGCATTTCACTATTACGAACTCTTATTTAGTACTTACCATCCAAACATGAATTACTGTAATTTGTTTTGCTACAAGATTAATTTAAGAGCAAGAAATGAAGTTAATGTACTTCATCTGTTGACTACAGATTTCAAAACTGTTCCAGATTCAGATTGCACAGTTACAAAATGTATGTTTGGTTATAAGTTACATGTTGATTTGATATGTTGTATTTTAGGTCTAAAATCTCTTAGGAGTTGAAGACATAAATTTGAAGTCAATTTAATCTGATACAGCTGTTGTAAAAATGACAAGATTGAGTGTAATGGAGGTTTTACAATATAGCTGATCTTACTGTAGTCAGTTGAAACTTGCATTGGGATGGTTGGGATTCTGGCATTTCACCCAATCCAATGTATTCCCTTTCCAGTGGGTTAGATCAACTCACAAAGTGTTCAGTTTAAAGAAAGAACTTTTTTTTCCCCCAATATATCTTGGGAACCATTTTTAGGCAATAGACATCTGGAAGATTGTTCCAACTGAACAATTCACATCAAATCAGTTCAGATGTTACATTTCGTGAAGACATGTATATAAGAAGTATATTTTGTCTTTGGTTGTGTGTATGAAAAGAAAATATACATTCCAGAGAACATCTTTGCAGCACGAGCAAGAAAGTGAGATGGCATTGCTTCTGAAGTTGCCTGCCACTTCAACACACCACCGTGCTCCTTGGCCAACATTTCTCTCAGGCCTATTGCAGTGCTCCAGCAAGGCTCTGCGAAAACTGGAAGACCAGGATCTCATTTTCTGCTTGGGGACCCTGCAATATTGAGTTCAGTATTTTTAGGGCCTTCACACTTCTTCCATATCTTTACTCTTCCCCATGTATCAGATTTCGTCATCAGATGAACTGCTTTTGGCACAGCCATATCACTCTCATCCACTTGTAGTTCCCATTATCACCTTTTCTCCTTCCTGAGTGTACCATTATTCATCCCTTTATTTGGCTAAGTGCTGTTCTCTCTCTGGGCTCTATCTCCACCTTATCTGAAATTCTTTACCCCCACCCTCCTCCTCCAAATCCTTTCAGCTTATGTTACACCTTTTCCTAGCTACTTCCAGTTCTGAAGAAGGTTCACGTCATTTTTAAATCCTCTCTGGCCATATGGGAGGTGCCAGAGGACTGGAAAATATCTAATATGGTTCCAATACAGAACGTCAATTATCCAAACGAGATGGGCAGGGAGTATTTTGTTTGGATAACTGCTTGTTCAGATAATGGATAACCTTTTTACAGGACCTTGAGATCTTGTGCGGATAATCCGAAATTCGGATAATTGATGTTCAGGTAACCGAGGTTGTTTCGTATTTAAGAAGATTTACAGAAAGAAGCCAGGGAGCTAGAGACCAGTGAGACTCACATCAACAGTTGGGAAACTACTGGAGAAAATTCAGAAGTAGAGCATTTATCTCCACTTGAGGAAGCAAGACTTGATCAGGGATAGTCAACATGGCTTCATCAGAGGGAAGTCATGCCCAACAAATTTGACGGAAGTGACCAGGTGTGTAGATGAGGGAGTGGAGTTGATATATTTCACATGGATTTCTGCAAAGCCTTTGACAAGGTCCCATGAGCTTATCAAAAAGGCAGATGCATGTAGGATACAGGCTAATTTGATGAAGTGGGTTCAAGATTGACTCAGATGTAGGAGACAAAGGGGATGACAGAAGCCTTCTATAGTGACTGGAAACCAAGGTCCAGCAGTACCACAGGGATCAATGCTGAGTCACAATTAGTCATAATTTTATAAATAACATAGATGACTGTGTAAGGGATTGGATTAGTAAATTAGCAGACAACACAAATATTGGTAGGGTGGTTAACAAAGAGTTTGAGTGTTTGGGCTACAAGAAGAAATAAATGGGCAGATACGTGGCAGAAGGAATTTAACCCTGAGAAGTGTAAGGTGATACACATTGGAAGGAGTAATTTGACAAGGAAATATTCAATAAAAGGCATGACACTAAGAAGTTCTGTGAAACAAAAGGGCCTTGGAGTGTTTGTCCGTAGGTCGCTGAAGGCGGAAGGACATGTTAGTAGGATGGTGAAAAAGGCAAATGGATCACTTGCCTTTATTAATTGAGACATAGATTAAAAACGCAGGGAAATCATGTTGGAGTTGAATAGAATCTTGGTGAGACTACTAGCTAGAATACTGTGTGCAGTTCTAGTCGCCACAATACTGGAAGGATGTGATTGCATTAGAGGGGGTGCAGAGATTTGCCAGGATGCTGCATGTGATGGAACATTTAAGTTATAAGAAAAGGTTGGGTAGGCTTGGGGTATTTATGTTGGAGCATAGAAGACTGAGGAGTGAATTGATTGAGATGTACAAGATTGATGGGCATGGACAGAGTGGATAAGGAACAGTTGCCTCTGCTTAGTTGAAAGGTCAGTCACAAGAGATCACAGGTTTAAGGTGAAGGGCAGGAGGTTTAGGAGGGATGCCTTTTTACCCAGAGGGCAGTTACAGTCTGGAATGGTCTGCCTGGGAGGTTGGTAAAGGCAAATTGCCTCTCAGCCATTAAAAACCGCCTAGATGAGCACTTGATATATCATAACATTCAAGGCTGGGGTCAAGTGCTGGTAAATTGTATTAAGTTGAAAATCAGGTGTTTCTCATGTGTTGGTGCAGGCTTAATGGGCAAAAGGGCCTTTTCTGCACTGTATCATTGTTTGATTCTGAGATTCACTGGACCTGAAATGTTGTCTCTCCTTCCTCTCTTCAGATGCTGCCAGAACTGTTGAGTTTCCTCTAGCAATTTCTGTTCTTGTTTCAGATTTTCAGTATTCACTGTTGGAGTCATAGCCATAGAGATGTAAGCAAGGTAACAGCCCCTTCTGTCTAACTCATGCACGCCGGTCAGATATCCTAAATTAATCTAGTCCGATTTGCCAGCACTTGGCACATATCCCTCTAAACCCTTGTTATTCATTTAACCATCCAGATGCCTTTTAAATGTTGTGATAGTACCAGCCTCCACCACTCTCTCTGGCAGCTCATTCCATACATTTATCACCCTCTGTGTGAAAAAGTTGACCCTTAGGTCGATTTTAAATCTTTCCCCTCTCACCTTAAACCTGTGCCATCTAGTTCTGGACTCCCCCACACCAGGGAAAAGAAGATATTTATCTTATCTATGCCCCTCATGATTTTATAAACCTCTATAAGGTCACCCAACCGTCTCCAATGCTTCAGAGGAAATAGCCCCAGCCTATTCAGCTTCTCCCTATAACTCAAACCCTCCAACCCTAGCAAAATCATTGTAAGTCTTTTCTAAATTCTTCCAGGTTTAACAACATCTTTCCTATAGCAAGAAGACCAGAATTGAACGCAGTATTCCAAAAGTGGCCAAACAAATGTCCTCTACAGCCGCAACATGACCTCTCAATTCCTGTACTTAACATTTTGACCAATAAAGGCAAGCATACCATACGCTTTATTCACTACCCTGTCTACTTGCGACTCCACTTTCAAGGGATTATGAACCTGCACTTCAAGGTCTCTTTGTTCGGCAACACTCCCCAACCTTACCACTAAGCATATAAATCCTGCCTTGATTTGCCTTTCCAAAATGTAGCCCCTCACATTTATCTAAACTAAACTCCATGTGCCACTCCTTGGCCCATCTGATCAAGGTCTCTTTGTGCTCTTGAGGTAACCTTCTTCATTGTCCACTATACCATTAGAATCTCTACAGTGTGGAAACAGGCCCTTCAGTCCAACAAGTCCACACTGACCCTCTGAAGAGCATCCCACTCAAACCCATGCCCCATTACTGTACATTTACCCCCTGATTAATGCACCTAATCTATACTTCACTGAACACAATGGGAATTTAGCACAGCCAACTCACCTAACCTGCACATCTTTGGACTGTGGGAGGAAACTGGAGCACGCAGAGGAAACCCACACTGACGCGGGGAGAATGTGCAAACTCCACACAGACATTCATTCAAAGCTGGAATCGAACCAGGTCCCTGACACTGTGAGGCAGCAGTGCTAACCACTGAGCCACTAATTTTGGCATTATCTGCAAATTTATAACCATACCTGATATATTCACATCTAAATCATTTATAATAAATGACAAAAGTCAGAGAACCCAGCACCGATCCTTATGCAACACTGCTGGTCACAGGCCTCCAGTCCAAAAAGCAACCCTCTGCCACCATCTTCTATCACTTACCTTCGAATCAATTTTGTATCCAGTTGGCTAGTTCTCCCTGGATTCCATGTGATCTAACCTTGTTAATCAATCTGTCTACCATGCAGAACCTTGTCAAACGCGTTACTGAAGTACGTCTCAATAACATCCATTGCTCTACTTGCATCAATTCTCGTCACTTGTTCAAAAAATTCAATTAACTTAGTGAAACACGATTTCCCACGCACAAAGCCATGTTGACTATCCCTAATCAGCCCTTGTCTTTCCAAATACATGTAAAGCCTGTCCCTCAGGATCCTCTCCAACAACTTGCCCACCACTGATGTAAGGCCTTTCCTTACCACCATTCTTAAATAATGGCACTACATTAGCCAGCTTCCAGTCTTCTAGCACCTCACCTATGACTATCAATGACACAAATATCTCAACAAGCAGCCCAGCAACAATTTTCCTAGCTTTCCACAAAGTTCAGATGTATATTTCATCCAGTCGCAGGAATTTATCCACCTTTATGCACTTTAAGATGTCCATTACCTTCTTCTGTGTAATATGGACACTTTTCCAGATGGCGCTATTTATTTCCCCAAGTTCTCTAATTTCCATGCCCTTCTCCACATAAACATTGATGTAAAATATTCATTTAGTATCTCCTGCTGGTCCTTCCCTCCTTTTGAGAATATTCAGCACCATCTCTGAGACATCTTTGGCCCTGGCACATGGTAGGCACAATATTCTGATATCTCATTGCTGGCCAAGAAACATCCCTCTGTGCCTCTAACTAGAGAATCCCCTGTCACAATTGAACTCTTGCAACCCTGCGTGCCCTTTGTTAGAGTATAGCCAGTCTCAGAAACTGGGCTGTCAGTGCTACATTCCCCTGAGTATCTTTGGCTTTATGTTATTAACTTGAATCCAGGCCATTTTTTGAATGCAATTTCTGCACTAAGAGCTGATTAGTGGATCATTGATTAATTTTCACCTTTGTTGCCTTGGCAATAATCTGAGCTGGGGAAGTGATGGTAGAGTTGTTTTATCCTTTGCCTGTTGGCCCATAAGACCCAGGTATTGTTCTGAGGACACGGGTTCAAATTCTGTCAGGTAGATGCTGCAATTTTAAGTCAAAAACAAATCTGAAACTAAAAGACAAATGGTGACCATGAAACGATTATGGCCAGCGACACCTATATCCCACAAACAAATAAATTGAAAAAACTATGGATTGCTGGACCACTGTAGAATCTTGCCAATTTCCTCCCATTGACAACAATGGACAGTTTCTACAACTTGTGCATGATCCACTCTGTAACAATGGCTCTTAATAAGCTCTCTTATATTCTTGCTTTGGTTAGTAAAGAAAAATATGTCTTATACCTTGTTAACTACATTGTCTATGTATCGTGCTTCCATCAGGGACATATACTCAAAAGCCCTGCTGCTCTTCTGCACTTCTCAGTATTGTACTATTCCCTTGTCTTGTTTGTCCTTCTCAAATCTATTTCCTCAGAGTTTCTAATGAGTGAATCGCATTGGCACTTTTCTATCTCTGACCAGTCTGCTGATGTCTTCAGATGTTCTTTCTCAAAATCAATCACATGGTCAAACTTGTATCATCTGAAAATATCATAATCTTTATCCCCAAATCATAGAATTGTTGCAGTGTAGAAGATTGCCACTCAGGTTATTGTGCCTGCACCAGTTCTATTCTCTAGTGTCAATCTCATGTCTTTTACTGATTTTTCCACACACTACTTCTATCCAAGTAATCATCTAATGCCCTTTTGAATGCCTCGACTGAACCAACCTCCACTACGTTTCTAGGCAGGGCATTCTATACCCTAACTACTTACTGAGCGTAAAAGGTTTTTCTCACATTATCCTTGCTTTGCTTGCACATCACTTCAACTGGAATAGCGTTCCCCTTATCTACTCTATCGAGCTCACTCAGGACTTTGAAAGCCTCAAACCCCCTCTTGTCCCAAGACGTCCTGTCTTTGAATTAAGACGATCATTTTCATCATTTGAGGGTTTTGATGAGGCTCTATTGGATTTGTAAGTGACTGTTAAATATAATCTACAAGTGGTTGTTTCTGCAGCAAATTAGGCAGGATACTATAAAAGATTGTTTCAGGTGAGTTGCTGGTTCTGCTGGTCCTGAAGAAGGGCCTGTGCCCAAAACGTCGAATCTCCTGTTCCCTGGATGCTGCCTAACCTGCTGTGCTGTTCCAGCAATAAAGTTTCAACTCTGGATTCCCTCACCTTGTATTTTCTCGCTGCCAACCTTTTGAAGGAAGCTAGAGCATTTTTGGTTGCACTAAGTGTAGGGATTCTGGTTGCGTTTTTCTTAGGACTCAAGGTCAATATGAAAACTTCTACACGAAACCTTTGGAGTATTCTTGTAGTGTTTCCTTTTATCATCACATAGATGATTTAAAAAAAGAAGAAATTTTAAAGAGTTCCTAACGTGGAGAAAAGTGGAGCATTGTTTATGCTATAATTTTCATTAAAGACAAAATGCATTACTTTTAGCCAGAGTTTACAGACTTTCCATTGGAAAAAGTCACAGATGTCACAATATATTCAAGCTATCTGTATTACTTAAAGGAAAGATGACAAAAAAATCCACCTTTCAAGTTTCTTTGCTGAACATGTCTCATTGCTCTGACACCCATGTACCTTCCGGTAGCTGTTTCTACTCCACTTTTGCTAACTCTTCCTCAAGCTAATAAAATTGTCTATTCCCTCAATGTAGAACATTCCCTCTTATTTTATCTTTGAGGCATCAAATTCACAAGAAGGGAATACAGTGATATATAGAAATGGATCAGGAAATTGGTGTCAGGTAGAAGACTGTGACAAGACTCAAAGGGATGCCAACTTACTTCTATCTATATTCTTTATGTTCTTATGTCCACCTGCTTTCCTATTTCTGTTCTGTAAATTCTGGATGTGAAACACTATCGGATTTGCTGCTTGTATTGTCTAACTTAGACTGTCCAACATTCTCCATGAAAAAGGGCACATACATCCCCTGTATATATCTCAGCACATCAAATTGATGCTACCCAGATGTCAAAAAGACAAACGGCAAATGTAATGTCAGGATCCTAAATTTGAGCAATAAAGTCCTTGCAATGTCGAAGCAGTCCATTCTAGTTAAAAAGAAGTGACCGCACAATAGCATTAGTTAAAGGGGTGTGTACTTTGATGACTGTTCAATTAAACCTTTGGAATTTCTAATAGAACACATCTGAAAATACTCTGGAGTGTCTGTGGACGTGTTCTGCTGAGCTTTGCGTTTGCCTGAGAACACTGCTCCATACTCACAAGTATGGTGACTCTGCAGCATGATAGCAGGGCAGACATTGCCAAGAGAGCAATTATTTCTGCCAAGTTGGAGCAGATCCCTCCATACTTCTTTGTCTTGTCAGTGTGGCTTGCTCTTCATGCCCAAGTTTAGGGTACTCTGGGAATTGAGGAGGGCCATAAGGCAATGCTCCAATCTTTAATGTACTCCTCGATGCTTGTCCTATGTGCAGCATGTCCCATGATGTGCAGAACCAACAGCTTAGGAAATGCAAACATCCTGGTCTCTTGCTGCAGTACTCTGTTGTTAGCTTTGACTTCTCTTGCAAGAGGGAAGACAGATGTTAATGGTTGTGTAGCACTGCACTTGGCTGGTGGGTGTGCCTTTTATAGCTGTAGCTTTTTGGAAGTTTGGAGAGTAGTGTGCACAGCTGACATGATCAACAATTATGTATGTGTGCATGTGTATGTCTATATATATATATATATATATATATATCACTGCATGTGTGTGTATGTATATGACTATGTGTTTGTCAGTGTGTGTTTGCATTTGTATGAGTCTGTGTGCAGGCATATGCATGACTAAGTGTGTATGTCTCTGGCTGTTTGTGTGTGCATGTTTGCATGTGTGTTTGGGCGTGCGCGTGTGTGGGGTTTAGATGTAGTAAAGATATCATGGTTGTAGGTATGTTTGCCGAGCTGGGAAGTTGATTTGCAGACATTTCCTCACCAGTCTAGGTGACATCTTCTGTGCTTTGGAGCCTCCTGCGAAGCGCTGCTGTACTGTGTCTTCTGGTTTCTGATGCTTCCAGTTGCCGGTTCCTGTTGTTCATTGTAGTGGCCGGTATGTTGTCTTTAGGTCAATGTACTTGTTGGTGGAGTCCGTGTCTGAGTGCCATACCTTTAGAAATTCTTCGGCTGTCTTATGTTTAGCTTGTCCAATGATCGTTGTGTTGTCCCAGTCAAATTTGTTCTCTAAGTGTATAGCTACTAGGGACAGCTGGTCATGGTGTTTAGTGGCTAGCTGCTGTTTGTAGTACAGCTATGTTAGAGGAGAGTCCTGAGTGCCAGTTGAATTGAGGGATGGGTGACAGATGCTGTTGTGGTGAGCAGAAAAATATGACACAAAGATAAATTCACAGGAGTTGACCATAAGTATGAGATTTTTAGATCCTTAGTGAAATATTTGTTTGGTAGTGAATACTGCTAAAAAAAAATATTTTTCAAAGCTGAGACTAAAATAGTTCATACTGTACTATTTTTCAGTTTACTTTGATATTTCTTGCAAGATTAAAAGCTTCAACAAAATGTATCTTTTGCATTATTGGCTCTTGTGAAAATGCTGCCAGACTTCAGGAATTGACATTCTTCGTCATGTGGTCCCATTAACTTCTGAAGGTGGTTCCTGAGAGTATCCTGACTACCTCAGAACCAGGGCGTGTCTCTTCATGTCCACCTTCAGTGTTGCATCCATCACTACAGAAGCCTCAGTCTGTCCTGGTATACAGTTCCTAAAAATATCTGTCAGTACTTTTTTTTTAAATTCAGCTTCCCTTTAAGAGACAGTATGCCCTTAAAAAAGAACGGATTGTCAATACTATGTGATGATCAAACAATGCTGCTGAGGCCACCTACTGTGTGCAGAACATGTCAGCACTGTGAAGGAGAGAGAGCTGGGGAGCACACCAGTTAACATAATAATCATTCAGGTGAGGTGGGTTTATGAATTCTGTATTAGCCACTCATTCTGAGCAGACATAGGCGATTGTAAATAACAAATTCCAAATTCAAAAATTATGGCCAACAAATTTCTTACCACTATTCATTACTATGTAATATATGGACTGAATTTTAATATAGGGAGGTGATAGCCTAGTGGTATTATTGCTGGACTGTTAACCCAGATAATGACCGAAAAACCTGGGTTCAAATCCCACCATGGCAGATGGTGGAACTTGAATTCAATAATAAAAAAACCTGGAATTAAGAATCTAATGATGAGCTTGAATGCATTTGTGGGCGGCACAGTGGTTAGCACTGCTGCCTCACAGTGCCAGAGACCGGGTTCAATTCCCACCTCAGGCGACTGACTGTGTGGAGTTTGCACATTCTCCCCATGGGTTTCCTCCGCGTGCTCCGGTTTCCTCCCACAATCCAAAAATGTGCAGGTTAGGTGAATTGGCCATGCTAAATTGCCCGTAGTGTTAAGGGCAGGGGCAAATGTAGGGGAATGGGTCTGGGTAGGTTGTGCTTCGGCATGGACTTGTTGGGCTGAAGGGCCTGTTTCCACACTAAGTAATTTTTAAAAAACCAGATCTTCTTGTAATTGGTTAGTTAGTTGGGGACAGAGGGATGGAAAGCAAATTAGGAAAGTTGTTCTTAGGAAAGTAGGTTTTGCCCAGGCTCTTTAACTAGCCACAGCGTTAGCATCTCTCTTTCAGGTTTCCAGAGCCAATCTTAGAGTAAAGGTACAATTTGTCAAAGGGCGTTTCTCCAGTTAAAGGAACCCTGGCAGTCCCTAAGTGGGTGAATTCTACTTTGCTTCCTGAGACATTGGCAACGAGAGAGAGAAGCGACTTTTGGGAACACTGTCATTGGCTCTCTCATTCTTCCCTGAAGTTCTAGGGAATTCAGTGAAGTGCTGCTTCTCACCAATAGGTGGAAACAGTTGCCCTCTTAAAATCAAGCAGACATGGATGGAGTTGGAGGAGGAAGTCAGCAGCAGGAATATCATCCCTCAAACCCAGAGACAGGGGTTCCACAGGAGGTTCAATGACCAATGAGGTAGAAAATGCAATTGGGCAGGTGCCAAACCTCACTGACTTCCCAGCAAAACACACCTTGCAGCTGCACTCATTCCTCTCTCTCTCTCCAGGCATTCACTGTTCCCATCTGAACAGTGTCTTCACTCTTATTGATAGCTCACAACCATTACTCAACATACTCCACAGTGTCATTCCATCTTCTCCCTACAAGTCATTTCTAATGCTCATTAGTCCCTGCTTTCCCTCTGTGTGGGTGAAGAGAGTACAGAACTGCAGAAAGAGACAGAGATTTGTTGTTGAGGGTTGTTGGGGTGGGAAAAGAAGGTAAGATAACCCTCCAGTGATAGCATTTTTAGTACCCACTGACAACGCATGCCCAAACGGCCCATTTTCTTCAGGCTACAGATGCCAACAATAACCTGCTGTTAGAAATTGAACCTCATGAGGCACTGGTATTCACACAAGTTGAGAAAGAGAAGTTTCTGGGCTATTGACCGTGTTAGGGCTATCGAACCCTTTGACCTGGGTCTTCTTGGCCTGCACAGCGTTAGTAACTGAGGATTTGGCAACTGGCATTGCAGCAGAGCTTCCTACTGTTGACCCTGGTGCTTGTTCTGTCTGTGTAGCTGCTCCTCTTGCCCTTCTTCAGAGATCCAGGTTACAGCTTCATGAGCTACTCTCGTGTTTCAGTGAATGCTGACAGCAGTCAAGATCCAAATCCACAGTTCGTGAAACTATTTTTCCAATCAACTTGTTCAGTGATGTAATTAAATACCTCTCGAGCAGGCCAGTCTTGAACCCAGGCCTCTGGATACTCCTGCTGTGCCTGATGAGGTGTTTTCAAGAAATTGGAAATCATCTTGAATGATTGAAATCAGGGCTGCAGCACATGTGCTGTGAGCACAGCTTTTCATATTGGCAAGGAAGCAGTAAAAGCATTTCACTGCTTAAAGGTTTCCCTACTTGCCGCACTCATTGAACACTGTTTCTCCAATGTGCTCTTGCCTCGAGTGAGTTACGCAGGTTGGGAAACGTGATGTGGCTGTCAAAGCCAGAACTGTGCTGTTCCAGCAATAAAGTTTCAGCTTTTCATATTGGCAAGGAAGCAGTAAAAGCATTTCACTGCTTAAAGGTTTCCCCACTTGCCGCACTCATTGAACACTGTTTCTCCAATGTGCTCTTGCCTCGAGTGAGTTACGCAGGTTGGGAAACGTGATGTGGCTGTCAAAGCCAGAATCTTGGGTTGAACTCACAATTAGGTACCAATTTCAAATACTAGACTTACTTGCCAAGCTTCACAAGGATTTCTCACTCACTTACAAAATTCCTGATTAAACCCAGAAGTGGACAGGATTGTGTCAGGTTGCAAATCTGTGCCATATCTTCAGTTTTAGGATCAGAGAGCATTGAATCTACTGCACCTCAGCAGTTACCATTCTGTCAGATGTTTTTTTCATTCAACCTATGCTACATTTAGTTTTTTAAGGTGGCATAGTGTTAGCAACAAAAAGCATCTCTCCACCAATTTGTAACAGGATAAGTACTCACCAGTATTATTTTGACCAAGTTTCTGTGAAAGCATAGCTATAGTTTTGACCAGATGTATATTAAACAATATTCTTCTTGACACATCAAAGGAATTGAGGAATAAAACTTGAAGGAAATCCTTCCCCTCATTCATATAACTAAGCTAATTTTCACAGCCCAAAGGTGTAAAATGGCACAATATTCTTCGACCTCACTTTGATAAGTCTAAACACTTTATTGAAGGCTGTCAAAATAGCTGGAAATTTAACAGCCTTCTTCTTAGATTCATAGCATGGTCCAGTACAGCTTGTCTGTTTCCTGTTTGTCTATTTCCTGGTTTTCTTCTCATAACTCTGCTAAAATATCCTTTTCAAGTATACATCTTCCTTGTTGATAGTTGCTTTGGAATTTGCAAGAATTTGGAATGTGGCATTGCATTCCAGATTATAACATCTCACTGAATGAAGAAAATTCCTATCATCTCCTGTCTGGCTCTTCTGTCAATTATTTTTCATCTGTGTCCTCATTAGTGATGTTTGTATTTGTGAAAACAGTTCATTTATATCTACTTCACCAAAGCCCATCATAATTTTGAACACTTCTATTAAATCTCCCCTTAATCTTTTCTGACCATATGACAGAAGCCCTTTGTTGCTAGCATAATTCTACTAAGTCTCTTTGCATCTCCTGCAAGGCCTTAAAATAGCACTATTCTTTAAGTGTGGAGTGCAGAACTGGACTCGGCTGAACCAGTGGAATATAAAAGTGTGATAGCACATTTATTACATTCTTATGCAGTGCCTCTGTTTATGAAGTACATAGTCTGATGTGCTTTCTCAATATCCTTCCAGTTTCAAAGACTGGTGCTGGTGTTTGTTTAAAAATTAATGATAGGAAGAAATACAGCATTATTAGTAAGTTACAAAAATCAGAAATATCTCAAGTGCAGCCTTTTAAAATTTAAAAGGAAGGGAAGGAGCTCAAATTAAAAGACTAACAATGGCAAATGAACAGAAGCTAATTGATGCAGAACTTTAAGGGGAGCAATGTGTTTGTACTGCATGAGCAGAGAGTGCTGTTCAATTGACATGTAGAGTATGATTGGTCGAGCTGTAACCGTAGAGAATTCGCCAGTTAGTTGATGATTGGCAGTTAACATTTGGTTTAATTTTCTGTTTTAAATTTCAACAATGCGTGGCATTAATTTACTGGTGCATTCTCCATGGCAACCCTTCTTCCAGTCAGCACTCTTCCCCCATACAGTAATAAGACATTGTTCATTGGTATTATTGTGAATCTCCCAATGACATTTGTCTTCTTTAAGCAATATTCAAACACTAGTCACAGAAAAGTGAATTAAACAGAAAAAAAAGGTGAAATTATGAAAAAGGCAAATAAGAATAAAAAACAAATTTTGTGTTAAGAATAAAAAAGTTTAAACCTACAACCGAAGATGTAGAAGCATGAAATAAAGAATACTGAAGTTAAATAAATTCAGAGTGGAATTGGAATAGATAATATATTGAAATGAAATGGAAAAAAAACTGAACAAAGGTAAAACCAAAGAGAGAAAATTGGTCACTTGTTTCTTTACACTGTCTTCGTGTTGCTACTCCTCAGATTCACTACATACAAAGATTGTTCCCATTTATTTGCTTGGCCACATATTACAGGTCTCCTCCAGGCCAAAGCAAGCAGCTAAAACACTGTCTGTAGACATGGGTGGTGTATTACCTGTGGCAAAAGGCTCTCAATGAATGTCTGCTATACAAGTTAGTTCGGTTTCTGGATTACAGTCAGGTACCGCGTGGGAACAGGTCTTGCTGCCTAGTAACCTCTCAACAATTTTATTTTTAATTCATTCACAGGTTGTTGGTGTCACTAGCTAGGCCAACATTATTAATTGCCCATCCCTAATTGCCTGAAGGACAGGTAAGAGTCAGAGTCAACCACATTGCTGTAGGTCTGGAGTCACATGCAAGCCAGACCAGGTAAAGCCAATAGCTTCCTTCCCTAAAGGACAGCAGTGGATCATTTGAAGTATCAGAGAGGAATGCCATAAAATGAATGAATTACGACTATCAAAACATTTAAGATCCTTTGGGGTCTCAAAAGGGTAAACATGGAGGGGATGTTACTAAGAGTTACAAAGATGTACAACATGGAAATAGACCCTTCACTCCAACTCGTCTATGCCATCTAGATATCCTAAATTAATCTAGTCCCATTTGTCAGAATTTGGCCCATCCCTAAAACCTTCCCACTCATATACTGATCCAAATGCCTTTTCAATATTGTCATTGTATCTGACTCCATCATTTCCTCTGCCAGTTCATTCCGTACAGCCTCTGCGTGAAAATGTTGCACTTTAGGTCCCTTTTAAATCTTTCCCCTGTCACCTTAAACCTATGCCCTCTAGTTTTAACTGCCTCTATTCTGGGGAAAATACCTTAATATTCACCCTATCCTCAAGATTTTAAAAACCTCTGTTGCTCCAGGGAAAATAGTCCCAGATTATTCAGCCTCTTCCTATAGCTCAAATCCTCCAATCCTGGCAATATCCTTGTACATCTCTTCTGAGTCATTTCAAGTTTAACAACATCTTTCCTATGCCAGGAAGACCAAAATTAAATGCCGTACTCTAAATGTGGCCTAACCAATGTTTTGTACAGCCGTAACAATGTCCCAACTCCCATAAAGGCAAGCGTACCAAATGCCTTTTTCACTATCGTGTATACCATGAAGACTGGAATCGAACTGAGGGGTTCAGGGGGTTTATAAATTGATTAACTGATACTCAGGACTGGTATCCAATAAGTAGCTGTGATGTTTGTATTTGTATTTGAGTTTGAGATGACAGATGCCAGAGAGTGAGTTACAGGCTGCCAAGTGATTGAGAAATTTAAGTGTGTCAGAATGTGCATGTATGTGTATGCGTCTCTCTCTGAGGGTTTGTCTGTATTTATTACATGTAGGTGATGTGTGTGTGTGTGTACGTGTGTGTGAGAGAGAGAGAGAAAAAGAGTGAGAAAGAGAGAAAAGAGCGAGAGAGAGAGACTGTGTGTTGGGGGTGGGGGGGTGGGGGTCACGGCATGGAATAAAATCTACTTGCCCACATGGATCAGTGTATGGATACAACACTGTACATTGCAGAGTGACCTGTTTTCATCCATGTGTATATGTGTGAGGGACATGTGTTCCTTCATGTCTTTGAGACAGTGTGAGTGATACTGTACATTTGTGTTTTAGTTTGTGCATGTGTGTGAATTTACATTACTAGGTGCACTGCGTGTGTGAGACTCTGCACATCAGGGTGTGTTTGCATGTGTAAGACACAGTGTACACGCGTGTGTGTGAAAGATAATGCATATCAGAGAGTGTTTGTGTCTGAGAAAGACTGTGTGAGAGACACTGTACATTAGCGTGAGAGAGAGACAGGGTGCAAAGTGTGTGAAAGAAAGACAGCATACAGCAGAGTGCATTTGAGAGAGACAGTACACATCAGAGTGCGTGTGTGAGAGATAATGTACATTAGAGTGTTTGTGAGGGATACAGCGTACATCAGTGTGAGAGACAGTGTACATCTTGTGTGTGTGTGAAAGAGAGAGAGAGAGAGAGAGAGTGTACATCAGAGTGTGTGTGTGTCTATGACAGAGAGAGAAAGAGAGAGACAGTATCCATCAGTGTGTGAGAGAGACCATGTACAGATAGTGTGTGTGAGAGTGAGTGAGTGAGTGAGTGAGTGAGTGAGTGAGTGAGTGAGTGAGTGAGTGAGAGATACTGTGTTATCTTTATTAATTCACTCACCAGCTCACTATATTCATTAATACCAGGTTCCTGTTCACACATTCATAACCCTTTACTAACCTGTTATTTATGATAGAGGTAAAAACAATGACTGCAGATGCTGGAAACCAGATTCTGGATTAGTGGTGCTGGAAGAGCACAGCAGTTCAGGCAGCATCCAAGGAGCTTCAAAATCGACGTTTCGGGCATCAGGAATAAAGGCAGTGAGCCTGGAGCGTGGAGAGATAAGCTAGAGGAGGGGGGGGGTGGGGAGAAATTAGCATAGAGTACAATGGGTGAGTGGGGGAGGGGATGAAGGTGATAGGTCAGGGAGGAGAGGGTGGAGTGGATAGGTGGAAAAGGAGA